>NC_034613.1:136462414-136506399 GCF_900095145.1 Mus pahari | reverse complement strand
ACTCTTGCCCGTGCAGACTGGAGCCCAGAAGCTGCGTCCCTTCTCCAGGCCGCCCTCTAACCGGCAGTGGACTGGAGCAAAGATGGTTCTCCTTCTGGCTCAGGCCAGGAGACTGCTCCCGGGCAGACACCCCTCCTCGGGCGGGGAAAGGCGCCGGATGACCGGAACCAGACACATGTTCCTTCCCAGAAGCTGTGACTCTTCACCAGTCCGCCCTCTCCCTGGCAGTGCACTGGAGCAAAGATGGCTCACCTTCCGGTTCAGACCTGGAGACTGCTCCGATAATTATGTTTTCATACAGGAATTTTATAAAAACATTTAAGCATCGGAATCAAGAAATTGTCATCAGGTTCTCAGTATCAACTGAATTTAGTTTCTCCTCCTGAATTTCAAATCCCATAAAATTAGGTGAGTTAAATAGTTTTATAACAAGGGAAAAGCATATCTTTTCTAAGTAGAAAATGCACTTGTTATTCAAAATTAGAAATAGTTGGGTGTGACGGCTTATGCCTATAATTCCAGCACTCAGGAGGCTGAACCAGAATTGCTGTTAGTTTGAACCTAGCCTGAGCTACAGTGCATTTCAGTCTAGTGTGAGCTACAGACTGAGATGTTGGTTAAAATTGAAAGAAAGAAAAAAAAGAAAGAGGGGGGAAGGAGAAAGGAAGGAAGGAAGGAAGGAAGGAAGGAAGGAAGGAAGGAAGGAAAGAAAGAAATAGGGAAAAAAGAAAAAGCTCAGAGACAACATATTGTTCTGAAAATGATGTTTCTGATTTAGGAAGCATATGGCTACTCTTTCTGAAATCAGGGAGAAAGAGTAGTTGTGAAATATGTTCCATTAGAATTACTAGGGGGACAGACGAATGTTCCCAGTAAAAACTATTCCATTTTAAGGTGGTGGCCCTTATATTTTCATATTAAACAACCAATTATTTTACTGTGCCCCTACGAACATATGCTTTATATCTTGAATTCCCAAATTTTATGTTTTGTTTTACTTACACTAAAAAAGATTTAGGACATAGCCACTGCATTTGAAACAGTAATGAAAAATTCTACCTTTAGTATGAGACAGGATTGATTTGAAAAAGACTTCTTGGAGGCCATTATATTCTAAAAAAAAAAAAAAAAAGCGCAAAAGCAAAAAGGCAACTTGAAGGAGAGGAACAAGTGAAGACTACGCTTCTATGTCGCTAGCAATCTAAATTATAGTGGGGTAATGCTATACATAGAAATATACAGCCAGGTTGGGGCAAGTAATCACACGCATCTTATATAGAAGGCTTTGATCTTTCTAATGTAGTCAGTCACAATTGAGCCAATCAGGTGTATCTAAAATATTTTTAAATGTTTACTAAAATAAAGCATAGGCAAACTTTACTAATTTGATTTTGACTTACACTGAGACACAACAGTCCTTTGCCCCAGTCTTATATACTCCCATCTTCAATCATTTATCTGATTGCATAGTAGACTTCTTAATTTAAGACATTATCCAAAGACTTTCTATCATAGCAGAAGAATGTTAAGCTAACATCTCTAATTCCCCACAATGTAATTAGAGTCTTAACATTCTTTTTGCTTAACATTGCAACTTTAGTCTTATTTTTTAAAAAATATTTTCTTTGTTGACATGACTTACTTTATAGTCAAACCTGGCTTGGAAAAACTATAAGAGCATAGGCTGGCCTCAAAAGTGATAATCTTGCTACATCAACTTCCTGAGCATTAGATGTATAGGCACACACTACTATGCATTGCAATTTTTAAGTATATATTTTAGATGCTAATTTTTTTCTAGGAACTATGTTACATCTCCCTTGGCTTTGAAGTATAAAATGAACACTTTGTTGTGTATAAGTTTTCTTCTTCCCTTAAAGACTACTTTATTTGGCATTAATAGTGCCACTTTTGCTTTTAGAAATTAATATTCATTCAATATATTTTCCATCATTTCATGTTCAGCCTGTTATATTTGAAGTGACTTTTTGCAAATATGATATCATTGTGCTGTATTTCTCGTTCTTTCTGGCCTATTTTTTATTTAATTTTTTTATTCACTTTACATTCTGCTCACTGCCCCCCTCACAGTCGCCTCCTCTCAAAATTCTTCCTCCATTCCTTCTCACCTTCTCCTCTGAGCAGGTGGTGTCCCTTAGGTATCCCCCTGCCCTGCCCTGGCACTTCAAGTCTCTGAAATTTTTGCCCTATTTTTAAGTTGATGTCCTTAGATTTGTTATATCTACAGTAATTGATGCATCAGAGCTTAAGAACACCTTTTTATTTTAATTATCTGTTTGTTCTCAGTTTTATTTTTCTGCCTTCGTGTGTGTTACTTGAATCTTGATAATTTTATCCATATATTATTGCATCTCTCAACCTTTTTTAGAGAAGCTTTTTTTTGTTGTACATGATGATTAATAAAAAGATACACAGCTGATTAACTTGTAGAGATAATGAATCAAGAAGGAGGAGCTAGAAAGTTTATAAGAGCCAGAGAAAGTCGACATTGGCAGTAAAACAGTATTTGCAGACATGTCAGGGCCACTGCACACTTGAACTCACAGTGGCTGTGATGAGTTCACAAGATCAAGCCAGCAAAAATCTCAGCAGAGATGGGAAGGGGCTAATCAAGTCCCACCTCTAGCTGAGGAGTTCGCAAAGGACAATAAGGAGAGGGAGATTCAGTTTCCTCAGGAATGTATTCCTGAGAGTTTACAATAGAAAATCCTACACCAATGTACATACAGGCCATACTAAGTAGACTGAGTGGATTTAAAGGTAAGAGCACATGAAATTGGCAGGGAATGTGATGGTTGGGGGAGTATAGGGGAGTAATTGGAAAGCAGGGGATGGTAGTAAATTTGATCAAAACATATAGTATCCATGTATAAAATTCTCAATTAAAAAATAATAATAAAAGGAAAGAGCCAAAATAAAAATTTAAGTGTCAGGAATTAATTAATTACTAATTAATTTTTATTAATTACACATTAACCTTAGGGAGACCTAATGATTCAGAAAACTGTAGTCTTTTCAAATTTGAAATTGAGCTGCTAATTCTGCTACTGCTGCTGATTTACTAGGACATAGTGGATTCTCCTAGTTTATTCAGGCAAAGGTTCAGTAGAACTCATTCTCTTGGGGACTATTTATGGACATCATTGATCAGATGTATTCTAAGTAGTTAAAAATTACCTAATCTGCAGTATGGTGACAGTTACTAAGTTGGATTGTCACACTTCCATAGTCAATCGGTGGGGAAGTAACAAGCACTAATGTGTTTAGAAAGTTTATTACTTTATATGGATGACAATGCAAGCTCAGTTTTCCACATCTTTATTTCTAAAGGATGATACCAAATCCATTTGGTCAGATAGTAGATGACATGATGCTGTGATAGGTTAGTCTGTGGTTGATCCTTGCTTATATGTCTTTTGTGAAGATATGTAATATAACCACAGTGTCATGGCAAATGTTCTATCTATAAAATCTGATGACAGTGGGTAATTTTAAAGGGTGCCATTGTTCCTTAAGTGGTAAAGATGTAATCAGACAAGATTAGGTATCATTATTAATGTCTGGGATTTAATCAGAGAAATGTAAGCGGTGATGGATAAATTGGAGAAAAGTAGTCACTGATTTTTCAGCTACCTAGATAAATTACATACATAGCGAAGCTATGAGGAAAGATAAAAGAAAAATAAACCTGTGGGAAAAGTTAATGTCCTGTTATGAAACCTCTCCATTCTGATGTCTAAATTCTTTCCCCAATTCAACCAGGCCATAATGATATCTAAATTGACAACACCACCAGTTCTTATCCGTGGCCCTCTTACTATTTTTCACTTCTTTCTACCTGAAGTTTTTGGTCATTAAGCTGTTATGACATGGCATACTCCTGGTTTCTTCTTCCTTCCTCCTTCCCTCCCTTCTTCCCTCTCTCCTTCCTTCCTTCCCTCTCCCTCCCTCCCTCCCTCTCTCCCTCCACATTCTCCTTCTTATTTACCCATACAGCTTGTTTCCACTACCTCATATAAATTTCTCATCAACTGTCTCAGATTCCTCATATTTAGAAAAAGAGATTATCTTCACTTCTCAAGTCAGCTCCTTTTGTTTTAAATTATTTATGTAAGAGAAATAATTTATCTATTCACCCAAGTTAGAATGCTGAAAACATTCTTGATATTGTCCCTTTTCTAACCTCTCATGCACTTAATCAAACTCTGAATAACTATTCTATTAATCCTTTCTTCTAGACAACTACCTTCATTGCTCTATTTCTGACCTGATTCATCCTTTACTGGCCCATTGCAACATTGTTTGAATTGATACTCTTCCATCCTGCCCTTTCAAATCCATATTCTTCCTTGCTCGCTGAGTAGTCTATATAGAACACAAACATCTCTAAATCATCTAATCTTTAAATTGATGTATCTTAATTTATTTTTTCCCATTATCTTGCTATTGCCCTCCATTTCTACTTCTCCTGTCACTTTTTGCTTTTCTTTAATATCCACTACCCAAGGACCTATATAGAATGCTATGTAACCTTGTTCACAATTTGTTTAAAAGTCTTTTTCTGCATTGTTGTTTAACTGCCATCTTTTAAGGTCCAAATTGAGCATTCAGCCCTCCATGTAGTCTTCTTTATAGCTGTTAAACTCTTCTCTCTACATAGCAGTTAACGTCTCCTCTTTGCATAGCTGTGGGCATATCTATCTTTGTACTTATCACATTATCCTATTAAATGAATTGTAAATGTCCATTTTCCCCTACCAACATATGAGTATCCTGTCCATTTGCATATATAAAATTAAGATAATTTTTTTCTCATCAAAGAATGTATAACTTGAGCCAGCATTTTTGATGGTGCTCAAAAATTTTGAATAGCAAATTTATATGTCCTTCACTAATGTCTGCCAAGTATATTAGAAACTTCCCTGGTGGGCAAGGGCTTTATGTATTAAGAAAACTAATCTTGGTGGGCTCTGGGGTTTTTGTTAGATTGTGATTAATACAACTGGGGACAGCATTGGAAAGAGCCCTTAAACACCTCCACTGGGACAACTGAAACTCAGGCCAATTTCTCTTCACTTAGAAAGGATTGCTGTAAATCTTGGTTGAAAAGGACATGACTTGATTTAATACAGCTTAGCTTGGAGGCACAACAACAAAGAAATGATCCTACTAATTGAATTATCGTCTCTTAGTGCTCTTTCTCCCCCACTAAATCTAAAGGGAGATATGGCCTGGAGAAGTGCATTGAGGCCTATTTACTATTAAGGTTACTTCATACATGATTCTTGGGAGACTGGAAACTTAGGTAGCTATCAGAGAGGCTGTTTTCTTAATTGATAGCTGTTAGGTGACTTATACTGGAAGTAACATTATTCCAGAAATTTCACTAAGCTTTCTCTGGAATAAGATTTTTACATTATTCTTGGGAACCACTAGTCCTTTCTTTTATTGTTATTAATCTTATCAGAATTGCTGAGGTGTTTTTTATGATCAAGGGGGAGAGTATGAGCCAGCCTAAATAATACACCTACTTTTGAAATTACAGGTACTGTCTATGATAAACTAATGAAAAAGGGGAGGCTCTTATTTTCTCTATTTTAACATATGAGATATCATATAATTGTTCTCTCCATGTTTTAGTGATCAGTATTATTCAAAAGTAAAAGACTAAAGGGATAAATTCATACAAGAAAACATTGCTTATTAAGAAAGCGGGAAGCTGAGGCATGATAGTGCATACCTGTAATCTCAGCAATTGCGAGTCTGATGTAGGAGACTTGAAGAGTTCAAAGCCAACTTGGACTACAGAGCGACTTTAAGATAAGTAAATTTTTAGATAAGGAAAAGATTAAAATATATCTTGTAATACAACATATCTTTGCAAAATAAGTGGTAAGCAAAAGTCCATATCCCTATAAGCCCAATTTGGAATACATTTATGTTAGTTCTCCAAAGAGACAAAGGCTTAAAAGTCCTTCCTTTAGTGGAAGACTCCCATCCTAGCTGATGAAATTCCTAAAAATAAGATCCAGTTAGAGGACTAGTTGTAAATTCTTCATCTAAAGCCAATTAAGAGCACATTACACTCTAAAATCTTAACAGAGGATATGTTGGTTAAGGGGTTTTCATTTTTATTTTGAAATCTATAGGAACAAAGCATCAACCAGTGTCACAAATTGGATTGACATTAAAAAAGATTATTTCAAGTGATTCATTTTGATATGGTTGCAAATATCTCAAAAAGTATATATGCAATTAACTTAATTAACTTAATATTTCTACTCTGCTTGAATTAAAAAAAGAATCTGAGGCTCTTTCCAAAGGTTCATAGTTTGGCTTTTAAATCTAGCCTGTGGAATAATGTGTGATGTCATACTAATTGGTTCATTATATTTTTGTATAAATTTACAATAATACACTTTACTCCTAATCTTTAAAAATTGTATTGTATACTAAGAAAAGGCAATATTAAGTTGACGAGGCTTTTATAAAGTCACATTATACTATACTTACAAAAAAAACGGAGCAAGATGTTAAATTTTGAATAAGAGGCAGACTACATAAATGGTAGCTTACTTGAACAGTTGTGGAAAGAAAAATGCCACAAAGATTCAGCTGAGTCATCTGTAGTTAAAGAATAAAAGAATGAGAGCAGTGATGACTCAATCCTTTCATTTCTCTCCCCTCCCCAAATCAAGGATGCATAAAGTGAAGAGCCTGTTTTGTTTTGAAAAGATTGAAATAATTTCTGCTGATTAGATTGTCAAAGTCAAATGCTATATTTTATTGGTGAACCAAAGGGAGGAGAATTTACGAAAAATGCTTAAGGCCATCGTATAATCTGTTAGACAATAGGAATCTATACTCACAGTTTGGTTCATTCTTAGATTTATATTTAGTTTTACAGTCATTTTACATGATTGGGCAAAACAAAACAAAACAAAACAAAAACAAAAACAAAAAAGCCTAACTGTAACACAAATTGAAGGGAACTATGTACTCCCTCAATCTAACATAGGGCCTTCCTCAAAATTGTCTTTTATTTCTCTACAATATTACTTTCTCATTTTCTTTTACAGTGGTCTTGTCACATAATTTCAACCAATTTATCTTTCCTTATCTATATTCTCTCTCCATCTCTCCTGCTCCCCCTGTCTGTCTATCTATCTATCTATCTATCTATCTATCTATCTATCTATCTATCTATCTATCTATCATCTGTCTATAAGACTACACCCTGGCCTGAGGCATTTTTCTTGATATCCTGCTCATCAGACAAGTGATACTTTACTTTTCACTTACCTGCATTATGATTTACAGTATGGCTGTTTGTCACAGAAGGCCAGGCTTTCAGCCTGCATCTCGCTGTTGCTGCCATATTTGGTCATGTCCTATATTCTCACCATTTCTGGTTAGATAGGGATCAGAGAAATTCATGGTGTATCTCAGACTTCTTTTTGGTTAACAATTTGATGATGTCCATCCAGGAGATCTTCCATGGACCTCCCATTCACAACAACTGTCCATTTTATGATACTGATACAAACCTTTTGGCTTGTTTTCCAAGTTGAAATTCTGAAATGAACTTGTTGCTACAATCATACATACTAATTTACTTAACATGTGTAATTTATATAACTATGTGTAATAGATCTAGGGGATAGGATGTAATGGCTAAAGTCTCAGCTGTAAGATGTAGCTAACAGTAGAGCTAGTTTGAGGCTAGAATAAAACAAAGTGATTAGCACTTTGCTTAATAAAATGTGTGTTATTATTAGTAGTAATATTTTGATAACATTACTTGTTTTATAATCTAAATTTCTAAATTTATAATCTAAATTTCTTTTTAAAATAGATTTATTTCATTTATTTTGCCTGCATGTGTGACCGTGTGAGAGTGTCAGATCCCTGGAACTGGAGTTACAGATAGTTGTGAACTGCTATATGAAAGCTGGGAATTGAACTCAGGTCCTCTGGAAGAGCAGTCATTGCTCTTAATCGCTGAGCCATCTCTCCAGTCCCCTGTAAATTTCTTTTTTAAATTTTATGTGTATATTTTGGAGTTTGGGTTATTAGTAAACAAGTCTGAACACAAGCTTCTTAAATGCTATTTGTTTGTAGAACTAGCATGAAAACATCAATATGTTATCTACTACTGTTTTGCCTCCTCCTGTGTTGGGGGAGAACTTGCCAAGCCATTCCAGCTGAAGAAAGTGGTGTTCTGTATCTTATAAACTTGAGTTAGACAAAATGGGTACAGAAGGAACTGGCATGATTTATTGACATTATTGAAATGATTACAGAAATAAAAGAAGTTTCTTGTTTACTCAATGTAACTGTTTAAGAATTATACCGAGGGGGGGGGGGGAAACCAGCTATAATGGTGGTAGAGTTTGCTACTAGACACTCTAGAATTGTCATTGAAAGTGAAGCCTCATTTAGGCAAACTGTATATTTCTAAACGTTGTATAGAAGCATGCATAGGTTTTTTGAAGCAAACAATATGTGAAACATTATGTTTGGAATTTGTCACTAACTTTAAGTCCCGTTATTACTCTTCGGTTCTTATATAAGAACGACTGAACACAAAATGACATCATGTAAAATAGATGTCGGGGACCTTGTGTTGAAGGAGTTGGCCAACAACTGAAGCAGAGCCTGGGAAGAGGCACGTGTGGGGTTCCAGAGACTGAAGCCTCTTGCAGTTGACAGCTCTGACTTCCCGGGTTCCTTTTATCACCTTGGGGAGATCCGACAGCACAAGCCATCTAGTCTCCTATGGGCGTCTCTGGCTAGAGCCCAGCTCCCATCTGCAGAAGCCCACATCCCATGTTCTCCGCAGGGTCCGGAGGAGTCACCTCGGGAGCCAACTCAGCAGCCGCGAGGGCGACAGAGAGAACAGTCAGGACTCCCGTTGTCACCCTAGCAGTTCTGCAGCGTCCCCCCCCACCCCCGTGGAGAGGAGAGCTTGAGACTGGGGGCTATAGTACCCTCCTCCGCCACCCAGGGTCGTCCGTTCAACTGGTGGGGTGACCCGTCTCTCTGACTCGCCTGGGAGGCCACTGGGAGCCACTCTCCTGCTGCCGCCGCACCTGACTGCCTAACGAACCCCGGGGCTGGGCGAGCCTCCAGCTGCAGCGGCTGGCTCCCCGACTCCAGGCGCCACCGCACACGCCCTCCTGCGCGGCTCCAGCCGAGTGCGACCCCCGGGGCGGGAAGGCGGGAGCGCGAGCAGCCCACACCTGGCCCGCGTGTCTGATAGAAGTCGGGCGGCGGCCACGCGCGCTGGCCCACGCACGCGCACAGGGCTCGCGCGCACCGGCTGCCGGCCCTGGGGGCGGGACCGCGCGGCGGCGAGCGGGGCGGGGGGCTCGTGGAGCGCGCGCCCCGCACCCGAGGGCTGCGGAGAGATATTTTGGGTGGCAGGAGGCCCCTCGTCATTTCCGCCGGGCGGCTCGTCGTGCCGGGGGCTCCACTCCCGCGCGCCAGGCGAGCGAGCGGGCAAGTTGGCTGCGACCGTGCGCCGGCGCCTCTTTCTTTCCCTGCCGCGACCCTCAGGGGCTCGAGCCATGAACTGAAGCCCCTAGGGACGCTCACCCCGGGCTGAGCCGCGGACTCTGCCGCTGCGGTTGCCGCCTGGGCTGGGACCCAGCCGACCCCGGCGTCTTATCCCGGCCGGCTGGCCGGCCGTCGCCGCTCCCACCGCAGCCACCTCCGACGCTCCAGCCTTGGGACCGACACACAAAAGCCACCCTCTCCGCGCCGCCCACCCCGGGAGGCTGCGGCCGGCCACCGACCCCACCTGAGGGCGCAGCGGGCTGCGGACTTGGCTTTCTGTCCGAGCTCCGCGTCCCACGCGGCACCGACCCCGCCGCCCATGGCTCTGATAATGGAACCGGTGAGCAAATGGACTCCGAGTCAAGTAGTGGACTGGATGAAAGGTAATGCCCTCTGTGGGGAGGGCGAGGCGACACTGGGGCACAGGGTCCCAGTACGAGGGAGGGGTGCCGGCCAGGGCATAACCCGTCCTGGGAGCTTCCAACCGATTGCAGAGGGTCCTCCCTGGGGATGGACGGGGGTCCTCTGGCTCTGGCAGGGGCCCAGGGACCCTAGACTCCTTTTGTCTTCAGCTGGAGGGGCGCGGGGAGCAAGAGGGCGGCGGGCGCCACCTGGTTGAAGCTAGAAGCAGGGCGGTGGAATCCCCGCGCAGCTTCCCCGCTTCCCGCTTCCCTCGACGCCTTGGGTTGAGAGGATGCGGCGACCCTGTTTCCCTGCTAAGGGAGGAGCCCGTGGGACCTGTTCTCGTGGCTGCCCCTTCACCAGCCCCTTTGTTCCTGGAAACCCGAGGCCCCTTCTAGGTCTCGCCCTGCCAAGTGCCTTCCCCAGCGCCAACTCTCCTGGCAACTTTTAAGCCCGCATAATGGGGTCAGGATGCAGTCGCTCCAGTTGGAAGCTGGGAACCCCCTCCTCCATGCTGGGCTGAAGATGATCGGGAAGGGGGCGAGCTACTTTGGGGTAACATGCTTCCTTTAGGACAGCATCCAAGCTGATACATGTGGGATTCCTCCTGCGCACCCCAGCATGTCCTTAGCTTTCCTAGGTTGAGGTCTGCGGTGGCTTTAAACCTCTTGTGGCTTCTTGTTAAGGGTCCAACATTAGGTTTAAAGTGATGTGCATTCAAGTATTCTCCTTTCTTCCATATTGAAGGCTCCCCCCCCCACACACACACACTCCCGACAATTTCTAATGACCAGTTTCAAACCTTCGCCCTCCTCCTAGACGCAAATGTAGGCTTTTTCTCTAGTCTCCTGGTTTTCCTGTCTCACTATCTCCCTCTGTTGTCTGAGTTGAGGGGCTTGTTGGGGACCTCTCCAGTCCATCCCCAGACTGAACTCTGCGAAGGGGATGCTTACATTGGAATAAAAGATTTTTGGACATGCTTGGAAAATGCTTGGGGAATATGCGAGTTTTGCTTGAGGTCGTACCTACCCGAGCAGACAAACTTAAGATATGCTTCAAGCCTTATCTGTGAAAATGCCCTTTCAAAGAGGAAGGAGCCCCTTTCCTAAGGCTTGTTAAGCAGTCAGACTTTCTAAGCTCTATATATACTCAAAGATGGAAGGGATTAAAGGTAGTAGGGAGAAATTAAATTCTGCCCGTATTTTTCCCCCACCATTTAGGACATTTGCCTATTCTTATAGGGTTTCTCTTTATGCGTTTTGCTTCCTTTTCTCCCTGATTTGCCCTGTTACTTCTCACTTACTTTGATTTTCTCATCTCATATGTAAGAAAAATGCTTTGTAACTGCGAAGCACAGTGTAAGTGCAAGTGAATTGAATTAAACCTAATTCATTATTTATCCACTGCCCCTTGTGTGCAGTGCATTGGTTGCCATGGGGGTTATAAAGATGACTAAGACAGAGTCTAACAGTGCCTCATCTTTTCTGCTGCTTGTTCTCTCTCCATATTTGCTATTAAAATTCCAGCTTCCTGGATTCCCACAAACACACACACACACACACACACACACACACACACATGCGCGCGCCTCAGGAAAATTCTGTCTTTTCAGTTTCTTAGTCATGGATGACAGAGTAGTCACAGGAAGTAAGAATGTTTAATTAAAATGCTTTCTTTGAATTTCTCTAAAAGGTGAGTTTAGTTTTGGGTCTGTTGCTGCAACAACATCCAGAGTAATGGTGTCTTGGCTTCATGGGATTGCCTTCTAGAAATTCCCATGATGCCTGTAATGAGCACTGCATACTCCATCTTCTTTAGCTCCCACCCAGCTACATGCTTGCTGCTTCCTTTCTCTCCACTGCTTTAGGTCCCCTGAAGCAAGCACAGCATATGATGTATGTCCTTTAAAAATCTCTCCAGTGCAAAATGGAGTTTCTTTGAACTTTGGTAAAGACTACATGATATTTAAGTTGGATAACTTGTTTTTGTACCTGTTGGTAACACATTTTATAGTTACCTAAGAGGATCAGTTAGGTAACCAAGATAGAATTTACATGCCTTTGTAGAACAAAAGACTGAATGAGAGACTAGGAGAGTAGCAGCTTTAATTATCAAGTTCAGGTCCCAGTTAGCTGCTTAGTCCTAAAATGCTTATTGTTAAATTTTCTGTGATAGTCATATACATTTCAGATCCTATCAGAAAATGAGATTTCTAAAAATAGTTCGAGGAGATGAGAATTTCCTCAACTTGCTCCTTATAGTGTTACCTTAGTTAATTTTCTCTACTATTTTACCCAGTAAACTTAAAAAAAATGACATTTAAAAAATAGTTTTTCACTTTCCTCAGTAACAGAAATGTTGGAAAGACAACTAGTAATTTAGCCTATAGCTTTGAGTTGATTAGACCTTGCTTAATGTTTTTTTTAAATATATAGTGTTATAAAGCCAGTACTAAGGCATAAGCAACACTTTATTTATTGTTTGTTTATTTGAAAAGGGATCTCATATAGTAAAGACTGGCCTTGAACTTTCTCTATAGCCAATCATGATCTAGGGTTTTGGATCCTGCTTTGTCCACTACCCCAGAATTGGGATTACAGGCATAAGCCACCACTCCTGGTTTTATATAGTGCTTGGGATCAAACTCAGGGCTTCCAACATGTTATCATGTTTCCTACGAGCATCAAGTGAGCCACATCCCCAGACCCTAAAACATGAGTAAGGCTCCTGAATAGTTGTAGCATTCTGGGAGTTCTTCAGAGTGTGTTATTTGTGTGACACCTTCATCATCCTTAATACTTATAGGTTTCAGCTACAGTGAAAGTGTAGCTACCTATACTGTTTTAGTAAGACACATACATTATTATTTCTAGACTTTTTTTATTTACCAGGCAGAAAAAAAGTCAATTAGATCATATGTTTATGATTTCATGAGATTTCTAGAAATTATATAGAAACTAAGTCCTCAAAGGATGAAATGAAAGATAAAAATAAATTTTGGGGGCTTTCATAGTGTGTGTTCAAGACTCGTTTAATGAAGAACCATTAATGTGGCAATTAATTTTGATCTATTATTTTTATTGAAATATGTTTGAAGGAGATACTGATATAAAATGTCTATATGATTAGCAAGGATATAAGCTGCTCATGCACTCTTTGTAAATGCAGCACTGTTCAGTTTTTTGTTTTGTTTTGGTTTTTGAGTTTTTTTGCTAGCAATGTATATTTGATATGGCACATTGTCATTGTTAGTTGCAGTAAATATACAATACATGATCCATTTATGAGTCACTAAAATAAGGATTTCTATTCCAGATTATTTTGATAGTAGTTTTGAGTATTTGGTGATAGCTCATAAACTTTTACATTAATTAAAAATTAAGTGTATAAATTACTTTTGGAGAAAATAGACACAGCCTGTGTTTTAGCACTTGAAACCAGCATTCAAGTGGAAAGCATGTTCAATCATCTTATAGTTTTGATAATCTTAAAACATCTTTCAAAACAATCAAGGGCAAGTAAGTTATTGAGAAAAGTCATAGATGATAATGTAAGCCAATAACTAATTTGCAACTAAGCCTATTATTCTAGAATATTATTTTTTCAGTTCCTGTTTATTTGAAAATCCTGGAAATACGTCTTAATCTGTGAGTCTCTGAAATATAATAAAAACCTCTGAACACTTCAGTGTTCCTCTTATTATTTTTATTATTAAATTTCCTTGTTCATCTTATACCAAATAATTCTACTCTTCCTTTCATAAGTTTTTGAGCTTTGAGACTAATGCAAACTATCCACATGATCAAGATAATTCTTTTCCAGGACTATTTATTTCCCTCTGTGGCACTCTTCAATCGAGTTTTAATCTCTTTCTGGGTTAAATAAAATGACTATCATCTGCAGAGTGAAGCAGACCTACTTGTGCTGGCGTTTTCTTCTGATCTCTGGGACTTAATGCTCATCAATCTTACAGAATTATGATCCCTTAAAAAAAAAAACCTCTACATTTTAAAATAGTTTTTAACCTATTCCGCAATCAGCTGCTCTACTCTTTCTTGTTCATAATAATCCATTTTGTTCAAGAAGCAGTCCCTGACTTCTGATTTCTATACTAATGACTCAGCCATCTTGAGGATAGAAAATGAAATTCCTTCTTTTAGTTTTTTTTTTTTAAACCCTACTGTTTTAAATACAGTCCTATACTGGGAGAAAGGTAGTGATTACATGTCTATTCAGTGTAAATGTGAGGTGATATAGAAGAGACTATGTCTGAGAAGACAAATTTGGACAGGTGATTAATAATTATTTTTCTTCCCTCATAGGATATCAGAACTTAGGTTGAAATGTATCTTAATTTTATAAAGGAAATTGTCAAAATTTTGGGTTGAATTGAGGGAAAGAAATCAGAAATATTTATTTAGGAACTTGAAACTGCACATGATGTTAGAGAAAGATGTTAAACTTAATTGATCACATTGTCTATATTACTTTTGGGAAAAATCGTTATTTTGTCAAATACACGGTGACTAGATGGGCACAGCAGCCATCTACTCTGGGTTTGACAGGAAATTTTTCTAATGGGGAATTTTGTTATTTTATGTGAAGAAGATTTTATCTTCTGGTATATGTGTGGTCCACAAGAAACATTTGATTTTTAGTGTCATTGACATTTGATTTCTAATACTCAATTTATTCCTGATTAGGAAGAAAGCAACTACGTATATTACTATATTCTGTTCCTGGGTTATTATTTACTCAGTGCACCTGCATGGAAAGTGTTTTAATGGAGTTTCACAATTATTCTCTGCTTTAAAGAAATTTTCTTCTATAAGAGACAGCAATGCTATTAAAAAACAAAAACAAACAAACACCAAAAAGGTTTTCCAGGAAAAAAACAGGAACCAACTAGTCCACTTAGAACATGCTTAAAAGTTTGTGTTATGCATGCAAACACCAATTCGAAAAAGATGATAGATTTGTGGACCAAGAAGGGATCTAAGGGGAGAGTGGGGGTATAGCAACCATTTACATTATTAAGTTAGATTCTAAAAGAAATGTATCTTAATGTAGGAGGCACATCAAGAGATTCTAGAGGTGCAATAGCGGTGTTAACTGAAAGAGTTTATCTGGCTTTGTCTGGTTGAAGTGGGAAAAGTGGGTAGGGGAGGGAAAGTGAGGGAGGAGTGTGAGTAGGTGACAAAAAGTACAAGAACAAATCTGCATATGAGCAAGACAATAAAACTCTCATCATGTCCTGAGTTTAAATAAATACCACATTCTAAAACTTTGGCTGCCAAAAAATCAGCCCACAAAGAATGTGTATTGAATTGGTACAGCTGTTTAAAATCTGTTTCTAAGGAATAATCTAGAAATAATGTTAAAGTAGTTATTTTGAAGATTAATTACATCATTAACATTATGTTTGATATTTAGAATTTTACTGATCCAAATCCTTCTGTAAAGAATGAAACTAGGCTTTTGAATATCAGTACTGTTTGTAAAGTAATGCTAAATTATCATTTTCACTTATAGGAGCACAACCCCGGATTAGAACTTAATTGTTCCTAATGACTTTTAGCTTTCGATATAATTTCTTTACAGTACGTCACACGTCAGGCTTATTTTGAAATATGCAGTGTTCATTTTTGTAGTGTAGCAGAAGGCCAGTGTATCTGAACTAATGTAAAGGGGGCAATAGAGAGCAAGTAATTTGGAAAAAGTGTAGTGTAAAACTTTTTTCATGATTTTCATAGTTATTTAGTGTCTGAAAACAGGAAATATAGTCCCAAATACAGAACCATTGTGTTGTATAATATCCAGTGAGTGAGAACACAGTTTTCACGCATAGCATAGGTCTGTGCTTTTGAAAATGGTGTATTTCTCGGGCAAATGATCGAAAGCCGAATAGTTCATTTTTGTTCAAAAAAACTTAAATATTATTTTAAATTAAAACAAATATATATCTATGATACAGAAAACAAAATGGATGATTTTTAAGAATTTTAGGCTTGCAGCGGGCTGTTTAAAGCTACATTTCTCAGATCTCCCAGGTTTATGAGTTCACTCTATTCAGCAACTGTGGAAATGTCAGTAGAAAAGTTTGAAAACTGGTCTAGAAAAAGTAAATTTAATGTACTATGTGTTTCTCTTTTCTATTATCATTACAGAGGGCAAACTTTTGACTTTTTCTCTTAAGGTCATGATAATTGTAGCATCTTCATTTGGTGTGATCCATAAACCTTAAGCCTCAATGAACTCCTTAAGAGTGATTTGTAACTAATCATATCCTCTCACTTCTTCCTTCCCTTGGTGGTTTTTAAAAATGGTTTTCATTGTTTTAGGCTAAAGTTCAAAGTCTATAACACGACCTATGAGACCCTGATGAAGGTTTTGTGAGGTGAGGCTCATGACAGACATCAGACACTGGATACATTAGCCCTTTTTGTTTGCCCACAGCTAGGCCTTTGTACTTTATATGTATTTGATTCTTTTCTTCACTTTATTAAGTTCTATTGATTCTTCAGGTCTCAGACTTTTCCTTCTACGCATCAGAAAAGTCTTCCCATCTTCCCCCAAACTCATAAGAATCCTTAGCTGTATGTTCTTTTTTATCAGAGCTGAGGACCGAACCCAGGGCCTTGTGCTTGCTAGGCAAGCACTCTACCACTGAGCTAAATCCCCAACCCCTGTATGTTCTTGTAGTACAGCCTACATCTCTTATGTCCCACTTGCCATTTTTATTTTATCATTCATTTGTATCATTATTTAACTGATGTCTAACTGTTGTACTAATTGATGGCAGGGACCCTATCTATTTTATGTAACAATGATATAAAACAGTATGTGGTAATATATACAATCAGAAAATATTTGTTGAGTTAAGGAATAAACACATTTATTTTCAGGTTACTGCTCTGCCAGCCAATCTGCTTTCCTAGATGACCAGGCATGTACATAAAGTCTCATGATTTAATAGACACTTCATTGCCAACATGCATGCTGTATGCCAGAATATAGACTAAGAGAGGGTTATATTATCTATACTTCTTAGTTGTGTTGACTCTACCCAATTTACTGTCCTAAATCATGGCTTAGAATTGTTTTGTTAACAAATATTAATAATTTCAATGAGTGAATGGATGACACTGGTGTTTATGCCATAAGTATTACAAATATGACACAGATCTTATTTTCTAATTTAAATAGGCTAGTATTATATACTAACACCTAGAAACAAATATTTAGTTTAACAATTAAAATAAACCTTTTCTAAACATTTATTTTCCTTCAGTCAAATATCTTGATTATTTCACCATTTTATATTTCAGAAAGAACTCTATACTTGAGAGCATATGGGAGACTGGTAGAGGTATAGAATCCCTTTGGGTTTTTAATTTCCATATAAGGGCTTAATAATAGTTTATACAATATAATTAAATATATTTTTCCATAGTGAAAATACAATTGGCTTAACTAAGGAAATAATTGGAAAAAACTCCATTTAATTAAACATATTATTATTACTTATATTTAATGTAGAACTTATATTTTATTATTAGAAATTAAGATACTTGGGATACTTTTAAATTCATATTTTTTATAATTTTCTATCTTTCCTCCTGTGTTTGATAAAAATAATTTTGATATTTTAAAGTATATGTAAGTTTATTTTGTTTAACATTTGGAGATTATTTTGTAAGAACATATGTAGAAGACTCAATATAAAATATTGCTTGTTGAATGAATGAGTACCATGTGGATTTCTTGAGAGTAATGTGCTACTAAATAAACACTCCTAGAGCATTTCCTAATTAAATATTTCTCCTCTCAATTTAAAGATGGTAATGCATATGTTACCATAACTGAATTCTTAAGACCTTGGCATAGGCATGCTAACTTTTTACTCGTTTTTGTTTAAACAAAATATTCATACATTATATTTTGATTATACTGTTCCATCCTCCAACCATTCCCAGTTCTAACCTACCTTCCCATCTGTCCAACTCCATGCCCTTTCTTTCTCTTTCTTTAGAAAATAGGCACACAGCTGGGAGTGGTGGCACACACCTTTAATCCCAGCACTCAGGAGGCAGAGGCAGGCGGATTACTGAGTTCGAGACCAGCCTGGTCTACAAAGTGAGTTCCAGGACATCCAGGGCTATACAGAGAAACCCTGTCTCGAAAAAAAAAAAAAAAGAAAGAGAAAGAAAGAAAATAGGCACACACACACACACACACACACACACACACACACAACCATTAAAGAAAAACCACAAGAAACATATGCACACAGCCCAAAAACACAAAATAAAAAATAAAACCCCCAAATACAAAAAATCAGAAAGCATCATATTCAAGCAAAAGCCTAGTAAGACAAAAGGACACCCAAAGAAAGCAATATGAGGCAAAAAGTCTATAAAAATCCCATTGAGTTCAATTGTGTTGGCCATCTACTGCAGGTCACAGGGCCTACCCATGTGTGCTTAATATACCCAATGAGACTCCATTGGAGAAAACTAATTTTTCCTTTGGCAAGCAGATGTCAACTGCAGCTAGCTTCTTGGTTAGGGATGGGAGCCCATGCCTACCTCCCCCTCTCAGTTCTGGGACCCCATCTGCATTGAATCTGTAAAGGCCCCATGTGTGTTGCCACAGTCTCTGTGAGTTCATATGTGCATCAATCCTGTTTCCCTGGTGTCATCCATAATGTTGCAGATAATTTTGCAGAACTATGATTTGCACTTGGATTTCAACTTTACTTACAAGTAAACATTCATTCACTGTGATAGAAAATTTAAAGCTTTAAAGATGTATTTCTTTTTTGATTTTTATTGAAATTATAACAAACCTAATATAGCTTTGCATTATCTTCCTCATCTTTCTTAAGATTTATCAATACTTTCAGTGATTTACTAAAATTTAAATTAAGTAGCATTTATGTCCATCTGTATAATATTTGGCACAGTGTAAAATTTTTCAAAAGCTAAGTATTAGGTAAACTAAAACTTACTTTAACATAAATGCAGCTGAAAATATACATCTCTCATATGTTTACTTGACATAAATGTTTTTAGACATTACTCTTGTCAGATAGATTGGATAATATTTAGATACAGTGGTACCTAAGAATATATTATGTTAGTTGCCTTTTAAAATATTGCTCAATAACCTATTTTGTTATTTGCTTGAACTTTTTATTTTGTTCCATAAGCATCTGTTATTTCAAGAACAGTTTACAACGTGTTTTCCCAAATAATACCTACAAGTCAATAGAAGTCTATCTGAAATCCTGGATCTTACTTTCTTATTGTTTATTAGTAGCACAGTTGTGCAATTTATTATAAGCAGCAATAACACTAGTCCTTCCATTTATATTTAAGTGAATAAAAGATTTCTTTACTATGATTTGAGGGAGAGAGAAGGGGGAGTAGAAAAGGTGGCAGGATCGGGTATTGGAAGGGAAAGGAGAGAAGTACAGAGGGTCAGGATATCGAATAGAGATATGGAGCAGTGGAGGGTGGGGAACTGGGAGTAACCACTAGGAAGTCCCAGACTCCAGGGAAGCGATAGACTCCCAGGACCCAAGGGAGATAACATTATCAGAAATACCCAACAAAGGGGAAATAGAACCTGTAGAGACCACCTCTAGTAGATAGGCATGGCCTCCAGTTGAAGGATTGGGCCTTCCACTCATCTGAAATATTTTAAACCAGTATTGTTCCTGTCTAAAGGAAATTCAGAGACAGAATGGAGCAGTGACTGAAGGAAAGGCTGAGACTGTCCCACCTAGGAATCCATCCTACCTGCAGACATCAAACCCAAACATTGCTGTTGCCAGGGAGTGCTTGCTGACAGGAGCCCAGTATGACTGTTCCTTGAGAGGTTCTACCAGCACCTGACCAATACAGATACAGATACTCACAGCCAACTGTTAGACTGAGCCTGGGACCCCAATGGAAGAGCTAGGGGGAAGGATTGAAGGAGCTGAAGGGAATGACATAGGAAGAACAATATCAACTAACCATACCACCTAGAGCTCCCAGAGAATAAACCACCAACCAAAGAGCCATGGAGGGATCCATGGCTCCAGATATATATGGAGCAGAGGATGGCCTTGTCTGTCATCAATGGGAGGAGAGGCCCTTGGTCTTGTGGAGGCTTGACACCCCAGCAAAGGGGCATGATGGAGCAGTGAGGCAGGAGAGGGTGAGTGGGTGGAGGAGCACCCTCATAGGGGCAAAGGGGATGGGATAGAGACTTTGTGGAAGGAAAACTGGGAAGGGGGATATCATTTGAAATGTAAATGAATAAAACGATTAATAAAAAAGAAATACTTAGAGATGTGGTCTTCATCCATCACTACTATTATTCAATATTTATTAATTTTTAAATGGTAGCTAAGGTTTCTCAGAATGAACTTACTTATTTATTTCTTATTCCCATTTTGAAAACAAACTGAAAATATGAAGAGGCATAATTTTTAGACTTTGTTTACCAAAAATTATCATAGAATTCATTTTCTAATGAGATGGTTATAATTACCATGTAATCAATTAATACACACACACACACACACACACACACACACACGATGCAGAATGGTCAGGTACTATTGCTTAAAATATAGGCACTCAATAATCTCACTTATAACTCTTAATACTACTAGAATGTACATAAAATCACATTTTATATGGTATAAAGCCTACATGGCAATGGTTCTCAACCTGTGGGTTACGGCTCTTTGGGGGTTGAATGTTCATTTCACAGGGCCACCTATCAGATATCCTGTATATCAGCTGTTTACATCATGATTCATAACAGTAGCAAAATTACAGTTATGAAGTAGCAATGAAATAATTTTATGGTTGGGCGTCACCACAGCATGAAGAACTATATTAAAGGGTTGCAGCACTAGGAAGGTTGAGAACCACTGCTATATTGTATGGTATAGATAGATGTTTCTTTCCTATTCCCTCCATATTGGTGGCAGGATAAGCTTTGTGGCAGTCATTTTGGGGACAGTGATTCAAACCTCTCTTATCCAGAAGCATGCTCACACACCCTTAAGCTATCAAAACAGATGCTATCATTTTGATGTTAAATTGCTAATAGAGTCCAATGGAATATGTATATTTGTCTTTCTAGTTTGTCCCTAGGTATAATGTTTTGAGTTTATTTGTGGTAAAAACTTGTTATTTGAGATTACATTTACTTGGGCTTTAGTTGAAGATTGCTTTTGACATAAGATGATTGTGTTTGCCAGTAAATACTATACATAGTACCTATAAATTTGGAAAGAAGTTGTTTGACCTGAAAAAATAGTAAATTTTTTAAATCTTTAATCTTTTTTTTTTCAGCCCAGACTTAAGCATCCTATTTTTCTGGAGCCATTTTTATGCTGAAAATATCATGGTTAGAATTAGCTTGTGGTTTTAGTTAAAAATTTTGCTTACTTGTAATGACAGAATCTTTTGAATCTTTTGAAATATTTTTGCAAACACTATTATAGAACACCTTGGTTCTTCTCATTTGCCCAAATGATAAAGGTCTCATGCACTTTACAGTTCCTAGTAGTAATCCTAGGAGATGAGATAAGGGGGCAATAGACAGCTCAGACAGTAAAGGCACCTGCTGCCAAGCTTGCCAACCTGAAGTCATTTCCCCAAGACCTGTACTGTCTTTCCCTGAAGATTTTATTTGTTGAGATTCTGTAGTTCTTAAGCCCTTACATGTCTACCAGATGTTAATTGGTTTCTTAAATTTTTTTCTTTGAAAAGTATTATTCATCTAAAATTATGGCATGTGATGGTTCAGTGAATCAGTAAAATAAATTAAATACTGCAGAAAATTTAATGTAATCAAAAATGGTGAAATAAGTATGAAATTTGGAATGATCAAGTTGGGCTAGATGTCTGATCAGTGAATTACCTGTAATAAAATACTAATGAAAGGTATAGTATATATTTGTAAGGTATAATATGTTTGAAGATATAGTATATTTGAAGTAATACATATAGCTTTTTATATGCATTAAGCATCTATTCCAGTATGTACGGGGCAACCTAAGTAGAATTTGTTAAGAGTAAAAACAAAATAATACATTGTATTTTTCCTTGTTTTTATTAATAGTATTCAAGTAAGCCTGATTGGAACGAAAGTTTTAAACAAATAAAACAACTTAAGTTGTTATTGTAGAAAGAATTAATTTGAAGTCTCTCAGCTGTTAAAGACATCGTCCCAATACCTAGGACAATTGGCACTTGAAGCAAGTGACTGAACCCTGACAGTTATTTTGGAGCTCACTTGGCCCTGACCACTTGATATAAAAAGCGTATCTTTTTACTGCAGGGTACATTACCTTTTAAAATCCCCACAAATGACAATTAATTTCCTCTTTTGGATTTTTTCAATCAGTTCATCTCTTTTCACAATACAGTTGTTGACATGTGTGTTTAAAAGAAGTCTGATAAGAGTAAGACCTGAATGCGATAATACTGGGGATCTCCAAGTTCATCTTTGTAGATTTTTGATTTAGTATTTAAATGCAGTGTTTTCTTATTTTGGTTAATTTGAAATAAGGCTACTTTGCCAGGTAAATTATTATATCTATACTGATAAATCACATGCATGTGTGTGTACACCTCCCCCACACCACACAAAGATACTGAGTAGAATAGCCGCTAGGGAAACAAAATTTATTTCTTGATTTTATTAGTGTATAAAAAGTCAAATTTCTAGTTTCATAAATGTTATAAATTCTCTAAAGAGAATAACCTTATACTTTTTGAACCAAATACTTTCATATAACAGATTATATATTTACATAATTTGTATATTTTATATACATTATCTATTTTATATATTATGTGCATCATATACACATATATACATATATAATTAGTTGTATATATATTATATACACATATACCTATACAATATATTATATAATATACATGTATATTATATATATAATATACATATGTAAATCTATACATATCCTGAAATATAGTCACAGGAGGTAACAAATATATAATTTATATTTTAAAAAACCAGTATAATAGACTCTTGATACTGTGGTACATATCTGTATTCTTAGCTACTTGAAAGACTGAGGCAGAAAGATTGTTTCAGTCCAGTTTGAAATTAACTTCAGTAACATAGTAAGACTCCATCTTAAGAAAATCACTATAATGCCCTTTTCTGTAATAAAAAAAGGAATATTTATGATAAAATAAGATGGATTTCTCTATGTAGAGACTCTGTTTATCTATGTATCTTAGTTTGTTTTCTATTGCTATGATAAACACTATGGCCAACAGCAATATGGGGGGGGGAAGGGTTGATTGCCTTACACTTCCACAGCACAGTCCATCCTTGAGGAAAAGCAGAACAGAAACTCAAGCAGGGCAAGAGCCTGGAAGCTGGAACTGAGCAGAGACTACAGAGGAATGCTGCTTACTAGCTTGGTCTCCATCCTCAGCAGTTATCTGTCTTATACCTCCTAGGACACGCATACCCAGAGAGTGACACTGCCCACCGCAGGCTGTACCCTCCAACATCAATCATTAATCAGGAGAATGCACCACAGACTAGGCTTTAGGCTCCTTTGATAGAGAGGCCTGTTCTCAGTTGACTAGTTTCTATCAAGTTAACAACAAAAGAAAAATAACCAGCACATATGGGAAAGAACATGTTTTTCTGACATATAGTGAATGTATCTGAATTTAAAAGACACAATAAGATGTGAAGACATTCAGTATAATATTCATAAAGAAACAGAAAAGATGGTGGGTCACAGTGACTATTAGGAGCAATAGTGACAGAACAGACTCATTTGATGTCATCCTAGTTATAAGGTGCTGGTGGTTAACATTCACACTCCTTAATTGTGGTTGTTAGTGATAACTTGTTTCCACATAGGAGAGTGTAGGAAGAGGGAAGCATATAATTTTATAAAAACCTAGCAATTTCTGTCTTGACCAGGTGATCAAAGTTATTATCGATACGTAATTTTTATGTCATATATCCTTGATAAGATATGATGAGGACAATTCTCTATGCTCTCTTCCCTCAAACCTATAATCCTACCCTAACCATAAAAAATTTAGAAAACCACAAATTTAAAGATATTTTTAGAAGTATCTGACTAATGCCCTCCAACCTTGTCACATGATGATTAATTGTTATCATAGTAGACTGATACTATTCTGAAACATAAAACAGTACATTAGAAAAAGTTCAATGACATATTAATAAAATAGGGAGTTCAATAAATATCAATTCTAGCTCCAACTTCACCATGGGAATATGAAGTACATAGGAACTGGAAACTGTTACTACTATTTTATCATCTTTTTGGTGAACCTTAAAACTATATTGAAATTAAAAGTTCATTTAAAAAACAATCAAATTTAACATACTTTTTTGTTTTGGTAATTTAAAAGAGCAATATCTCATGTGAAATAGGTTTGATATATCTTGCTAAAATTATAAATAGTAAACATTTTCAAAGGAAAAAAATCACTTGAAGTTTTTCATTATGAAGGTTTGTTCCATATAACAACCCAACCTTCCTTTGGGATTACTTCAGAAACATTTTAAGGTTATGAATATATACTACAATATGGTAATTTCTTTGCAAAAGAACGCTGTACTTGGTTACCATCCCACTGAAATTAGCCTTTTACTTGATTAACTTTTTAAAATTGCCTTTTGGTAATCATGGAATATGTATATGAATAGGAAAGAATCCTAATATACTTAGGATGCAAACTACCGAAACTAAGCTTCTTGCCTGTATTTTACCTGCTGACTAGTTGCAGTTAGACTCTTGCACAGAAGAGTGTGTTATTCTAAACATTGTTCACAAAGCCAGACTCTCAGTACTCATTCTAATTGTAGTTTCTGTTTCCCACAGACACTTCTGTTCAGGAATGTTAAACACAGCATGAAAATTTTGAGCAAATAAATGTTGTGGTGCATAATAATTGATCAGCAATATAAATATAAGTGTGTGTATAAATAGTAACACATATTTACTTAGGGCAGACTTACTGAAACTGAAATACTTTTTTTTGCTAATTACTTTACTGCAAGTTTGCAATGCTTTTGTCATTAAATGTAACACCTTATTGTATTATGATAGGCCTGTGGAATGTGTTTAGCTGAATTTGGGTTAGGAGGATGGTTAGAATTTAAGACCTGTCATCACATCCCCAAGAAATCATATTATACTTTGAAATGTAACTACTTTAAAACTTGTGTTTAGTTCCTACAGTTTTTCTTTTACTAAGAATCTTTTTGTTTTCTAGATTACTGAAACGAAATTTTGTTCTTGCAATAATTAAATGTAATACAACCAAGAACTTATCAATTCTTGCCACAACAAACCAAATACAATTAAGACAGCTTCAAGTTCCTGATAATTTTTTTAGTAATTTATCTCTGTAAAAGCGTGCAGTTCTGCTGATATTGATGATTGTCGTGGATATGCTAGAATGCTGCAAAACTGTTTGGACGTCATGCTCTGTGAATATATTACTAGGCATACGCATTGATGTGTTTTTTTGTCTTTACACTAAGTTTTGTAAACTGTGTTCTCAAGAATGGAAAAGAGTTTTTCATTTGAAATCATCCTGCTTTTAGTAAGCCTTGTATTTGAAGAAATCCACAAAACAAAACATGCTGTGTATATCAAGATTATTAAAATATTAGAACAGGGTATGACTGGAAATGATGGTTTAAGTTTAGACAACTCTTGCCTATTTTCAGTATCCTTTTCGTCTTAGTGAATTGCTTCATCTAGCTTTAATATGAGGGGAGGTGACTAGTATTACCGCGACTTGATATTCCATGTTAGGTTGATATTCCTGGGAGGCCTGCCCTTTTCTGAAGGGAAACAGAGGAGTGGATCTGGGGGAGGAGAGATTGGGAGGAGAGGAGGGAACAGAGACTGTGGTCAGTATGTATTATATGAAAGAGGAATACATTTAAAAGTTAAAGAAAAAACCCTTCCCAGTAATATTCTTCATGAGATGACTTGGATTGTTTTATTACTGGTTATTGTGACAGTAAAGATAGTTTAGGCAGTTAGAAGCCATATGTATGATTTGCATGACTTGTGAAATACAAATGGTATGAAGTAAGCCTGGAAGCTTTTCTAGACTTCATGTGAAGGTGCATCTTCCATGAAGTTAATTACAAAGAATCATTATGTTATAAATATAGTCTTATATTCTACCATGAATTTATTATTCTCCTATTCATATATCAAAATGTCAGTTGTGTCTTTCAAGTGCTCTGAAAACACTTGTTATCTCCTGTATTCATTTCAAAAGACACATTTTTATGTTTTTTCCTTTATTTTGATATTTCTTCTCAGAACTGGCAAAAGATTAAAGGGATATTTAATAGGAAACACTGTATCTTATAGACAATACAAATTATCAGTAGTATTGAGTTGAGCCTGAAATTTTCCCCATATGTACTCACCCCAAATACCTATATTTTTTATGTATCCAACTTTTTCTTTATGTAACTCAACTTTTTACTTTTTAAGCTATAGTTAAAAATAGAAATAATGAAAATGTGCTTTATGGATAATTCAAAAGAATAATTATTCAAAAATGACTAACTTTGGTAGAAATGGAGTGACATTTTAACAGTGGAAAAATAGATTATTACTTTACAATACATTAAATGATCTTTAGGAAAACTGATTTTAATGTATTCCAACTTAAAAATAATTTATTGGATGTCACAAATGCATGCTTGCTTTTAAGATATGGTACAAAAAAAGCAATTTTGTTGATTTAAAAATGTATCTTCTGGGTGGCTCTTTCATTTTTATTAGCTTTTGTTACCTGTGTAGTCATTATATTTTAAAGCATATTTTTATTCTTTGATAATTATATGTGTATATAGTATTTTTTATTACACGTACTTCTTTGTCTAATAGTTTTACTGTAATAGTTCTCTTCAAATTACTTTTTTCTTACTTGAGTCAGCTGATGCTTTAATCAGTTCAGCTAATGAATAGGATATTAAATTTCACTGATTCTGCAGAGGAACTTAGTGCAAAGATCATAAGGCATTGATGTTGATGGCTTTGCCATCCATCACTGACTAAGTTTGAATCAATTTAGATCTCCTCTTAGTAGGAGACCCTCCATATAAAGGTTCCTCAAGCTTCTCAGCTTTTATTTTATTAAAAGAATCATAATCACTGAAATTTTACTTCTTTGATAGAATATTAAGTATTAGAATTTTAACATCACAGGTTGATATACAGTGATCATAATTATTGAATCTGGAGTCTCTGCTTTAAATATGATACTTATATGGTACTTATGAGTCCTAGCCATTTTAATGAGAAGAGTGTATTGACTTGTTATAGAAAGTGGACCTTAGATGAAATGACCAACAGTTCCCAAAGAGGGAACTTGTTGAATTCACCTCCAGTAGAAAGACAGGGCATCAAGTGAAGGGATGGGGTTGCCTTCTCACAGTCAAAACCTCTCACCTATTTAAAAGCACTGCAGGGACAAAAATGGAGAAGAGACTGAGGGAAAGGAGGTCCAGTGACAGGCTGAAATTGGGATCCAGCTCTAGGGGAGGCTCCAAGTCCTGACACTGTTACTGAGGCTATGGTGGGCTTACAGACAGGAGCCTAGAATGGCTGCCCTCTGAGAGGTCCAAAAAGCAGCTGACTGAGACAGCTGCAGAGACTTATACCCAACCAATGGACAGAAGCCGGGGACCCCTGTGGTTGAATTAGGGAAAAGCTGGAAGAAGCTGAGAAGAAGGACAAACCTATAGAAAGACCAGCAATCTCAACGAACCTTGATTCCCCAGGATCTCTCAGACACTGGACCCCCAACCAGGCAGCATAAACCAGCCGATATGAGGCACCTGTCACATATACAGCAGAGGGCTGCCTGGTCTGGACTCAGTGATAGAAGATGCACCTAACCCTCGAGAGGCTTGGGGCCCCAGGGAGTGGGGGGGGGGTCTGATGGGGTGGGGGTGGGAGTGAGGAAGTGGGCTTATCCTCTGGGAGACAGTAGAAGGAACAGGATCAGGAATAATAGGAGGGCAGACCGGGAAGGGGATGACAAGTGGACTGTCAAAACAACAACCAAAAAGATTAAATAATGATGATGATAATAATAATAATGCCATATTTGCCCAACTCTAATATTGTAAAATAAAAAATGAAGGACTATGAAGATGCTGAAGAAAAGAAAAAAAGAAACAAGTGAACTATTTCCTCTGAGCTTGACTCACTGAACATGAAAGAACGGCTGGTAAAACAATACCTTTTTAAATCCATGCGTTACAAGTAATATTTGGGTTGAGGACAATTGAGAAACATTAAGTCAGCAAATTAGTTCCTATGTTGTGCAGAGTGGTGGTTGGAAAGTTACTAGAAAATCTTACAGTAGCTTTTAATTTCTTTTATTACCAGCAGTTTTGATTTGCTCCTTAGATGTGATTTCCATTTGTGTTTTCCTTGGGAAAATGACTTTGTCTCTCTTAACATTAGTATATCTTATGTAAGTAAAGTCAGTCCACATTACATGATTCAGAGGTATTTTTAACTGTAGAAATTTATTAAGATCTTTCTTTTAATCAGTTTAACAGTGTTGACTTTAAAGATTTGAGAGACAGGGCTCTCTTGATTTTTGTTGTTAGTTTTATTTGATAATTGATAGGCTCATATTTGTTAGTATGCAGTATTTTATACTTCCTTTCAAACTTAAAGGTATTTTTGCATTTTCTTGACAGGAGTAGTTGATTTCTGAGCCATTCATAACTACCTTTTTAACCATGTTTTCGTTTAAAGCAGCATTTTTCAACCTTTGGGGGTCACATCAGATATCCTTCATATTAGATATTTACATTACAATTCATAATAGTAGCAAAATTACAGTTAGGAAGTAGCAACAAAATAATTTTATGGCTGGGGCTCACCACAGCATGAGAAATTCTATTAAAAGGTTGCAGCATTAGGAGGTTTGAAAAGCACTGGTTTAAAGTAAGTGAATTGAAAAACACAACATGAGAGTACAAGGATGAGAAGCTGGACTTTTATGACATACTTTGGTTTTTTGATTTTTCTTTCCTATAAAAAGAAAGCAGAACAGTACATTGTCCTTTAAAATGTGAAGTCTCTAATCCTAAGCTAACTAATTCATTTCCACATTTGACTTAATGGCCCCCAGAGATAACAGTTCTTTGGAATTTTTTCATTTCCGTTACATTTTGGTGCCTAATTGAATACGGATTACAAAACTAAATGAGCATTAGTGAACACTTTCTGTGTAACAAAAGCAGAGTGCCTTCTTTGTATTTAAGGTAGCTGTGATTCACCCACCATCAGTGTGGGTTTATCATTACAAATATTGTTTTGGAAATTCATCTTGAGATATTAGACTATAAATATTTCTCCTTTATCCTTTCTTTTTAAAACAATTATCTTCAATTTTTATTAACATTTATTTGACTAGTGGGGGGGGGCTGCACGCGCGCATGCGTGTATGCATGTGTGTGTGAGTCTATGTGCCAAGGTACTTATGTAGAGGTCAGAGAACAACATAGAGGGGTCAGTTCTTGCCTTTAACCATGGGGGTTCCAGGGATGGAACTCTGCCCTTAGACTTGGTAGTAATTACCTTTCCCACTAAACCATTTCGCCAGTCCTCTTTTTTACTTTTGTTCCTCTTTTGCTACAGGAGTGTGACTTAAAGCCCTGGAGAGATGATTCAGCCATTAATTAAAGACTAGACTCAACAACCAAAATGTGAAGGATCTGCCTTAAATTCTTAACAAAATAAATACAATTAAAACATCTTTATTTTAACAGTATTTTCTAAAAAGACCCTGCCTCATTTCTCACCACATTGACACCTTTGTCCTCTGTATAGGCTATGATAGAAAGCTAGAAGAATAAAGAACTTTTAAAAATCTCTCATTAATTTGTCATCATCATATTACATGTAAAGAACTGAGTCTAGAATATTGCCGTCATTACATTTAAAGAACTGAGCCTAGAAAAGTTAGAGAACTTGTCTAAACCCCTTTATCTTTCTAGTAATACAATTAGTATGACAAAAATCTAATTACAAGAGCTCAGAAATAGTATTTTCTATGAATCTTTTCATCATTATGAACTCTTACAGGAACAAAAGAATGAACACTTTGTTGATGTCAGAGCTAAGAAAAATCTTATTTTTTTCTGTTCTTCTTTTAGTTGTCTTTGTCTTTCATTTTTTTCTTTATGTCCTCTTCTCTCCCCTAATGAAACTTTCTTCTCAACAATTCCTCTTCCTACATTTATGTCTTCTTTTTGTATGTTACCTACTGAATTGAGTTAGTGTTTCTTGCCCAAATATGGGTGGGAGGTTATGCACTGGTGTTAAGGCAGTCATATCAGTGACTACACCACTACCTGTCGTGCCTCAGGAAGGAAGGGCAGTATATAGGCTCTTCCTATGTCTCATGATAAAATATTGATGGGCTCATATGTGTGAAAAGTCTTATGCAGATAATCCGCAATTGTGTTGCATTCATGAGAACAATTGCAATGCCATGTCTCCAATACATCTTTTTGCTGAATGTCTTCTCAGCCTTGAGTTCTTGCGTTCTGTCACTATAAGCATTATTGCCATCCCAGGACAGCACTGGGTTGTATTTTGAGGGCCAGTAGGAAAGTGTCACATCATTGGCAACCACCTAGTTTCTTCGTGTTCCATGACAAATGGTCAACTAGTGTAACTAAAATGCTTCTAAGCTATCTTAAGTTTCAGAAAAAAACATTAAAGAATATAATGACTGAAATATGTCACTTATTTTGAACTAGTAGCTTTAAATTCTTGATTTGCCTACTTCCATTGATTTATAATTTTGTGGAGTTTAAATTTAAATGATAATAATAAATTAAAACTCATAAACATACAAGAGAAATTCAGTAATTGAGACTTGGTTTATAGAGGGGAGGGTTGGTGAGGTTCATTCAAATCAAGGCCCTTGGACATACTAGGCAAATATTTTGCATTGAATTGTATCCCCAGCCTTCTTTCTGCATGCTTTTAAGTGTGTTTTTTTTTTATTATTTATTATATGTAAGTACACTGTAGCTGTCTTCAGACACTCCAGAAGAGGGAGTCATATCTCGTTACGGATGGTTGTGAGCCACCATGTGGTTGCTGGGATTTGAACTCAGGACCTTCGGAAGAACAGTCAAGTGCTCTTACCCACTGAGCCATCTCACCAGCCCTTTTAAGTGTGTTTTAACTATTCTCTACAACTAACACAGTATAGGAATATGACCTTTAATGTTTTCATCTGTCTGCATAAATACATTGGTTAATGTATAAATATTTGCTAGACTTCAGATTTATATGTGCATCTAGAGTATTTATGCATCTGTGAAGAATACAAATACAATAGAAAACATGGTTGTTTACCTTTGATAAACACTAGTAAATCTGAACCTAACCAAACTGGTTACCTTTTGTTTAAATGAATAATCTTTAAGCATAAATGTTACTCTAAGATGTCTTAGTTAAAATGGTTATCAGTGTTAGTATAGTCAAAACAATCAGCTTACATATTAAAAGATAAAACCTGTCATGTGACTGACTTCTTTTTAATATACTTTTTGAAGTTGTATATGTAAATTGATATGAAAGTTAATTTTGGAATGAAATGAAATTTACTTTGGATACAGTTCTTCCTATCTATGTAGCCTTGCATGTAATTCATAATTTTTTAACTATAAGAAAACAACTTTGAGATGCTTGGGCTATATTTTTATTTGTACATGGGTTATTTCAATATAGTATATAACAATCTATATAATTTGTTGTCATTCTCATTTCCACTATACATTGTCATCAATCATAAAAATTTTCTAGAGTAAATATAGTTATTGTTTTTCTTTGGTGATCATAATATGTTCATTTTGAGTTTTGTATGAGATTTTTAAAATGCTGTTACATTAGTTTATATTTTTGAAAAATTATTTTCTCTAATTGTGGTCTTCTTATGACTGTTTTATAAGTATGTCTAGGGTAAACATGCTTACAATATAATGGCAGAAAATGTGGATAGGCCAAATATACTTAGTTATAAATTCCAACTTTGCTATCTATTAGCAGTAAGGGTCTTGCAATCTAGTTGATGTTCGATGTTTTAATTATTTTTTTTTGTTAGTATTTGTTTCCCCTTCTAAGTGGGATTCAACCATCTTCATTTGAGGCTTCCTTCTTTTTTTAAAATTTTTCCAATTTTTTATTAGGTATTTTCTTCATTTACATTTCAAATGCTATCCCTAAAGTCCCCTATACCCTGCCCCCCCCCGGCGCTCCCCTACCCACCCACTCCTACTTCTTGGCCCTGGCATTCCCCTGTACTGGGNCATATAAAGTTTGCAAGACCAAGGGGCCTCTCTTCCCAATGATGGGCGATTAGGCCATCTTCTGATACATATATAGCTAGAGACACGAGCTCTGGAGGTACTGGTTAGTTCATATTGTTGTTCCAACTATAGGGTTGCAGACCCTTTCAGCTCCTTGGGTACTTTCTATAACTCCTCCATTGATGTTTTCATTTTTAAAGTGAAGGAAAAAAACTATTTCAAAATGTATTTTTAAATTGAATAAGTTATTTATAAGGTAAAAAGATTTTAAGCATTTCAACTTAACTTCATTGAAATAACGTGTGATACTTGAGAAAATAAAAGATAACCGGGGATACAAAATTGAGATGATTCAAAACCACCATACGTAGCCAGTGCACATCTTTAATCACAGCATGCTGGAAGCAGTGGGAGGTGGATCTCCAAGTCTGAGGCCAGCCTGGTTTGCATAGCAAGTTTCAGGCTGGCCAAGGCTATATAGCAATACCTTATCCTTAAAAATAAACAACTCTGTTTCAAAAGATAAAGCAGTTAGCCTCACTCAACTTACTGTTCTTGACCACTATGCATTTATTAGGCAGTGATTGCTAAGTTATAGTTTGTATTATAATTCAGAATAACCTTAGGGAACTGGGTTAATAAATCATCAAAGAGAAAATGGGAAGATTGAATAGTTTAAATGATGGTGTTAGAGCAGATGAAAATTATAAGGCTAAATATCTGTCTTTTTTATCATTACACGGTTAAAATAGTGAATTTTAAATGGTAACACGAGCTTGGGTTTGTTATTAATTGTCTGAATCTATGTGAAATGATAAAGACACAACTTTCAAAACCTTTGCTCAAAAGTCATTCGCTTTGTCCCTTTCAAATTCAGATAGGTATCACTTGGAGTTTGGGGTTTATCATTTTTCAATGGGTTACTTTGCCCTAACTTTTACGTTTATGTAGTTATGATGTGTTTATGGATATATTTATACAAAAATGCTAAAACAAAATGGAACAAAACCCCCACAAACAAACGTGGAGTTTATTTTCTGTTGGCCTGCTACTTCTGGGCATGGAAAGTGTGGCTGAGGTAGTCAAGGACACTCCATTGGGCAAAAGCAGTTTTCCTTTTGCAGCAGATGAAGCATGTACCCACTTCCTCATCCCAGTGCATATATGCGCTTTCATATATGCATGTACCCAGGCTGGCTTTAACCTATGCCAGTACTACACATACTAATGGGAAGAATTTGATGATGACATCTCCTTTAGGGCTGAGTAGTGCTCCTAAGTCTTTTATACTCTGCAAATATTCCAGCTTTATGTTACTGACTTAGATTCCATTGAGGGTCTATTGAGGCACTGATCTATGACTGCAGTATGTCACCAGGAGTCATTTTATTGCCATGTATCTTTAGCAAAATAAAAGTATTAGGATTTCCCCCAGGCTTGTGTCCCATGTTGTCTCAGGGACTTGGCTACCAAAGCAGTGTCAGTTAAGGGTTCTATCTCATTTAGTGAACCTTAAATGCAACCAGAAAGTGGTTGGTCACTCCTAACACTTGTGCCACTGTTATACAAGTATTTTGGCAGGCAGGTCACTGGGTTTGTAGTTGGGTGTCATTTTTGAATTATCTTTCTCTTCTGGGAACATGCAGAGTACCTCCCAGTACCACAAGCATTAGTCAGTAGGCATCAACTTGACTTCTCTGTGTTAAATGGCATAAGTGTTATCTTCAGCAACAGACTTTACCATCAGATGATGAAGAACGAACAATAGCCTGAGTTTTTTTCTGGTTGGGGGGTGGGGAGGGGAACAATCCGCGGTACTCCTTTGGCCAATGATTTAACAAGATGAAACCCATTCCTGTTACTGAAGGTTTTATTTGGTGGCATATGATATCTGGTTGGGGCAGTGACCATTTAGATTCCTTTCATATATGCATGTACTTTAGGAAGCTTCCATAGTAGTAGGTTTTCATATGACCCAGAAATGGCTCTGAGTGTTAGTCATTCCTGCTTTTGCCCTCCTGATTTAATTCTAATCTAGTTTCCCCTTTATCTCTCTATAACACTAAAATTTCATATACAAGGGTATTTTATTACCCTTTCTTAGGGACATGTTATCTCTGCCATCCTCTCTCCCTCCCCCCAGTACTTACTAGGTATCTTACCTCTGGGGTTATTTGGATTGTAGCCTACATACTGAAAAATTTAAAGCTAACATCCACATATAGGAGAAAAACATGGAATATACCAATTCTGTAAGTTGCAGCTTTGCATAAATGATGCTCCTTTGTTGTACAGAAGTTTTGCAGCTCCATGGGACATTTGTTAATTGTTGGTCTTAATGCCTGTGCTGTTGGTGCCCTGTCTTTTCCTGAGCCAATGAGTTCAAGTCTACTCTCCACTCTATTCTAACAGATTCAGGGTATTTTGTCCTATGTTGAGATCCTTAATCTATTTGGACTTGAGTTTTTCTGTAGGATGATAAATAGGACTCTGTTTGCATTCACATATATGCAGTAATGCAACTTGCCCAGCATCACATTTGTTGAAGTTGCTGTCTTTTTCCAGTGTGTAATTCTGGCTTCTTTGTAAAAGAAGTCAAGGATTCATAGGTGTGTGGACTTATGTCTATGTTTTTAGTTCAATTCCATTGATCAACATGTCTGCTTTTATATCAATACCATGTTTTTATTAATATAGTTCTGTAATACAATTTGAAGTCTGAAGTGGTGATATCCTCGAGGAGTCCTTTTATAATTCAGGATTGTTTTATCTATCCTACATCTTTTGTGTTTCCATATAAAATTGAAGATTGTTCTTTTTCAGTGTCTGAAGAATTTTATTCCAATTTTCATGTGTATTGTATTGAATCTGTAGATTGCTTTTGTTAGAATAGGCATTTTCACAATACTAATCTTACTGATCATTAGCATGGGAGATTTTTTCCATCTTTTCCTGTCTTCTTCAATTTCTTTTTTCAGTATCCTACAGTTTCTGTTATACGAATCTTCCACTTGCTTGGTTAGAGTTATTTCAAGATTTATTTTTAGGCTATTATGGAAGACACTGTTTCCCTGATTGCTTTATCAGTGTGCTTGTGGGATTTGTATATAGGAAAGATAGTAATTTTTGTGTGTTAATTTCGTATCCTGCTACTTTTACTGAAACAGTTGATCATCTATAGAAGTTGCCTTGTGGAGTCCTTAGGGGCTTTATGTATAAAATTAAATCATCTGCAAATAAAGACGTGTTGACCTCTTCCTTTTCTTACTGGTATCTTTTTTTCTTCATCTCATTCAGTTGCCTTATTGCTCTATCTAATACTTCAAGCACTGTGTTGTATAGGTATGGACAAAATGGACATCCTTCCTTGCTCCTGATTTTAGTGGAAATGCTTTGCTTTTCTTTCCCTTTAAGGTAGTGTTGGCTGAGGGATTAATGTGACTCGCCTTTGTTATATTGAAGTATGCCCCTTGTACCCATTGTCTCTCCAGAACTTTTATCATGAAGAAATGTTGTATTTTTAAGGTCCATTTCTGCATCTAATGAGATGACCATGTTGATTATGTCTTAGTCTGTTTTATGTGGTAGTTTGTCTTTATTGATTTGTTGATATTGGACTATCCTCTGCATCTCTGGAATGAAACCTACTTGATAATGGTGAATAATCTTTTTGATATTTCTTGGATTCAATATGCAAGTATTTCATCAAGAAAATTTTAATCTTTGTTTATAAAGGATATTGGTATATAATTTTATTTGGGGGGGGCTTTGTGTGTGGTTTAAGTATCAGAGAAATAATGGTTTCAAAACAGAATTAGGAAATGTTCCTTAAATATCTATTTTGTGAAATAATTTGAGGTATATTGCCATTAGGTCTCTGAAGCCCTGGTAGAATTCTGGGCTGAATTCATCTGGTTCCCTGCTTTTATTGGTTGAAAGATTTCAAATTATGGCTATTTCATTAGATGTTATAGGTTTGCTTAAATTGTTTACTTCATTTTGATTTGTAGGTAGGTTTATGTGTCGAGGAAAGCCATCCATTTCTTTTAGTTTTCCAGTTATGTGAAATACAAATTTTTTTAAAAGTATCTCCTTATGAGTCTCCGTATTTCTTTGGCATATTGTGATATCTACTTTTCATCTCTAGTGTTATTTATTTAAGTCTTCTCTATCTATCTTTTAATTAGTTTAACTAAGCGTTTGTCACTCTTGTATTGATTTTCTCAAAGAATCAACTCTTCATTTCATTGAGTCTTTGTATTTCTTTCTTTTCTATAATTTCTCATTGATCTTAACCCTGAGTTTAATTATTTCTTCTCATCTATGCTTCTTAAGTATTATTTCTTGTTGTTGTTCTAGATCTTTCAAGTGTATTGCTAACTTAGTAAATTAAGATTTCTCAAATTTTGTCTATAGGCACTTAATGCTTTGAATTTGTTGCTTAAAAATGCCTTGTGTCTCATAGCTTTAGGTATATTGTGTTTTCATTTTCATTCAATACTAAAATGTTTTAGAACTTCTTCTATTTCTATATTGACTCAAATTTTATTCAGTAGTGAACTGTTGAGTTTCCATGAGTTTGTATACTTTTTGCTGTTTCTATTGTTGTTGATATCCACCTTTAATCCATCATGGTCAGATAGGGTACAGGGTGTTGATACTTGGTTTGTGTCCAAGTATCTGGTCAATTTTGAAGAATGTTCCAATTCCATGAGAATATATATTGTTTTAGGTTTCGATGAAGTATTCAGTAAATGGTTGTCATTTCATTTATGACATTATTTAACTCTACTATTTCTCTTTTTAGTATTTTTTCTGTAAGACTTGTCTGTTGAGAGAGACATTATTGACACTATCACTGTATGGGATTCAATATGTGATTTTAATCATAGTAGTGTTTTCTTTTATGAATTTGGGTGCTCATGTGTTTAGTGCATAAATGTTTAGAATTGCCATATTGTCTTGGTGGGTTTTTTCTTTAATGAGTATGTAGTACCCTTCCTGTCTTGTCTAATTAGAAAGAGCCAAAATATGGGTTGTTGTGTTGATAACAGTGTATGATGTTCCATTTTTAGTCTACTTGCTATATTTCCCTAAATCTACGTTCTTCTTGTCAGAACAAAGGGTGAAATTACTGATGGTTATTATTTTACTTTTTTCCATGTATGTGTGTTGTCCCTGTGTATGCCTGGGGCTTGTTGAAGCTAGTAACTGCCATCAGGTGTTTTATAACTGGAGTTACAAATGGTTTTTGGGTCACCATGTAGTGCTGGGAACTGAACCTGGTTCCATTGGAAGAGTAGCTGATGCTTTTAACTGCTTAGATAGCTCTTTAGTAGTGAAGTTGTTGATTAAATATAAAATATTTAAAATATTTCTAGAACATTACATTCTATAACTATGTTTTTCACATGGAGTCTTTCTTTTATTGTTCCTTCTAGTATCATGAATACAAATATACAACAGCATGTACATAAAGTATACTAAATTGCAAGAATAGCTTAGGGAAAAGTACTTAGATATTAAATGACTGATCTTTAATAAAATTGGCTTTGAACTATAAAAGCCTACTTGGGGATTGCTATGCAGAAAATAAAGATAACAAAAGACTTTAACCAGAAAGAGTGGCTCACTAAAGCGCAACTTCTTAAGTAGAAAAAGGGGGAATGAGATTTCTGTTGAAGGCTGGAGATCATATATACTATTTTTAAAAGTCCCTTTATTCAGAAAAATGTTTTAATTTTGATGTAGCCACATCTTGTCATTTCATTGTTTTATGGGTGCTCAGTAATTTTATCTTGGTTAGGAAAGATCTTTTCTTTCATGTACATATGATATGTTCATTTATTTAAATCTTTTATATTTTTAATTAAAAACATAATTTAAATAATGAGTTTTACTTTTCCCCCAAATGTATAGCCAGTTGCTCTAGCAGAACATACAGACTTCTCTTTCAGGGCAACTTCAAAGGATTGATGTTTAATAGAATATTTGGAATCTGAGCAAAACCTTTTCCTTCACCTTCTGGTTTTGCTTTATCAGGTATATACTAGTTATTGACCATTTTTCCTTTCATATGAATTTTAATTTGTCAAATGTCAACTTTAAAAACCCACAAAGGTATTAAATGAGATTGAACTGGATTTATATGTTAATTTAGGAAAAATAGTTAAATACTTTTTTTCTCACCAAATTGTGATATTTGCTTCCTTAGTTATTTGGATTTTCTTTATCCAAATAAAGAAATTTGCTACCTTTTAAATTAAAACTATTCTACATTGCTGGGATAATTTTCATATATTTATTATATTTATTAATTATGAATGGAATTTTTATTCCACTTTTGACTGACTTTGCTGTCCATAAAGAAGTTATTGTAACTCCTCTTAAGAAATTTGGTGTTTATTCTATTTTCAGTTAAGTTTCTAGTAATAATGTTTTTGATGGATTTTCTCTTATAATATCCATAACTCTTATTAATTTTATTTCCTTGTTACATCTATTATGACCAAAATGAACAATGATTTATTTTTAATAATGGTTCTTGACCATCACTGAGACTACTTCTAGTGTTACATTGTTGATCTCATAATGGTTATGAATTATTATAACTATAGTTTCTTCCTTTGAAAAGGCTTAATTGATATACCAATGTTTACATTTGTAATTGTTTTATAAGTAAAAAACTGAGTATCCCTTATTCCTGTAACCAAACAGTCAGTTTGGGAAACTTAGTTCAAGTTATCATCGGTAGTTTCTGAGGCTTAAATATTTTCCTCAGAATTTTTAGAAAGGAAATTTGTATATAAGATTTTTTTATTTTTAATAAACCTTTGTAAATTAGTTTATTTAGTAACTTGTTTTTAGATTTTTCTATTAAAATGTAATTTTAGCTTTAAGAACTTTAATTAAATTTTGAAATCCTATCAGCAATTAACATTTTTATTACCTACCTTTTAGAATATCTAAGTCTATTCTGACTTTGTTTATAAATTTCCTGAAAACAATTATTGGTATTCTTCTTGAAATTCATAAAGCATACTTGAAAGGCTAGGGGCCACTAGACAATTAGTAGTGGAGCCAAAGGGTATTTTTTAATTGAAAACATACTTTCATTTAATATATTCTCTCCCCCTCTCCCACATCCTCCTTATCTCCCATATCCTCTTTACCTCCATGCCCTTTCTTTTTCTCACATAAAAAGAAAACTCACAAAACTAAGGTCACACACACACACACACACACACACACACACACACACACACACACACAATCCAAGAAAATTGTATGTTTTTCAGGCTGAGCAACTGGACAACCAATTGGAATATCTCTCCTCTGCTCAGCCTTCCTCAGTTTCCTATCATTCTTCGTGTAGCACTGTGGGCTTATGGGCTTTTCCCCTTCCAGTACAGCATGGTTTTGGGGACCAGTCTTGTTCACCTCATGCTTGGGCAGCCATGATGGTGAGATTTTACATATATTTACAGGTATAGCTCTTGATGTTACTAACAGACACAGTCTCACAGCAAAATTCCTGATCTTCTGGCTCTGACAACCTTTTTGCTCTTCTATAATGTTCTCTGAGCCTTGAATATGGGAGTGTTTAACTCTGCATTTTGAAGGGTTGTAGTTTTCTGTAGTGGTCTCCATGTGTTGCAAAGAGAATTTTCTTAATGAGAGGTTAAGTCTACACTTGATTGTGGGTGTGAGGACAAACGTTTATAAATTGCTGTTAGGGATTATTCTGGTACAGTAAATTAGTGGTTATACATTCTCTTCCAATAATCATGAGTTCACTAGCACTGAATAGTTTGTTGAATTTCCAATGCTAGGCATGGAAACCCAATTTGTTGAGAGCGTCTTAAGTCCAATTAGAAAGCGATTGGTTACTGCCAAGTTATGTGAAGGGTTGTTGTGCTGTTCTGAAGAGTTTTGGAATTTGTAGGCATCATAGCTTGGTAGGACTGTTGGTTTCTTCCGTATTTTGCAAAAAGCTGCTGATACAAATAAAATTAAATTGACTGAACTGTTTATATTTATATGTAATATAAATATAAAATATATAAATATATAAATTTAGAGAAAAGGAATTAATCAAAAAGAAAGAGACTATGAATTTTAAGAGCTGAGTGGGATATATGGAAGAGTTTGGAAAGAGCAAAGTGAAGGGAGAAATGTTGTATTTATATTAAAATCTCAATAACTAAAAACAAATGGTAAAAAGTGTCTAAAGCCATGTCAGACAAAAAAGTATACAAAAATAGCACTGAGCTTGTTTACTTATTTTGTTTGTTTTTTGAGACAACATTTCAGTTTGTATTTCTCCCTTTGTAGATGAGGCTGGCTTTGAATTAATTAATTCATAGTGATCTACCTGCCTCTATCCTCTGAGTGCTAGGATTAAAGGCATTCATCACCATGCCTCACCAAAGGTTACTCTATTAAAGTTCCAGTATTTCTTTAAGTTGTTTCATGTCACACAAAAAAGGGATGGGAGTAGAAATCATTATTCAAATTAAAAGTTTGTGATCTTCTTGAGGTTTTCAAAATATACAAAGAATATTAATCTTATCACTTAGTCCATATCTTATATTCATATTCATATATATATATATATATATATATAATTCTTTAATCATTTTTTACAGTCCAGACTTTATCCCCCTACTGGTCCACCCTCCAACTGTTACACATTTCACACCTCTGCCCCCCACTCTCCAAGAAGATGACCCCCACCCACACCCACCCCACCAGACCTCCCCACTCCCTGGGGCCCCAAGTCTCTCAAGGGTTAGGTGCATCTTCTCTGACTGAGTTCACTCCTGGCAGTCCTCTGCTGTATATGTGTTGGGGGCCTCATATCAGCTGGTGTATGCTGCCTGATTGGTGATCCAGGGTCTGAGTGATCTCAGGGGTCCAGGTTAGTTGAGACTACTGGTCCTCCTACAGGGTCACCCTCCTCCTCAGGTTGTCTCAGCTTTTCCCTAATTCAACCACAGGGGTCACCAGACCTGTCCACTGGTTGGGTGTAAATATCTGCATCCGACTCTTTCAGCTGCTTGTTGGGCCTCTCAGGCAGCCATGCTAGGCTCCTGTCTGTAAACACACCATAGCATCATTAACAGTCTCAGATCCTGGGCCTCTCCTTGAGCTGGGCCTACCACTGTACCTCCTTTTCCTCAGACCCTTCTTCATTTTTGCCCCTGCAGTTCTTTCAGACAGAAACAATTATGGGTCAGAGTTTTGACTGTGGGATGGTAACTTCATTCCTCCACTTGATGTCCTGTCTTTCTACTGGAGGTGGACCCTACAAGTTCCCTCTCCCCACTGGTGGGCAATTCATCTAAGGTCCCTCCCTCTGAGTCCTGAGAGTCTCTCACCTCCCTGGTCTCTGGTACATTCTAGAGGGTCCCCCCACCTCCTACCCCCTCGGTTGCCTGTTTGCATTCTTTCTGCTGGCCCTCAGGGCTTCAGTCCTGTTCCCCCAAATACCTGATCATGGTTCCCTCTTCCCTTCTGTTTTGTCTTTCCCACCCAGGTCCCTTTCTCCCTCCCCCTTCCTGAGATTGCTTTTTTCTCCCTCCCAAATGGGATTGAGGCATCCTCACTTGGGCCCTTCAGCTTTTTATTTAAAGAATATTTAAAAAGACAGTTTTATTTTTTAAAAAAAAAAGGCTAAAAATTGTCATTATAGGGACATTAACATAGATACAAACTGGCCATACTTCTTTTGAGATAAGACCAGTTTCTCCAAATCAATGATTATGTTTTATAGACTAAATTTTTCCTAAACTGACTTTTGTTCCTTTACTCTCTTATTCTTTTTCCTTTTTCTCTTTCTTCCTTCATTCTTCTCTTCCTTTCTTACCGTGTTCTCATAAGGTTATCAATAACCCTGAAACCATTTTAATTCAATCAGAAATAGTGTTGTTTTTTTTTCTTCTTTTGAGATTTAAAGTCATCATGAAAAGTGTTGACATCTACACACACACACACACACACACACACACACACACACCATTTTCTAGGAGGACATGACTCAATTTTGAATTAAAAAGCAAGGTTGTACCTTAGATGATTTACCAATACTACTGAGAGGTCAGGATTAAAGTACATTATTCACAACTTGAAAATGTTAACAGGAACTTAAAATTGCCTTAATTATTATTGAATGAATCATATACCTCTTAAATGGCTTTTAACCTGTGGTGCTATAGCCATTGGGACATGTCTCCAGGGTGGCTGCTGACAATAAAAAGTAATTATAGTTTTTTGTATTGTTACATACTTTGGTATATTTCTTATTTTCTTTCTTGAAATGAAATGGATTCATTGTAAGTTCGTTAAAAATGTTTTCTAGTCCTGTAAAAATACCTTGAGTTCATTAGCCTGCCACTTAAGGTTGACATAAGGAATGGAAAGATAGTTCAGAAATAGAGCTCATAATTTAGCATGAATAAATCTCTAGTTTTCAATTCCCAGCACCACAAAAAAATAAAAATAAAAATTATTATGAATATTGAGCATCCTTAGTAAAGGAGTACTCAATTCAAATATAAATTAAAAAACTAATATTGATATAATTTATATTAAGTATATTTACCAATATTTTCTATAGCTTTCACTATGATTGCTTTTTGTGCATATCAAGTTTTGCTTTTACTTGTTATGCTTATATCATCTGCTAGCCAGTTTTTTTAAGCACTTGCTTGTAGCTACTCAAGATATTTCTTGGTAAGTTCTTTGTTGTTTTCACGGGTCCCTTTACAACTGTTTTGAGTAAAGGCCCCTGTAGAAGGCAGTGGTATTATATTTATATGTATGCAAATCGTATACCCCTCAGGATCTTTTCATTAAAATTCACCAATGGAAGAATCTGGGATTTGACTGAAATAAAACTCATGAAAAGATTGTTTGTACAGCTGCTTTCAAGCAAGGACCAAAATCTCATAGGAGGGTGAATGAATACATTGTTGCTGGGCCAAGCTCAGAAATTTCTTGAGTAGGGTTTTATAAAATATAAAATCATTACATATGTTGATCTTTGCCCTTGCCCTCACCTCTCTTCTTCATAGTCTTCTTTCTTGAGAAGGGATGATTATTTATTTTTTAATGTATTATGGAGACAATTGAAAAATATTTTTGTCATCTTGTAAGACTTAAGTAAAGAAGTAACCTTAGAGTAATATTTTAAACCATTATTTTTAGATTATGAATCCCAAGAAAGCATGATGTCCATGTATCTTTCTTTTATAAACTACTGTTTATGAAAGTAGGCTTTTTAGTAGAAATTTAATAAGAAGAATAGTGCTAAACTCCATTAACTGTTTATTGGCCAACAATAGGAGTATCCTATTAAAATAGGACTAAGAGCTCTACATGCCCTATAGAAGTTCATTCTTAAATTCTCAGCAAGCAATTACAATTTGTTAGGAAACATTTTGCCGGGCGTGGTGACGCACGCCTTTAATCCCAGCACTCGGGAGGCAGAGACAGGCAGATTTCTGAGTTCGAGGCCAGCCTGGTCTACAAAGTGAGTTCCAGGACAGCCAGGGCTATACAGAGAAACCCTGTCTCGAAAAAAA
>NC_034613.1:136445229-136462239 GCF_900095145.1 Mus pahari | reverse complement strand
AAAAGAAAAAGAAACATTTTACAGAGGTCAACTTGTGGCTGAAGAGGCAGTGTTTCCTCTGTGGGAAGCAGTGATCAGTTAGGTTGTTTCTATAGCACAGTATTAGCAAAATGTACTGCCATTTCATCTGTATTGTTAGGCGTGTCTTTTCCCACTGGGGCCAGACCAGGAGTCCTCTGCTGTAAATGTGTCCAGCTCATGTATGCTGCCTGGTTGGTGGCTCGGTGTCTGAGAGATCTCTAGGAGTCTAAATGTCTAAATTAGTTGAGACTGCTGGTCTTCCTTTTTTTTCTTTTTTTTTTTTTTTTTTTTCGAGACAGGGTTTCTCTGTGTAGCGCTGGCTGTCCTGGAACTCACTCTGTAGACCAGACTGGCCTCATACTCAGAGCTGGTCTTCCTATGAGGTTGCCCTCCTCCTCAGCTTCTTCAGTCCTTCCCCTAATTCAAACATATGGGTCCCCAGCTTCTGTCCATTGGTTGGGTGTAAGTATCTGCATCTGTCTCAGCTGCTTGTTTGGCCTCTTAGAGGACAGCCATGCTAGGCTCCTGCCTGTAAGCACACCATGGCATCAGTAACCGTGTCTGGCCTTGGCACCTCCTGTTGAGATGTATCCCAATTTGGGCCTGTCACTGGACCTCCTTTCCCTCAGTCTCTTCTCCATTTTTGTCCCTGCAGTTCTTTTAGACAGGAACAATTCTGGGTCAGAGGTTTTGACTGTGGGATGGCAACCCCATCCCTCCACTTTCCCTGTCTTTCTACTGGAGTTTCTGATCTGCTGCACCCAGGGCAACAGGTAAGGGACTCTCCCAAATAATCACAGCAGCTGGTACCCCATAGGAGTCCAGCAGACTCGGGACCCATCCCCTCAACTATATGTACCTTCTTTTTTTTTAAAAAAATATATTTATTTATTTTATGTATATGAGTTCTCTATCTGCATGTTCACCTGTATGCCAGAAGAGGGCATCAGAACTCATTATAGATCTTTGTAAGCTACCTACCATGTGGTTGCTGACAATTGAACTCAGGACCTCTGGAAGAGCAGCTAGTGCTCTTAACCACTGGGCCATCTCTCCAGTTCCTCTATGTATCTTCTTAAAACTGTTTCTTCTTTCCTTTCTTATTATCAGACAATTATTATTCTTACCCATTGGAAAGAATTTGGAGTCCAGAGGGAATGGAAGGAAAGCAGTAATGTCTATTTCTGATCATAGTTTCTTCTCCTTCCATTCTTCCCAGCTCCTCCTCACCTCCCCTCTTCCCATGATCCACTCCCCCAACCCCATTTCCTCTTCAGAAAAGAGCAGGCCTCCAAGAGACAATAACCAAACATGACAAAATAAGATACAATAACACAAGGCAAAAGCCCTCACATTGAGTAGGGACAAGACAACCAAATAGGAAGAAAAGAGTCCAAAGAGCAGGCAAAAGAATCAGAAATATACCAGGTCCCACTGTTAGAAGACCTACGAAAATACCAAGCAAACAGCCAGAACATATATCCAAAGGACATGGTGCAGACCCATGAAGGCACTGTGCTTGCCGTTTTAGTCTCTGTGAGCTCATGTGAGACCAGTTTAGTTGATTCAGTGGGTCATGCTCTGATGCTGGTCTCCATCCCCTCTGACTCCTGCTATCTTTCCTCCTCCTTCTATAAGGTTCCCAGATCTCTGAGGAAAGCAGTCATTTCTAATGACATCTTTCAAATTTGGTTCTCCAGTGGACAGTGATTGTAATAGAATGCTGATATAATAAAAGAGAACTTTACTGAGGAGAGAGGAGTTATGGGAAATATTGAAAGACCCATATTTTGGGAGATTTGTCAGAGATGATTGATTAAAAGGAACATGAATTTGTATTATTTGTGCCTTATTTTCTGTTTTTGAAGACCTTCCACCATAGTGTTTATGATGGTAACAGTTTTGGGAAAGATGAGATAAATTATCCTTCATATGGGATGGCGAATTTCTCCTCAGGCTTTTAGTGGTTTTGTTTGTTTCCTTTTAATATATGTCCTTAAAATATACAATTAGGGATTTATACAAGTAAGCATAATCACAATTAGTTTGAAGTAGCTTTTTTCTCTCCATAGTTTTATCCTGCTTATAACATGAAAACTGTTTTTGTAGTCTATACTTTTATAGTAAATATTTGTTGATTCTTTTGTGTATATATATATATATATATATATATATATATATATATATATGGTATTTTTCAGCCCCATATGACAATTTCTAGGTACTTAGAAACATAAGCCTAATTATGTTTATATGTATTAATTATTATCATTATCCTATTTAATTACATAGTCTCCACCACCACCAAAATAACCAATTCTCTTTTTGCCTTGGTCAAGTGACCTTTTATATTTATATTTATTGTTATTTCTTTCTTTTTTTGTTTTTCGTTTGTTTGTTTTTTTCGAGACAGGGTTTCTCTGTGTAGCCCTGGCTGTCCTGGAACTCACTCTGTAGACCAGGCTGGCCTCAAACTTAGAAATCCACCTGCCTCTGCCTCCCACGTGCTAGGATTAAAGGTGTGATAGAAATGCAAAATCTCAGACAAAATAAACAAGAATCTGGTTTACTCAGGTGCCCAGATGTTTTATAGGCACATATTATTTGAGAACAATGTAAAAATAATTGTTTTGAGTAATCAGAATTATTTTAAAGATATTTCACAAACTTTAGGTGAAGTTAGACTTTCGAAATATCTTATTTCTGTAATAGACTAAAATATCTGGCAACTAATTTAATTATTTGATATTACATATTGTTTCTAATACATAAAATAAAACATATAAAATTGAATTCCACTACTTATATTTTAAACATTCTACCAGGAATAGCTATGGGATTAATTTGGCTCTTTTTCTAATTATAAATCCTTAGATGTTAGTAAATAAATATTTATAGCTCCATTTCAGTTTTAATGTTTAGTATAACAAATGATTGTTTAGTGATTAGCAACAAAATATATGTTAACTAAGAATTAAAATTGGCCATTAGATTTTATAACCTGCTTCGTAGTCATAAAAATGATGACACCACAGGTTCTTTTCTTTTTGTTGTTTGTTCCATGAGATTATTGAAAAGTAATAATATTGGCATTCAGTTGTCATAGGAAGTTTGTGTAGCCGAGAATGTGGCTTCAAACTCTGAAATTATGAATAAGATTTGTTTCATGTTAAAGAAAGATCATGGAAAATATACTGAGATTAAGTTTAGTAATGGATGAGAGACCATTTGTTTCTGCAGTTACTTTATGCCAAGATTATCTATTTCACTCAGAATTAATGTGCCTGAGTTAAAATGATTAGCTATAACCTAAATATAAAATTTACCTATATATCAACATACTTCTAGATGTAGAATTTTAAATGAAATTAATACCATTTACCACACTGTCTGTTGATTGTGATTTCTTATTGAAGAGAACGTGGGTATAGTTCTGAATAATATATTCTATTTATAGGTCTTTTCATTCACTTACCCTACTAGGTATATAGTAAAAAGGATTATTAGTACTGTTGAATCAAATATCTTAAAGACATATTTAGAAAATATGTATACTAGAGTTAATATGGCTGAAATAGCTGACCCAGATATGAGAGCAAGCTGGAAGATTATTTCCAAATAGATTATCTTCTCTTTAACAAAATACAGCATGGCTACCAATCGTTATTCTATATATTGAAGCTAAAGAGAGTTTTTCAGAGCATGGGTCTGAATATAATCTTTAGTCATCATTTTCTCATATTTTCCATTCATTTTCTCCACTCTTGGAGCATGGTGACTTCCCCATCTTTGGGGGATTTGTTAGTGTTGTTTGTATGATTCCATGATTCATATGCTTTTCCCTCAATCAACTATTAGCTCCAGGAAAAAGGGACCATGTCTGATTCTGTTTACCTTCTTAATCATACTGCCTAGAACAATTACTGGTTAACAAATAGGCACTTAATAATTTGTTGTTGAATGAATAATTAAAAGTTGGTATCAGGACTTGGAAAAGTGGTAAGATAAGTATCCTGGGAGAAAGGCAAGCAGTTTAATCATATAGAATCATATAGAAGTGGATAATGTGGTAAAAAATGTAAGATGCAGGAAGTAATTTAGAAAAGTGGTTTAAATCTGAAAAGAAAAAAATGAGCACCTTAGGGGAAATGCCGAATAGAGATAAGGTAAGATTTCAGTGTCTTTCTAGAACTGGTCCTCCCTGGAGAGCATACTCTTTCTTAGCCATCTGAGATTCCTGGTTAATATTTTATAGTATTGTTTATTTGAAATTCATCTGAATAGCATTTTATATACTTTATAAATCTTGGAATATCTTTATACTCAATATTGCTTAGATATTAGCATATATTTATACTAAGTCTTATGAAGATAAGTCAGGTTATTTTTTGAAACACGAAGATACAGGATACATCATATTGACATATAATATAAAATGTTCTGGAATTTGAATACCATTGCCATTAATAGTTTCTTTGTATTTAGTAAAACTGTATTTTTGTTGAAGACATTGTATTCGTTTTATCATCAATGTAATCAAATACCTGACCACAGTAACTTAAAGTGAGGAAACAAACTAATTTTAGCTTACAGTTTAAGAAGTTCCTGTCTGGGAATGGGGAGATAGCTCACTGGTTAAGATAACTTGCTCTTTTTGCAGAGGACCCCTGTTCTATTATCTGCACCCACATGGTGTCTCAAGACTGTCTGTAATTCCAGTTCCAGGGTAATGATCCCCTCTTCTGGCCTCTATGGGCAACAGGCAAGTGTGTGGTACACAGACATACGTGCAGACAAAATACCTTTGTACATAAAATTTCAAAAAAAAATTTTTAAGAGGTTTCCATCTATAGTGTGTGACTCAGACGATTCTAGGTCATGCTAAAGTAGAACATGATATCACCAGGACCCTGTGACAGAGACTGCCTCCTTATAATAAAAAGGGGGCAGAAAGAAGGACAGAGAAATGACTGAGATGAGAACAAGCCACTGAGAATGCTTACTACCAGTGACCCGTTTCCTCCAGCTAAGCCTTGCCTTTTAAACTTTCCAAAGTAGGATTCCAATGACTCTCCCAAAATAGTGCCACCAGTTCAAGACCACACTTTCAATACCTGAATCTTTTAGGGAGGAAAATTTAACATCCAAATATAAGACACATAAATATAATATTTGTGATGAGACATAAAATAAGATCTTTCACTTAATATATTAACTTATTCCATTGGAGATAGTCCTCGAAATACACCTGTGATGGATTGTCTCTATTAAAGTTTCCCTTTTAGAATGCTTGTGAGAGATTACCTTAATAGGTTATTAGGTGTGGGTAGACTGATCTTAACTGTGGGCTGGACCATTCCCTGAGATACAAACTGCGGAAGGCAAGCTGAGCATACGTGTACCCAGTGCTCTTGCTTCTTGACTATTGGCACAATGTGACCAGCTCTCTAGAGCTCCAGCTTTTTGTGGCTTTCCCACAGTGATGGGCTATAACCTGAAAATGTGAGATCAAATAAGTTCTTTCTCACTCTAGTTGCTTTTGTCAGTATATTTCATTACAGCAACAGAAGAAACTAAGCTTACATCCATGACTTCCCTACCACTCTTGACCTCCCCAAATAACATTAACAATGACAAGTAGTAAAGTTAGGCTTTACAAACTTAATGTGTTGGTTCATTTGTGGTTTTATTATGATATATGTATATGTATATATTACACTTTTTCATTTTAAAATATTTTAAAATATAGATATAACAATATAACATCAAATAAAGCAGTTCTGGGAATCCATGCTAGCCAAGTGGTTTACTACTGAGCTATATTCCCAGGCCCAAATATACTGTCATAACCATGCTTAGGAGTGTACATTCATGTTTTTCTGTGAGTATCATCACTATCCATTCTCAAAATTATTTTCATTTGCAGAATTGGAATTTTGTACCCATTATAAAATTTCCTCTTCTTTTGTCTCCTCAGCTTATGACAGTCAACATTGTGGTTTTTTCTATGAATGTTACTGTTCCAAATAACCCAAATATGTATAAATATTTGTCTTCCATAAACATCTTATTAAATTCACTTAGTATAAAGTTCTGCTCAGTACTCTCACCCATATTGTACCATGTATAATCTTACCTTTTCTTTTAGTGTTTAAACTGAAACTTTTTTGTTAGCATTCTATATTTTCTTTACCCTTTTGTATACCTGTGTTTACCTGAGTTGCATACTCCTTTTGTCAACTGTAAATAATTCTGCTACAGAACATAGGGATGCAATTATCTTTTCAGGTGTCTGCTATCAGTGTTTTGACTATATAGCCAGAATTGAATTGCTAGCTCTTTTTCCAATTCTCTTTTGTTTGAAGAACCTCCGAAACCATTTTCTGCAGTGGCTGCACCAGTCCATGAGGATTTCATTACTCTACAGAGCAATTTTGTTTTCATTTGCTTTGATAATAGCCAAACTGAGAAGTGTAGGATAATGTGCTACTGTGGTTTAATTTCCATTTTTCTGATGCACATTATTTTCATATGTTACTGGCTATCTGTAAATATCCTTTGGAGAAATGTCTGAGTTATCTGTCCATTTTAATCATCTTTGTCATTGAGTTTACTATTATTTATATATTCTGAAATTAATGCCTTATTAGAGGTATAATTTACAAAGAGTTTTTTCCTTTTGTAGGTTCTCTTTTTTCTGTATCCTTTGCTATACAAAAGTTCCTAATTTTGATGAAGTAAAAATTATGTGTTTTTTCTTTTGTTACCTGTGATTTATATGTCACACTATAAAAATTGTATGTTTTCCTTTTAAAGTACGCATGGGAATAAGAATTTTTATTTGAAATTTTCATTATCTTAAATAAACATGTAGTGTTTCACAGTTTGATTCAAATAGAATCCATGCCTTACCATTTATCTTATCCATGGAATTATAAGTTCTATTGATGTGTTGTTATGTGGAATCAGATGGTCTTATGTATTGTAGCAGCATTAAAGGAAATAAATATAAACATACATTTTTCTACATGACAACGAATTATGACTATATGGAGAGCACAATATATATTTCTTTTCAAAAATCCTTTTGTGAGCAGAGCAGTAGGGGAATGCAAGGAAGCTGAGGCAGGAGTGGGTGGGTGGATGGGTGGGAGGGGGAGCACCCTCATAGACCAGGAGAAGGGTGTGATATAGGGAGTTTGTGGAGGGGAAGCCAGGAAGGAGGATAACAATTGAAATGTAAATAAATAAAATAACCAATCCTTTTGTTAACAGATAGTCTTATATGAGAGATTTACTTGCTTTTAACTATTGAATATTTTTAAATTATATTTAATCATATCCCCTTCACATTAATTTCTAGACAAATTACATTCTAGGTTATACTGCTTTGCATGCTTTAATAAATCTGAATTTTTCACTGTTATATGCTAGTTTGTATCACTGTTATTTTAGCTCCCATTATATGAGTAACCATATTTTTGTTATTTACTTTAAACTTTTGGTCCTAGTGAATTTTACATTTGTAAACGATGCAGTTAACGCTTTTGATAGAAATACAAGGTCTTTAGTATTATAAATGGAAATGTTTTTGACATTAATGACTGGTATGACCAAAATGGTTGTTCTGGAGGATTGAAAGCAATCGTTTTTCCTTTTTCTCCATTCTCAATTCAGTGTAAAAGCAGGGAAATGAGCTTGCCTTAGGGCTCTACCTTGCCTTTATAAGCTGTACAATCCTAGGCATGCCCCAGAGTTTCCCATTTCTTCTTAGAAAATCAAGAGAGTGATAAACAATAAGTTTGTTTTAATGATTAAATGAGAAAATATTTGTAAAGTACTTAAATTAGTGCCTGGTACACAGTGAACACACAAATTGAATATATATATATATATATATATATATATATATATATATATCCCTTAGCATTGGCTCTGTGGAAATAAAAGAAAGCTATTAAAAAATATAGTCTTTGTCTAAAATAAAATAGGACAGAGTAATTGGGTACAGGCCTAGACAAAAGTTGTCCTCTTTCTATTATATTTGGTTTTCTTGAGAGAGCATGTGAAAATGAATTATATGTTACTTGTTTGAGAGCAACTGTGTTTATGCAGAAGGGTAACTGAATGATGGCACTGAATGAAATAAAGAAGCGTTTGCAAAGCCAGCATGTATTGTATTGGTTTCAGTCTAAGGACTAGGGACAATGTTTTCCTTTCCATTTATTTGAATGCAGCTTTAGAATGTGTGTCTGTCAGGTCCTTTCCGTTTTTCTCATTTGCTGAAAATATGCCAGCATGGAATTTAGCTTCGATAGTTTTCGATAGTTTTAACTAGCATTGTTTTTTACCTGCGTGAAAAAGTATGGTTCTGGTAGTGAATGTTATCTTATCTCATATAAATAACTGTAGTTTCTCTCCTCGTTATGCTGCCCTTTTACAATAAGGTAATCCAATTTATTGGTGGAAGCTACTTTTGTATTTCGGTTTTGTTTTTGTTTTTATCTTCTATAGTCCGATATAGTCAGAGCAGATCCAACCTCAAATCCTCTGGGACCCGGTTTTCACCCTGATTTTTCTGGTCAGTTACTTACAGTGTGTAGTTAGGGAGTTACTTAATCCTGCTCTTCTATTTTACATTCATTTATTTATCCACTTTACATCCCCATCACTGCCCCACCCCCAAGTCCTCCCCTCACACAGTCCTGCCCCCATTCTCTCCTCTCCATGCTCTTTTTAACTTCTTAAACTTTAAAACTGATATAACAATAGTACCCTGACCTTATTTGATACTTTCCTATCTATTCTCCATTATCACCAATATCATATCATCTCCTAGAAGAATATTCTCTTTGCTTTTTAATTTCTAAGTTACTACTCATCCCTCCTCACTGTCTGGCTTCTTTTTGTTATTGTTTTAATAGACTTTTGTCTAAAATCACCGATGATTTAATTGTCAAATACAGGATAGTTTCATTCCTTGTGTGAATGGGATGCTGTGTTAGAGTTACTACTTGTCTTTCCTAACTACTTTGTTATCTGTTCTCTTTGAACTATTTTTCTTTGTTGTCATCATAATGCAGATTTCTGTAGCTATCTTTAAGGTATCTGGTGCATTATACCTTTAACCGCATGTTCTTTTCCCAGAACATCCTATCCATTTATATTTTTGCTTCCTTCACTAATTTTCTTAATACATCAAATTATAATAATCATTTTCCATACCCATCTCAGCCTTTCCTAAGGACTGCTGTATTTACCTTTCTATCACTAGCATTCAGGGCTGTGTGTGACTCATAGTTTCCTCATCTTCCCTTTGTTGATGACATGAACATTTTCATTTTCAAAATAAAAATCCTGTTTTTCTTTTTTTAAAACATTTTTATTAGACATTTTCTTAATTTACATTTCAAATGCTATGGCAAAAGTCCCCCATACCCTCCTCCCACCCTGTTCCCCAACCCACCCACTCCCACTTCTTGACCCTGGCATTCCCCAGGGAATATAAAGTTTGCAAGACCAAGGGACCTCTCCTACCAAGATGGCCAACTAGGCCATCTAAAAATCCTGTTTTTCTTTGTGATACTATCACACATTTAGTATAGAATCTTAAGGCACTTAACATACATTTGTAATGAATAGTACCAGTGTACATGATTTCTTTTTGCTTTGAGAATTTCCAATGACCCTTCATATACGTTGGTACAGTAATCTTAAACTAGTTCGGTAGGAGTCTCTCACTTTCTTACACTCAGATTCTCCCTGCATTTGCCCTACTGTCTCCGTATTTCCTCTATTTCTCTTTTTTTTATTCCCTCTGTTTCACTAGAGATAAGTGAATCTTTTCGACATATGTTTTCAAGCATCAACATCTTAAGAAAAGAAAACCAAACAGCCCCATTTTTTTTCCAGGTATCCACTTCCTGCTCTCTTCTCTTAAGCTTTGAAGACTCCTCAGCTCATTCAATGCTGTCTTATTTCACCACCATGAAAACAACACCCATAAAGAGAAACCATAAGCAACATGAGCTATTCCCTTAATATAAGTCAAACTTCCTTTAAATAATGAGTTCATGCCGGACATGGTGGCACATGCCTTTAATCCCAGCACTTGGGAGGCACAGGCAGCGGATTTCTGAGTTCTAGGCCAGCCTGGTCTACAGAGTGAGTTCCAGGTCAGCCAGGGCTATACAGAGAAACCCTGTCTCGAAAAACCAAAAGTAAATAAATAAATAAATAAATAAATAAATAAATAAAGAGTTCTTTTGTGGTTTTCCAATAGTATTTCTCTTTCTTTTTCCACGGCTATGTGCATATTGGTGAGGACTAAAATTATTTCACTTGATGCAGCAAAACAAAGATAATTATATGTTGTCAGGGAACGAGACTGCTTTTAGGACTAACTTTTTTTCCACTTGGGGCTATGTATCCTCATTATAGGACTTGGTTGTTTCAGTATACATGACTGAACCATCTCTCTTTTTTTCTCTTCTTGCTTATTATTTTTACTCTCTCATATTTTTGCTAAAATGCAGTCTGTTGTGGAATAGTATTTCCCTTTTTGATATAACCAATACCATCTAGTGTGTAATAATTGTTTCATTGTCTTGACCTTACCTAAAATTCTAGAGACCAAATCATATTATTCCAATTAGCCATCTGTGTCAGTCTCCTTCATAGATGATTGAACCTAGCACAGTCTGTAGCCTGGACAGTCACTTATTAATTGCCATGGGTAATTTGAAAAAAATATTTTTAAGAAAATGAAATTCAGTGTGATTATATACTTCTGAACTTGAGTTAAATCCAAATGATAATGGAATAGGGAATTCATTGCACCTTTAAAAAGAAGAAAAACCCTTAGGCTTAAAAAGGATGGCGCAAAACATAGGATGAAGGAAATCAAAGATTTTCTTACATCTTTAAGATAGTGGAATTTTAAATACAAAAGGAATCCATGAATAGAAATTGGCTGAAACAGAGTATTTGGTTTTGAAATTATTGAAGTAGTGCTAAACTGATAGAAGACAGAAGTTCAGAGTATAGGAAAACAGATTCATCAGACTTATGTAGAATAACGGAGCCCTCTCCCTCTGAAATTGTTGTAAAGTAAAATAAAAGGTTTGATGTACATAACTCTGAAAGTAGGGGGACTTGTTTATATTCATTATTCTCAATATTTTTCTGAAAGCAAAACTTACAAGATAGATAAATGTTTTCAAAAATTATCAGGAAAGATTAAATAAAAATGGGAACCTAACAATGAAAATATATCTATAGCCCACAAGCAGATTGAAAAGTCCCAACGGAATCAGGTTGTGGCATAGTAAGAGTTATTGCTTGCTTTCCAACTGTTCATTGATTGGTTTATTTCTATTCTGTTCTTTCTAATTTTATTGTGTAGGTCTCGATGACTGTCTGCAGCAGTATATTAAGAACTTTGAGAGAGAGAAGATCAGTGGAGACCAGCTGCTACGCATTACACATCAGGAGCTAGAAGATCTGGGAGTCAGCCGTATTGGTCATCAGGAGCTGATCTTGGAGGCAGTTGACCTTCTGTGTGCACTGGTAAGGACTGAAACTGACTGAAAAGGAGAGATTTCATGTCTCTCTTCCACTGGTTACTTATCTGTCTTTTTCCTTGTCTTTTTTTATAAACTAGATATAAGTGGAGAAATTCTCATTTTTAACTAAGTATAGTGTTTGTATACTTCTGCAAATTTATTACATTCATGCTAAATGACAAAGAGGCTTAAAAGACAGATAGTAATACTACATTTCACCATGAGAAAAAGAAAGTTGGAGCTTAACTAGGGGTTTTCTTAAAACTTTTTATTGTGTCTTTGTGAATTTTACATCATACACACCAAACCCACTCATCTCACAATCTCCTTATACCTACCCTCCACACTTACAACCTCCCTGCCTGAGAAACAAATCTCATTGTGGAAGCTGTAGTATATCACAGTGTGTCCACACTTTTTGCTTGCAAATGTGTATTGCAAGCAAATGTGGTCTGGTTCGCGGCCTCTGGCTTCTGCTACACTGTCAATACTGGATCCTCACTGGGACTCCTCTGGGATATCCTGTTGTTGCCCTGGGTCATGGAGATCTTGCAGCTTTGGATCTGTAGGAATGGCATTTTCACATGGTCCAGCAGTTCATAGATGGGGTAGATGTTGGGCTGGGATAACTCCTAGTCCTAGGTGTGGGCCTGGGAGGTATCCGAGTTGCTCAGCTCATCAGCTCTCCCACACCATCTGGGACAAGCTTTGTAGCCCTGCCTTGACTAGCTCATCCAATGCCACGAGTGGACAGAGCCAGCTTTTGGCTAAGGGAAGTTTTAACAGTGGTGCTTTTCATACGCAATTATATGTAGTCACTTGTTAAATCCACTGCATATAACATTTGAAATATTAAGTAATCTTGTTTTTAAAAAATTTAAACAAAATTATTTAGATTTTATTTCCATACATAATCAGTAAAAATAAACTACAGTACATTACATTGTCACTTTCTTTAGTTAACAAACAATGCATAATAAAACAAGAAAAATCAATATCAAACTAAGCATTCTCTAAGCTTATGGTAACATGTTAGACATTCTGATATTAGATATAGTTATAGATTTTTTTCCAGATTAACTAAGGTAAAACTAACCTGAATGGTTTTAAATTCTTACAGTTATACCGATATAAAGACAAAGTATGTAATTTTATAACCTGAATTTGAATATTATCTCAAACTAGTTACAGATAACTTGTCAACAAATCATTATACTGTAGCCATAGTTTGTTTAAAGCTCAGTAACCCTGCCTCCTTGTAGTGGCCTGAAACATACGGAATTATGTTTGTATAGTACCTAATTCAGTGTCTAGTACACATTATGCCCTCAACAAACAGTAATTATTATTGAGATGATAATTAATAAAATCAAGTAAATAAATAAGTACAGATCAACAGAAATATCAATTTATATACTATCAATCTTTTAACTGTGACAATTTGTGTGCCCTTGTAAAATATATTTGAGAACGGCAAGTAAATAATCAATGTTGAAATGACCACAATACAAAATATGTGCTAAATATTATGGGAATACAATAGTGAAAATAACTTTTAATTAAGCTATGGGGGTGAATATTGCATAATCAGACTAGTGGAAGATGAATATGTGTTTAGTGTGTAGACGGAGTAAAAGAATGGTACTATACATAGATAAAATAAAGTATACGGGGGTTGGAGAGAGAGAGAGAGAGAGAGAGAGAGAGAGAGAGAGAGAGAGAGAGAGATTGATTGATTGAATGATGGATTGATTCAGACCAGAATATGGACTCACACTCTATCCAAATCAGGTTGAAGCAGTTAATACCTGAATCAAGAGACCATAGTAATGGAAAGGAAGGGCCCAGTGTTTTAGCACAGTAGTCTCCCTGAAGTTGCTGTTGAAGTAGAGCTAGCTTGTAGAGGGTTGTTGATCTAGCAGTCTCTGAGTCTCTGTTTGCCACATTTTACAGTATTTATAATTTAGTGTTTCACAGGTTGAACTTTATATAAAGATGCAGGGGGGTCTGACACCTTCTTCTGACTTCTGCAGGAATTGTTTTTATTTGGTACACAGAAATACATGCAGGCAACATATCCATACACATCACATAAAATAAAAACCAATTTTTTAAATTAAAAATTATCTAGTATAGTGCACCTTTTTTAAAAGGAATGTTATTTGGGAAGGAGAAATTTCATGTGAAGACAAGCATGAAAAAACATGAAGTGTACATGGGAAAATGAAAACATTGGTTTGCTTTGTATTATATGATAGTATATGTTAAGAAGAAAGGTCACATACATATTCTGTCAAATAAATTTTAATTTGTTTCTATGGTAGTCTAGTTGGCTCTTGAGAGGAAGATACTCTTGTCTAATTAGTAGTATTTTCTTTAATTTTCTGTGCAATAGTTAGTACTTACAAGGCATCGAATCTTACTGAATAAAACTGCCTCATCTGGGGATCCATCCCAAACAGTCACCAAACCCAGACACTATTGTGGATGCCAAGAAGTGCATGCTGAAAGGAGTCTGAAATGACTGTCTCCTGAGAAGCTCTGCCAGTGCCTCACAAATACAGAAGTGGATGCTCTCAGCCAACCATTGGACTGAGCACAAGGTCCCCAATAGAGAAGCTAGAGAAAGGACCGAAGGAGCTGAATGGGTTTGCAACCCCACAGGAAGAACAACAATAAGAACCAACCAGATTCCCCCAGAGCTTACAGGGACTAAACCACCAACCAAAGAGTACACATGGAGGGACCCATAGCTCCAGCTGCGTTTGTAGCAGAGGATGGCCTTGTTGGACATCAATGAAGAGGCCCTTGGTCCTGAAAAGGCTTGATGCCCCAGTATTTGAGAATGAGAGGACAGGGAAGCAGGAGTGGGTAGGTTGGTGAGTAGGGGGAGGGGGAATGAAATGGGGGGGGGTTGGAGGGGAAACCAGGAAAGGGGATAACATTTGAAATGTAAATAAAGAAAAATATCTAATAAAAAACTTCTACAGAACTGACTTTTTTCTCTAGCCTACATAGCCTTTCACTTTGAAATTTTTATTCCTAGTATAAAGAAGGCAAAAAAAATTCTTTTGTTTATTTTATACTATGCTAGCTTTGTCTTTCATTTTAAAGTTAGTCCCTGTCTTAGTCAGGATTTGTATTCCTGCCCAAAACATCATGACCAAGAAGCAAGTTGCGGAGGAAAGGGTTTATTCAGCTTACACTTCCACACTGCTGTTCATCACTAAAGGAAGTCAGGACTGGAACTCAAGCAGGTCAGGAAGCAGGAGCTGATGCAGAGGCCATGGAGGGATGTTACTTACTGGCTTGCTTCCCCTGGCTTGCTCGGNNTGCTTTCTTATAGAACCCAGGATGACCAGCCCAGGGATGGCACCACCCTCAATGGGCCCTCCCCTCTTTTTTGCTTTTTTTTTGGGGGGGGGACCTCCCCTCTTGATCACTAATTGAGAAAATGCCTTACAGCTGGATCTCATAGAGGCATTTCCTCAAGGGGGGGCTCCTTTCTCTGTGATAACTCTCGCTTGTTTCAAGTTGACACACAAAACCAGCCTGTATAGTCCATAAGGAGAATAATTATTGTAGCTGCTAAAAAGAGAAAGCAAGGGTTTAGTCATTTTTCTATTCTTGAAAAATATTCATATATGTCATATATAGTACATATATAGTACATATACAATGTTCTTCCAAAAAGAAGTAAGATATTTATGATTTGGAGGCTCATTAATTCTTCCAAGCTGTATCATTCTTAAATAAATCATAAATATTATCTAAAATTTTAAGAGCATAAATAAATTATGAGTAGTTTATTTTTGTAGCCCTTAGTTTGTGTTCTGACAATATATTTTATTGGAAATTACAAGTGAATTGTTTATGAATAATAATCATAATTCTCAAGCTACAACTTATTTTTGTTTCATTTTGCATATAGTTTTCATATCATAGGCATTTTGTATGAAAAATGCGATGTCTGGAGTTGATGAGATCTGTTTCTTTAAACCATAATTGCTTAAATTATTCAAAATTATCTACTTTCTAAAACTTTTCATTAAAGCAAGTCTTTTATAATTCACCAATATTTACAAAGAAAAGTATTATAAATCTAAGGACTTGCTATATGGTATATTCAAATTGAAATAATGTTGAATTTTTTGTCAGATGAGAATTTGCCACTAGTGTGGCTATAGCCAACTTGATTTCCTTCATTTCTTTCATCCATAACATTTCACATACAAATAATTAAAATAGAAGACTTGCGTGAATGTAGTTCTAATCCATTAAGACTAGACTGTGTTGTGTTAGTTCTAAATTATGACTTGTTCCTAGCCCATGTTAGTAGCCAAATACATGAACATAGACATAATAAAATAGGACAAAGAAAGAAGTTAAGAATAACTCATGAACAAGCTTATGTTTTCTTAAAGAAATCCTTTCAGTAACATCTATCTTGGTTAGAATTTCCATTGCTGTGATGAAACACTGACTAAAAGTAACTTAGGGAGGAAAGGGTTGTTATTTTGGTTTTGCTTCCATATCACTGTCTTTCATTGAAAGAATTCAGGGCAGGAACTCAAACAAGGCAGAGACCTGGAAAGGAGCTGCTGCAGAGGCCATGAAGGAGTCTTGTTTACTAGCTTGTTCTTCACTGGCTTACTAAGACTACTTTCTAACAGAACCCAGGACCACTGGCAAAGGGGTAGCACCACATACAATGGGCTAGGTTTTCCCATATAGATCACCAATGAATGAAATGCCCTACAGACTTCCCTGCATATACCCAGGTCTTATGGAAGCATTTTCTCAATTGATGTTTACTCCTCTCAGATGACTAACTTGTCTCAAGTTGACATAAAAACTAGCTCCTAACTGTGGGAGAGAGGGTGTCTCTGATTCTTTAGCCTGCTCTTGGGACCCTCCTATTGGGTTACCTCATCCATCACTGATATGAAGCTCAGGGGAATGCAAATCAGAACAACCCTGAGCTTCCACCTCACACCAGTCAGAATGGCTAAGATCAAAAACTCAGGTGACAGCAGATGCTGGCAAGGATGTGGAGAAAGGGTAACACTCCTCCATTGCTGGTGGGATTGCAAGCTTGTACAACCACTCTAGAAATCAGTCTGGCAGTTCCTCAGAAAATTGGACATAGTACTACCTGAAGATCCAGCAATACCTCTCCTGGGCATATACCCAAAAGATGTTCCAACTGGTAATAATAAGGGCACATGCTCCACTATGTGCATAGCAGCCTTATTTATAATAGCCAGAAGCTGGAAAGAATGGCGATGTCCCTCAACAGAGGAATGGATACAGAAACTGTGGTACATTTACACAATGGAGTACTACTCAGCTATTAAGAACAATGAATTTATGAAATTCTTAGGCAAATGGATGGATCTGGAGAATATCATCCTGAGTGAGGTAA
>NC_034613.1:136425632-136444547 GCF_900095145.1 Mus pahari | reverse complement strand
GTATAGGGGACTTTCAGGATAGCATTTGAAATATAAATAAAGAAAATATCTAATAAAAATTTTTTAAAAATTAAGAAAAAAGGAAGCTTTGTGCCTTGTTTTATTACATCTTGTTTTGCAGTGCTCAGCTGATATCACTGGGAAGCCTGCTGTTTTCTAAAGGGAAACGGAAGACAAGTGGATCTTGGGGAGAGTGGAGGTGGATGGAGTGGGTGTGGGGTAACTGGGAGCTGTGGAGCGATGGAAAGGAGGCTATGATTGAGATGTAATATATGAGAGAAGAATAAAAATAATAAAATGGATCTAACACTATTAAACACAAGAAATGAAAAAAAACCTATCTAGCCCATCTTTATTATAATCCACCAGCAACAGGCATTTGAGTATAGGCTCCACTAAATCAGGAATCTACCTTGTTCATTTATAATTTTAACTTTGACCCACTGCCATCACGTAGGATCATGAAAAGCTTTCAGTGAATAAAGGAAATACTGATGATAAATGTATTTTTCTCTTTTATTATTCAGAATTATGGCTTAGAAACAGAAAATCTAAAAACACTTTCTCACAAGTTGAATGCATCTGCCAAAAATCTACAAAACTTCATAACAGGAAGGAGAAGGAGCGGCCATTATGATGGGAGGACCAGCCGAAAATTACCAAATGACTTTTTGACCTCAGTTGTGGATCTTATTGGAGCAGCCAAGAGTCTTCTTGCTTGGTTGGACAGGTACACTCTTCCCCATGTTTCATAAGTAACCCCATATACAGTGGTTTGTACAATAGCATTATTTTATATTTTCTTATGAAATTATTAGGCAGATAGAAAAGTAAAAGTAATAAATTTTTACTTTATTAATAAACCATGATAACATTTGATTATGATTCACAATAGTTTTGGGTCAACATCACGTAGATATGAATGTTTTATGATATTTTATATCAAGATAAATATACAATCACTAATTTATCTCTGTCAAACACCAAATACTTTCGCTGCTTTATAAGCAAAGTTACTCATGACCTGTTAGGACAAAATGAACGATTTCTACTGAATTTCTTTCTTCCTGTGTTAATGATCTTATTTAATAAGTAAGGAGTAAGTAGAAGCTACTTCATTTTGTAGCATGTGTAGATCAATTCCCTACCCTGGTTTTGTACATTTGTCTTGTGTATGACATAGCATAAGAATTATAATATGAAATATAAACATTAAACTTTTATATTTGGTTTAATATTACCATGAAATTGGATCACAATTAAAAAGAAACTAAATGAGTGCTCTGTTTTCTTAGCTCATGGTATTGCCCTCTGTAGTGGTTGAATAATCCATAAGAATTTCTGATAATTTACAGTCTTGCCAAAATGTCTCCTCCAAGGAACATTAGAAAGATACAAATTGGCCTTTTAAAAACTGAGATCTTATATATAAAAGAAAGGTTTTATACATTTATTTGTTTGCTTGTTTCATTTTAGTTTTTGAGAAAAATAAATAAATAAAATATATTTTAATATACTATAACATGAAGTTCTAATTACACCTGTATCAGCTACATTGATCAATTGTTTAATTGCATTTTTAATTTTTTTGAGAATTTCATATATTGAAGCTGTACTTATATAAGTTCTACCCCACACTCTTTCCTCCAACTCTTTCCATGCCCTTCTCAACTTAATGAGTTCTTTAATTATTGTTAATCACACATGCACATACACACACCTGCACACACATAAAAATTGATGAGTCCATTTAATGTTGCTCAATGTATATGTGTTTGGAAATGACTACTTGACACAGGCTAACCTACCAAGTTATTTTAAAATACAAACTGTTACAATATTTTTACTTAGCAAAGCAATAATAAGAATAGAATAATGTTTAAGTTGTTTGAATGTATGAATACTGCATAGGGAAAAGTAAGAGCCAAAGAGCCATCAAATGGGGGATATTTGTTGAAGTTAGGACCTTGCTCTTCCTCCCAGCCCCATGCTCCCAGAAATAAGATACAGACTCAAAATATATTTACAGAGACCTTGGCCATATAGCTAGGCTCTTATCTGACCAGGCATAACTTAAAATATACCATTTATTCTAGCCTACATTCTGCCACGTGACTGGTTACCTCTGCTCAGGCACCATGCATTCCTCTCTTCATCTCCCCACCTCCTTCTCTCCCAGAATTCTTTCTCCCCCAATGTCCCACCTTCTATTTCCTGCCTAAGCCATATGCCATAGGCTTTTTAATTGACAGGTAATGCTTCCATACAATACACAAGATGTTCTCTCTACAGATATTTGTGATCAATAAGACTGTGTGACTTGGCTGACCCAGTGAATAATCAAATAAGCAAACTCACTATTGAATAGGAGATGGAAGGAGAATATTAGAATATATTCTCATTGTCCCACTTGATTTTTCAAAATACTTAGAACTTCATAACATGCTATATGACTTTAATTATGAATTAGTTCTTATTAACTAGGTAGTTCAAGACAGCAAAGATGTTTCTTCTACTTTCCTCACTGATACCATGGTTATTCGGCCTGCACTTTATATTTTATATAGAGATTTTCAAGGGAACAGAGATCTATGGGTTACAACAAACAAACAAACAAACAAATAAATGTATAAAACCTTTCTTTTATATATAAGATCTCAGTTTTTAAAAGGCCAATTTGTATCTTTCTAATGTTCCTTGGAGGAGACATTTTGGCAAGACTGTAAATTATAGATGATCCCTGTGGATCAACAACAATTGAAAAATGGACAGAAGTTCAGCTCATGCCAGGCAGTGGTGGTGCATGTCTTTGATCCCAGAACTTGGGAGGCAGAGGCAGGTAGATCTCTGAGATTGAGGCCAGTCTGGCCTACAAAGAAAGTTTCAGGACAGCCAGGGTTATGCAGAGGAACCCTGTCTCAAAAAAACAAAAATGAAAGTTTAGCTCATGAAAAAAAATATGGAAGTGTAAGCAGCATAGAAGGAATTTATATGAATGTAGTGCCACGGGAGCAAAGGAACAAAGAATCTGAAGGAAAAAAGATAGTTATAGGTATGTGTTGCTGAGATAGTAGGTAGGATAAAGTTTGTGGTAGATTATGAAATCAGGGTCTTTGTGACTGTGGACTCGGGACTCAGACTTCTGGGTGTGAACACTAGCTTCTATACTCAGTCTGTGACATAGAGAAGTAACTAAACATTTACCTGCCTTCAGTTTTCTTCTTTTATAAGAGTTACTGTGAATATTAAATTAGTATATATATCACAATTAGGAGAGTAATTTACATATAGTAAACCATTAGTTTATTAATATTGATAGCCTTTATGAGTATTTCAAGTAAATATATATAAAATATTAACTTTCTTTGGAAAGTAAATAATAAAATAATGCTTTTCTCTTCTGCTGTTTTGTATTCAATGTAGTTAGTCCTTGAAAAATGTATCAAATAACTAACTGTAAAGAAATTTACAAAGAGAAATTTTATAGAAAGAAAATATTATGTTTCTAAAATTTAATTATTCTTAATTTCATTCAGTTTATTTAAATGTATCCCAAATATTGTGTTTTATCAAGATGTAAGCTTAAGAACAATTCATTTCATTATTGTTCAAAATAGTATGTTATACTATTTTATTTTGGTGATTTTCAAAAGCTGTTCTTGCTAATACCAGCCTTACTTTTCCTTTTGTAGGTCACCATTTGCTGCTGTGACAGACTATTCAGTCACAAGAAATAACGTCATACAGCTCTGCTTGGAATTAACAACAATTGTGCAACAGGTATTAACTGACAAGATTTTCTTTTATTAAATTACTAGCTATTTTATATTTCAAAAATGGACCAGTGGTTCTTTAATTTCTTTAACCTTCATTTTTATTTTATTGCTACATGTATGGACGTTTTGCCTGTGTGTATATTTGTGCACCATATGCATGCTTGATGCCTGTAGAGGCCTGAAGAAGGTTGGATCCCATCTATAACTAGGGTTATAGATGTTTGTGGGTGCTGAGAATTTAACCCAAGTCCTCTGTAAGAGCAGCTCATGTTCTTAACCACCGATCCATTTCTCCAGTCCCTAGCAAATGGTTCTTTAAAAGCAAATAAAAAGCTAAAGTATGCATGTATCATAAGTTTTATTAATCAAAAAGATATAAAATGAATTGGAATGTTTAACTTCATTATTTTTATACCATGTCTCATCTTCAATGGAATGTCTAAACTGATCTCACTTTCAGAAAATTAAATTACTCAATTCAGATAACAATTTCAGATTTTTGCTCTGATATTAATAGTTTCACTTTGTGTGTACAAATAAACAAATAAATATATCTGATAGCTTTTTATAATGATCCAATTGCCTGAGGGATTTTTCACTGAAAACTAAGCCAGAGATACCAAAATCAAGTGCCTTCAGGAGTGTAACAGCTAGCATAAATGTTTAAATCAATTTTTGTTATAAAACAATGAGAAATGACAGATAATGAAGCAAATTTACTAGTAGATCTACAGAAATGTATTTGAATCAAATAAAGTATGTCTTGAAAGTCTGATGTTTATATAGCTACAACTCTCCATAAGTCATATGACATCCTATTGCCACTACTTCTTTCTCGGGATACCATTATCCAATGATTTAAGTGGGAGGAAAGGGGGTAATGTATAATGATGCAAAAATTATTGGATAAACTAGAAAAATTGTGATCTAATGTATCCTTGTGACACCTGCCCATGATTGTCTCCCATAGCTCTCGGGTTGTTATATTGTTTATAATTCCTCAAAGAAATAGGGCATTTTATTAATACAGTTATATCAACTTCTTATACTATTATTCTGTCATGTAGATATGTTTTGCAATATGTACCTCACAATTTAGGTTCTTAATATTTTCACTTATGGCCTAGTGAGTTATATTGTGACACCTCATCATACTTTATCTACCCATTCTCATGTTGACCTCAAAGGCCTGTTGGTATTCTCAATAGAAATTTTCAGCAGCTTAGTTGTTTTGTTCAACAACTCTTTAAACATATCATTATAATGTAGTGATGGGTTTAAGCTTTGCTACTGAGAGGCTAGGAAATAATAAGTAGACTAGAGAAGAGATTAATTTATAGGCTGAGCTTTAAGTACATTCTGTCTTGACCGAACATAAAATTACTGAAATAACTCCAAATGTACTAAGAACACAGAAGGACTTTCTGTACCCTCCACCCACCATATATACTTTGTTTAAAGGTTAATGGTGTGCCCTCTTAGGACATTTTGCTCACACATTACCTACTTCTGTATTTTAAAACTCAGTAACTCATGACATTTGTCACAACTACTTTTACCTGATTCTCATTTTCCTGTTTGATGCGTCATCTTTATCTTAGAACAAGACCTTATGTTCTTGGTTATTTTCTTGCCTCAATTTGTACTTAGCTCTGTTATTTCTTAAAGGAAACATCAAATGAAATTCATATTAATAAATAATGATATGACATCTTGTTTTATAGTCTTTCTATAAGTATAGAATTGACCACCATTGAATTAGTTATTACAAATATAAGCCAATTTTGTTATTTTCAAATGAATTGCTAACTTCCTTTTTTGAGTTTCAAAGGAGCTAACATGATGTTCCAGCATAACTTCCATTTTATCTTCAAGAACTCCCATGCGTATTAACTGTACTCTAACTCACATAGATAAACAAACTATCACCAGTAAAACAGATTTTACTTTAGCCATTTGTCTCATGATACAATATGCCCTTTATATCTTTGATCTCTGTCTTATTAAAATCATACCCTATCCTTCAAGGTATTTGAGAAATGCTACTTCATTTATGAAGTTTTTCTGATTTCCTACAGATGTTTGTGTCTTCTCCGTATATTGGAATTTTGTTCCTGATATAGTTGAAATGAAATGAAGCACCTTTGCTCTTGATCTTCTAGTTTCCCACATTTTTGTTGTTTTCCTATTTTTTCTGTAAACTATTAGACTAGTTAATTATATTATTCTCTTTTGTCCCCTTTCTGATGCATATTCATTGTTGCATGAGCAGATGTAGATGAGGACATCTTCCTATGCATAGCATTTCACATATCTTCTGGGGCAGTTAAATCCTTCTGTGAACAACATTTATCTTACTTACATTACACGATCAAGTCCTTGAATATAGAAATAGTGTCTTTCTTGTTTGATATATACTATTTGTTAAAAATAAATTGACTGAGCAGAATTAATCTCTATGGCCAGCTTATGCTCTTTTGATAATGAAAAAACAAAAGGGAAATTAGCATTACTCATTTTTGTTAACTCTCTTGTGAGAATGTTTCCATTCTGTTCCTGTTATTCATATTAACAAAACAAGTCAAAGACTTCCATCACTTTCAGTTTAGTTTCTCTTCGTTAGCTAAAATAAGATTGTTGGGACTGATGACATAGGTCAGTGATAGAGCACTTGTTGGGTTTGGATATGGCACTTCTTCAGTCCTCACTGCTACAAAAAGGAAAAATCAATGATTATTTTATCCTCATAACCATATTCCAGGCTAGCATTAAAACTTTGCTGAAACACCAAGGAGATTCCTAATGCTAACAAATGTATCTTTTAGAAGTGCTTCTTAACCTGTGGGTTTCCAGGCATCCTGCATTATCAGATATTTACATTATAATAGCAATACTTAATAGCAGCAAAATTACAATTATAAAGTAGCAACAAAATAATCTTATGGTTGGGGTCACCACAACATGAGGAACGGTATTAGTGGGTCACAGCATTAGGAAGGTTGAGAACCACTGTTTTAGAGAAAATGTATATATGAGTAGACAAAAAGTATCTTTAAAATGCTATATTGTTTTTCTACTGTAAGTGATGCCATCTAATGTTTTTTGAGCTCTATATTCTATTGTTGTCCATAGTACCAATAGGAATGTGGACTGATAGATAAAATCATGAAATAAAATACTTGCTTGTTTCTTGGTAGTGAATCTATGTGCAGACCTTACTTTTCTATTTTTTACAAATTCCAAAAGGGAATTTAAGCTATCAGAAAGAAGGGATTTTTCCACACTGAAGGAATATTAATATTTGAAAAGGGAACCTATCATAAACAAACACTGAGTCGGGTGGTGGTGGAACACGCCTTTAATACCAGCACTTGGGAGGCAGAGGCAGGAGGATTCTGAGTTGGAGGCCAGCCTGGTCTACAAAGTGAGTTCCAGGACAGCCAGGGCTACCCAGAGAAACCCTGTCTCAAAAAAACAAAAACAAAAACAAAAAACAAACACTGAAGTGGGTGGGTAGGGGAGCAGGGGCGGGGGGGTATAGGGAACTTTCGGGATAGCATTTGAAATGTAAATAAAGAAAATAATAATAAATTAAAAAATATATTTCATATAGTTAACATCTAACACATTGTCTAATTTGCTATTCTCTATACATGTGTGCGTATGTGTGTGTATATATTAATCAAATTTTTATTTGGAGTAATATGAAATACATAAATATTAAACTTTTGCTGCCACCTAAAAATGGCCAATTTGACTAAGTACGGTATGGACTTTAAAAAAATATCTAGGGCATGCATTTATTACGAGGCTTTCAAGAAATCTCATCTGAACAGTTTTATGCTTTGAAATATGCTGTGCTTAAAATTGTTTTTCACTCAACTTTAATTATTTTTATTCCCTTTGCAGCAAGATGAGATGATCAATATCTAAAAATAAACTGTCACAAATGGCTTTTCTCACTTTAACTCAAAAGGGTGGTACTAGGGAGTAAGTGGAAAATTCTTATTGATGTTGGACACTTCTATTTCAAATAATGTTAAAATTAGGGAGAAAAGGCACTGCAAATTTCTTCTTTTGGAAATCTCCATTTGGACTATTTACTTAGTCTAATAATAATCTATGTCATTTTTTATGTATTCTGTGTTTAGTTGAGTTGGGATGTTTGAAGCTTTTAAAGGTATTTTCCCCAACATGAAATTTGTTATAAAAACACTCAAGAAAATGGGAGGACTTGTTTTAAAAAATCTTAACTGTAAAGCATTCTCAGAAAGAACTGAAGCTGCTTTCAGAGCCCTGTCAGCAACTGAATCCGAAAAATGAGACAGGTACCCACGCATTTCTTGTCAGAATTGAAATAATTGCCATGATGCCTGTCTTCGTGGGTATCAGCATAACCTAAAATAATTCTACTGTACCATTTTAATATTCCCTTCTTGAGACACAAAAACTGAGATTGTCACTAATTAAGAAATGAGCACAGAAGTGTCATTTTTGAAAGGTAATGCTTTGATGAGGTTGAAAATACTTGGAACAAGGGACAGGGATGAAAGCAGTTTGTCGGGGGAATGTAACCCAGCACTGTTAAATCATTCCATACTGCATGATTCGTGTCATGGCTGCTACAATTGTAATCATAAGAGCTAATATCTAGCTCGAAGTTAACAGAAGGATCAAATAGATGAGACTTTAACATGGACCTCAGTGTCCAGTGAAGAACAAGAGCAATCTAAGAGGAGGTTGGACAAGAGACAGATAACAGAATTGCTGTTAAAAACCATAAATTTATAAGTATTTCTCTCCCATTTGTGTTTGTTAGTTTTCTTGGCAAACATTTACACTTATTTTTGATTTATATGCTGAGAGAATAATTTCAAGTGTTGTAAAGCACATTAAATCATTTGAAGTTGTTAAATTTGGAGTGAAAACTTTCTTTAAAAATTCAATTCCTGGCGATATGATTTTACTTGGAATTGTTTTATGATTTTTTTTTACTTTGCATAGTTATTCACTTCATTATCAATACATATTTAAGAAAAGGGTATTATTTTGTTGATACCCTTTAAATAGTCACATTGAAGAATGTTTTTATTTTGCCAAGCAATCTCACTTAAATTACATATTTGTGCTTTGTAGACATTTTGTTAACTACAATACCTTTTATATAAAAATTAAACTAAAAATTTATATTTACTATTATACAATTATGATTTTGAAAGTAATGTTATAAACAAACATGTCAAGTATACATCTTTTTAAAATACTCCTACTGGAATTTAACTACTTTTATCTATTTATTTGGGGATTTTACTCAAGATTGTGAGAAGATTATAACATTTATGGCAGTGAATTATAATTTGTGGTTTACATTTTTAAAGCATCCATTTTTAAACACTTAAAGAACATTGTAAAAATTGTAGATAGGAATTGATTTTAAAATTTGTATTTTATTCAGGGAAAATATCTGTAAAATTATTAGCAATCTGTCATAGTCTATTTAATCATATTCTATGTACATGAATATCACCACCTTTATATTCTTCATGAAGACTTTCTATAACTTACCTCTCATATTTTATAATAAAATACTGTGGTAGGCTTAGACATGAAAGAAGATCAGAGCTTAATTGTCCTAAATATGCTTTTGAAGGATGGTATATACACTTGGATAAATTACCTCAGATCTTATTTATCTGTAAAACTGTATCATTAACTATCTTGTTAGATTATTACAGAGATTTATGTGAACATTTAAACATTTCATAGCAACTTAATAAATGGCTATTAGGATTATAAAGCAAAAGAGACTTTGAAAACACTTAAACTGAGCTACTTTTTTGCTTCATCAGAAGCTCAAAAGACTGGTGCTCTGCTTGAGTGCTCTATTTTGCTGTTGAATAGTTATGAAACTTTTAAAATTTTCTAAAATGAGTGATTTACAAAAATAATTTGGAAGCCAGGCATAGTGTCACATGCCTTTAATGTTACCAGAGGCAGGTGGATAACTGTGAGTTTGAGGCCAGCCTTGTCCACATAGTGAGTTCCAGTATAGCCACAGCTACATAGTAAGACCCTGTCTTGAAAAAAAAATTAAAATAATTTGGTTTAGTTTAGGACATCTTTATATTTTAATGTACATATACATAATTAGTATTCTGGAATATTTCTTAAAACATTCACACTTAAAATGTAATGCAGAAATTAATGTTTGTCATATATGAACTTGCCACTCATACATTTATAAATCACCTAGATTTGAACACATACATTAATTTTAATGGTACATTTATGATAGTCATATAAAATTTGTATTTTAAAGATGATAGTAAAAATCAAACTTTAATTACATACATGTAGAGATATAAAATGACCATCTAAGTTGTGCTTGAATAGGCAGAATATATTCTTTATTTAGTTCATGCAGTGTTACGGCATGAAAATCTAAGCCAGAGTAGTCTCATAGTCATTTCAAACCCAGCTTTAAATACTTTTACTGCATGCTCAGGGTTAGTGTTTAAGCCTTCATGAATCAGACATTCTAGGTGACCTGAAAATTGAATTGGAGCTCTTGGTATAGAAACTGGGGCATTTCAGACCAAAAACCAGGGCAAGCCTTATATATAATTTTAAGCAATATGAATTATACTAGTTTTGCATACTCAGATGGTATGAAATGTGGTTCTATTTTTCCTTTCTATTTACACTTAATAGTTTTAATTCTTTTCACGTAATATTTATCCTTTAAATTTTCTTTAGCTGTTTTAATTATTAAGAAGCATTATTTATATCTTTTCAGTTTATCCTAATCAAAAGTCTGATAATATTATCTGATCAAAAGTCATATAATGAAAGTATTAGAGATAGTAGTAAAATAACTTGAAGATTTTATCTGGATACACATATAAAAGTGGAATTTGCAAAGTTGATAGTATGTTAAATATATGTACAATTGTACCTTTCAAAGTCTTATGTGTAATGAGAATGTTAGACTAGATAGAAGTACACAGGCATAAGAAAGTTTCATTATCTTTGATCATTAAGAGCTGCATATTTTCATTTTTTCATATTTTCTTAATTTATTCATTCACTTTGCATCCTGATTGCAGCTCCTCCCTCTCCTCCCATTCCTCCCTCATATGGCCTCACCCTCAACCCTCCCCTTTACCTCTGAGAAGGGGGAAGTTAGTTCTCCCAGGGATTTCACTTCACTCAGGAGCTTCAAGTCACTGCAGGACTAGGCACATCCCCTCCCACTGAGGCCAGCCCAGTTGGGGAACAGAGTCCACAAGCAGGCAACAGATTCAGGATAACCCCCTGCTCCAGGTGTTGGGGGACCAGCATGAAGACCAAGTTGCACATCTGCTACAAATATGCTGAGGGGCCCTAGGTCCAGCCCTTGGGCTGCATATTTTCTAAGGCTTTGGATGAGAGGATGAGTAAATAAATTTTTCATGCTAGGAATTTCTCAAAGTCCTCATGCCAAAAGACTTTTAAAGGTGCAGATTGTAGTATTATCTGTACCCAAAAGACAGATGGTTTATACTGCACTAGTTAAAGTCTCTTAGAGGGGGAATGACAGTGAATTAGTTCTCAGACATTACCCTTATTATTATAGTTAAGTTTTGTATTAGAGTGTTGTGTAATGTTCCATATATACAGAAGAGTATATGTAACATGTTTGCTATACACATAACAATAAATATCACACAAATCTATCTTGTAAATTTAATACTTGGAGTGCTAACTAATAGCATTTTAATTATTGCGCTATTCTTGCATCTTGTATGCCTACCCTCTTTCATGGGTTTTGTCATATAGAATTTTTGTCTTTAAATATTCATATATAATACTTCACTAAAGGCATTTAATGATTCTTATCTTTAAGATTTAGAAAAATACTATCACTAAGTATCTTACATTTTTTCACTTGATATGTTCCTAAATTTTTATTTGACTTGTAGTTCATTTCACTGAATATAATATTGTGTTCTGTTCATATTCACTAATACATTTATTCTTCTGATGATGGACATTTGATTGTATACCCACATTTACATTTACTACAAAGCACATATATTAAGTTATATAGTTTATGAAACATTGTGTCATTTTCTCAAAATATTTTCTTGCTTATTGGATTTGTACTTCCATTTTCATTCAACACCTAAACTGATTTGTTACATATTTTGTTATATAGTTCACCTATTTAAAGCTTTTAATTTTTTCTCAAAATTCATAAGAAGTATCTTTACTTCTTATGAGGCCCCTTGGTCTTGCAAACTTTATATGACCCAGCACAAGGCAAGGCCTGGGCCAAGTAGTGGGAGTGGGTGGGTAGGGGAGCAGAGGTGGGGGGCGGGGTATAGGAAACTTTCGGGATAGCATTTGAAATGTAAATAAAGAAAATAATAATAAAAAAAGAAAAAAAAAGAAAAAAAGAAGTATCTTTAAACATTATGCTTATGTTATGTGTAAAGAAACAGATGCAGAATGTTAGGCATAAGTGAACAGATGTAGAAAAGTATGTTAATGGATCGTGACCCTCATGGGGAATAAAATAAGCTTCAGAAGATATTCCCCTGTGTGCTACCATTTGCAACATATGGTGATTACTCTTTCTAAAATTTCAAGCCAAAAGTAATACCAATACATTTTTAAAAGGTTTTTCTATGTCAGACCTAGTGAAAGTAAAAGACCCCAACATAGCTAGTACATGGCACATAAATGTTTGCTGAAAAAATACATACCTTTTCTCTTAAAAATTCACCAAAAGAAGGTTCTAGAAATTTAAGTTAGATTTAGGAATGACTTTGATACTAACAAAGATCTGAAAAGGGAACTAACGAGAAAATACTAGTTTTACATTCCATTTATATGGTGGTTATGATGCATACAATGTTAGTTGTACATATTCTTCCTTCTTTTCCTTATACTCATAATTTTATCTATTGATCTTAGTCAATCTAATTGGGCATGACAAAATCTCCAGCAGTTTTAGTGCATTTTAGTCGTGGCAAAGGATTTGTGAATTTTCTATATTTCTCAGTTGTTTGTGTTTTATCTTTAATGTTTAAACTGCACCAGTTTTTTTTTTACTTTATATCCTGATTGCTTCTTGCCTTCCTCCCTCTTATCTCCCTCTCATCTTGTTGCCCTCCTTCTCTCCTCCCTCTCATCTCCCCCTACCCGTCCTTCCATACTCCCTTTCTCCACAGAAAAGGGGAGGCCTCCCATGGATATCAACTTGTGTTGGCAAACCAAGTTGCAATGGTACTAGGTGCAACTTCTGTTGTGGCTAGACAGGGCAGCCCAGTTATGGGAAAGGGATTGAAAAACAGGCAACAAAGTGAGAGACAGCCTCTGCTCCTGTTGTTAGGGGTCCCACATGAAGACTGAGATACACAACTGTTACATATGTGCTTAGGACCTAGCTAGGTCCATCTTACATATACTCTCTTTTTGGTGGTTCAGTCTCTGTAGTACCTTATGGGCCCAGGTGAGTTGATTCTGTAGGTTTTCTTGTGGTGTCCTTGACCCCTCTGGCTCTTTCTATCCTTCCTCCCTCTCTTCAATAGGATTCCATAAGCTCAGGTTAATGTTTGACTGTGAGTATCTGAATCTGTTTCCATCAGTTGCTGGGTAAAGCCTCTCAGAAGACCGTTATGCTAGGTTCCTGTCTAAAAGTATAGCAGAGTATCATTAACAGGGTTAGGGATGGGCTCTCTATCATGGATGGCATGGGTCTAAAGCTGGGACAGTCATTGGTTGGCTATTACCTCTATTTCTTCTCCATCTTTATCCCTGCTCATCTTGTAGACAGGAAAAACTGTGGGTCTACAGTTTTGTGGCTGGGTTGGTGTCCCAATCCCTTCATTAGAGGTCTTTTCTGATTACAAGAGATGGCCCACTTTCAGGTTCCACATCCTCCAATGCTAGGAGTCTTAGCTAGGGTCACCCTCATAGATTCATTCCTGGGAGTTACCATTGCTCTAGATTTCTAATTTGTCCTAGAGATGCAGCCCCTAACTGATTCTCTCTGACCTCCCCTGACTTGATCATTCCTTCTCCCCTCCCTAACCCCTTCCTCCAGTTCCCTCCCTCCATCTTCCCCTGATGTCTATTCTATTTTCCACTCTGACTGAGATTGAAGTGACTTAATTGGGCCATCATTGTTACTTAGCTTCTCTAGGTGTATGGATTATAACATGTAACATAATTAATTACCTGTACATTATAGCTAATATCCATTTATGAGTACATGCCATACATTTCTTTCTAGATCTGGAGTACCTCATTCAGGATGGTATTTTCTAGTTCCATTTATTTGCCTGCAAAATTCATAGTATCTTCATTTTTTTATTTTCTTTATTTACATTTCAAATGCTATCCCAAAAGTTCCCTATACCCCCCCGCCCCTGCTCCCCTACCCACCCACTCCCACTACTTGGCCCAGGCCTTCCCTTGTGCTGGGTCATATAAAGTTTGCAAGACCAAGGGGCCTCTATTCCCAGTGATGGCCGATTAGGCCATCTTCTGCTACATATGCAGCTAGAGACACAANCTCAGGGGGTACTGGTTAGTTCATATTGTTGTTCCACCTACAGGGTTGCAGCCCCCTTCAATTCCTTGGGTACTTTCTCTAGCTCCTCCATTGGGGACCCTGTGTTCCATCCAATAGCTGGCTGTGAGCATCCACTTCTGTGTTTGCCAGGCACTGGCATAGCCTCACAAGAGGCCGCAATATCAGGGTCCCTTCAGCAGAATCTTGCTGGCATGAGCATTAGTATCTAGGTTTAGTGGCTGATGATGGGATGGACTCCCAAATGGGGTAGTCTCTGGATAGTCCATCCTTTCATCTTAGCTCTAAATTTTGTCTCTGTACCTATATCCTTTCATGNGTATTTTGTTCCTTATTCCATTGTGTAGATATACCATGTTGCCTGTATCCAGTCTTAGGTTGAGGGACATCTGGCTATTTCCAGCTTCTGGCTATTATGATAGGGCTGTTGTGAACACAATGGAGCACATGTCTTTGGGATATGGTGGAGCATCTTTTGGGTATATGCCCAGGAATTATGTAGCTGGATCTTGAGGTAGTACATATTTTACAGTAGCTTATTCCTATTCCATTTCCTCTCAGTCTGTGTGCCTTTAAGGTGAAGAGTTAAAAAACAATGGCGGCAACACGAGCATCCTTCATAGTGATTTGAGGAGGTGAAATAATAGGAAATATTGTGAAAAAGCCCCGGGTTCAGGGAAGATATTTAATTTGGAGTTATGGAAAATTTTTCTCATAATAGTCCAATCTACTTTTTCCCCATTCCAAATCCATATGTGCATTCCTAGTATCACTTAGAATCATTTTATAGTTTAAAAGCAACAATTTTGATCTCATATTAAACTTGGAAATCTGAGTATTAAATATGAAGTATATTGTCCCTCAACAATGCTGCATACAATATGAGTTTTAAAAGAAACTGTGTGAGAGAGATCAATATCAGTAACAGTATCTTAATTTGTTCTGAATCTTGCATAGATAACTCTGTATTGACTCTGGTTTACATATGTATTAATCTACTCTGATGCTATTCAGGAGTTACCAACATAACAGCTTTTAATTTACTTTTTAATGACTTTCTGTTTTCTACTTCCTTTTAAACTAAAAGACTATTCAGTACATGCTGTGGTTCTCTTCACCTGAATTGCATACATAAATGCTCCATTTCTGGAAAGTTCCTCAACTTTCTAGTAGGAATGAATTTTTTCTCCTGGCACTTTTTTTTTTTTTTTGAGACAGGGTTTCTCTATATAGCCCTGGCTGTCCTGTAACTCACTTTGTAGACCAGCCTGGCCTCGAACTCAGAAATCCGCCTGCCTCTGCCTCCCGAGGGCTGGGATTAAAGGCATGCGCCATCATGCCCAGCTCTTTCTTTTTTGTGTGTGGGCACTTTTTAATATCTTTTTAAACTCTCCCTCATATCCTGTCATCTGGGAAAATCCTACTCCTCCTGATTTTCTTGTTTTCAATCACTGCCAAGGAAAAGACTATATATAGTTTAATATGTAGGCTATAACATTTCTATTTTGAAATTAGCATGGTGTTTTCACAAAATTATAACATGTTTTTCCCAAAAGCCAAGGAGATATACCAAGTATCATTATCTCATTGTTTGAGATAGAGTATAAGAAGCTACCCCATGTTGCCCTAAAATTCATAATTTTCCTTCCCCAAATTCCCAAATGCTAGGATTATACACATACACATTTACACTTGGTTACTGGCAAGTATAACTTTAACGTTTTAAAATCTTATTTTTAATGATGGTTCTAGCTGTGCCTCTCTCAGAGAAGTGAAGATGAGCAGACCCACAAGCATTGCACAGCTAGCTATACAAGCAAGCCAAGCTCTGTCCCCATCCCTCCACGGAGTCCTATTTATACCCTCCAGACATCACAGGTCTTCTATGTACCTTGCCTCACCACAGCTCTTGCCTGAGCAATCCAATCACCGCCCCCCACCCCAGTCCTCAGAAGTAGCAACAAACGGCAGCACACCACCAGAAGTTTTTTGGTGCATTTCTCTCTATGGAGTCCGAACAAATGCAGCTCAACTACGCAGTATAAGGCAGACCGATACGTGCATGTCATTAGCAAATAATCTTTCATCACATGTCCTTTCATGTTCTTGCTTTAGCAGAACATCATCTCTCTTGTGTCTCCTTCAGGGAAATGTTCCTTCACAAGTCTGCCTTAGCCTTTCACACCTGTGTCCACTTTAAGGAAACGTTCCTTCACATGTTTGCCCCAGCAAAACACCGTCCAACCAACTTTCCAAAGAACTGTTAAGTTTCCACTTAAGTCACTTTTATAAGTGGGGAAATTCAAAGTTAGTGATATAACATAAGTGTGACATAGTTCAGGACTTTAATCTGCCTGCTTATTCTCTTTTTTTGGGGGGAGAGGGCTGGTTTCGAGACAGTGTTTCTCTGTGTAGCCCTAGCTTTCCTGAAACTCACTCTGTAGCCCAGGCTGGCCTGAAACTCAGAAATCTGCCTGCCTCTGCCTCCCAAGTGCTGGGATTAAAGGCATGTGCCACCACTGCCCAGCTTGCCTGCTTATTCTTAAGTTTAATTTAGAATTTTAAAAAGTGAGCTTTATGGGCTGGAGAGATGGCTCAGCGGTTAAGAGCACTGACTGTTCTTCCAAAGGTCCTGAGTTCAAATCCCAGCAACCACAGGGTGACTCACAACCACCCCATAATGAGATCTGACGCCCTCTTCAGGTGTGTCTGAAGTCAGCTACAGTAAACTTACATATACAAATAAATTTTAAAAAATGAGCTTTACAAGTACCAATGCTTGACTACCATCCAAGATTAAATCAGACTATGTTGTAGGACTTAACACACACACACATTCACAGCTCACAGTCTCTGCAGTAAATATATGTCTAAAGTGATTATATTTATTCTTTGGAACATTAGATGTTATTTTAATTATAACTAATTTAAGTTGTTGCATAAGAGTTTCAAGCATACATACATACATACATAAATATGTATATGGTGCTCTGATTGTCACCTGCCACCCTCTCTTAGAACCTTCCCCACTACTCCTTTTTTGCCTCTCCTTCCTCCTTTTAAGTCTCTTTCTGCTATTCATTTATTTTTGTTTTTTTTAACCTGCTAAGTATAACCAGGTCATCTGTGTTACCATGAATCTAGAGCTATCCATAAGAGCATCTAGGCTCATCGGTGGGTACATAACTATAGATAATGTCTATCTATCCACCCCTCTGAATTCATCCATAGCTCACTAGGAAGGATAAGGGCCCCATGAGACCCACCCCAATCCATGATTGACTATTGCCAGGCCCAGTTTTGTGTAGGCCCAAGGCAGGCAAGTGCTGCTTCTGCTGTAAAATCATAATTCGTATGGGTTGTATCAAGATAGCATTTCATAGGCCTTCTCCCCATTTTCCAGCTATTGCCTTTCTTGAGTCCGCCCTTCCTGAACGTTTATTTGACCTTAGGTGTGGTGGTACAAGTGTCCTGGTTAATAATCCAACACGCAGACATCACTTACTCTCAGGACTTAGGCACTACTTTCATGGCTTTTTTTGCAAGGAACTTCACTTAAGGCTAATAGTAGCATCAAATATATTATGCACTTGAAATTAAAGGAGAGCCAATGCTAGACTGTCATGGCAGAAACAGACAAGGATAGGAACTAACTGGATAAACAAGGATAACAAATAATATTTTAATCATTTATTATGTGTCAGATTATGCCTGAATCATGTTATGATTACATATTTCATATCACAGGTTGTATGAAATAGAATTTTCATACCTATATAAGATGAAATCAGCAAAGTAACAGAAATATAAAGTTACTAGTTAAAGATATGTTTTTTTTTAATAACACAGTGCCTTAGGTTGAGTCAGAATAACCACCAACATCAAATAAGTAATTCAGGTGAAATTAGGTTCTAATGAGTAAAAGAATTGAAATTATGGCTAATGGTATTAGCCTAAGTAACTGATACGAATTCAGTAATTAGATGTGAGCTTGAATCAAACTTATAAAAATGAGATTAAACTTTTGATGAACACAAAATGGGAAAAATGCCACTTACAATGAAGGCAGCAGTAATCTGAGCCTGATGCTGTTTTGCATTGTGAAGGATGACTTAGGACCACTGAAAACAATTGCACCCATATTTCCTGAAATGAAAAAGTAGCCTAGAAATTTAATGACATGTTGTTTTTATTAAACTACATTTGTTATATATTCATATGCATATCTTTGTATTTGATGGGGGATTATATCATTCAAGGTAAGTTAGATTATGCTTCAGTAGCAATCTTAAAGTGTTAGTGGCTTCAATAGAGTGCTCATATTCCACATCCACCCTGCATTGTTAGCTCTATTATATGATTTATTCACTTCAGACCCAGGTGTGAGAGGGCAGCCTCTTTTTCTTTTTTCTTTTTCTTTTTCTTTTCTTTTTTTTTGTTTTTTTGTTTTTTTTTGTTTTTTTGTTTTTTCGAGGGTTTCTCTGTATAGCCCTGGCTGTCCTGGAACTCACTTTGTAGACCAGGCTGGCCTTGAACTCAGAAATCCGCCTGCCTCTGCCT
>NC_034613.1:136418661-136425627 GCF_900095145.1 Mus pahari | reverse complement strand
CCTTGAACTCAGAAATCCGCCTGCCTCTGCCTCCCAAGTGCTGGGATTAAAGGTGTGCGTCACCACGCCCGGCTGAGAGGGCAGCCTCTTGTACAATATTGCTGGCCATGAAGGCAGGTAAGATAGAACATAGTGAACTGTGCTTTTTCATAGAGCTTCTATATGAAAATAAGACATTATACATCAACTCACAGTTTATTGGCCACAACATATTATGTGTGCATGACTAAATTCAGTTACTCTAGAACATTTTCTTCTGTTTCAAAAAACACTGTGTGTTCAGAAATGTTTCAGTGTGATCTATTAGGAAATAAATAGTTTATTAAATTTGCCTAAGCATTACATTCAACCTCACGATCATTAAATGTGAGTATTAAGAAACTTGATGTATAGAATATTTCTTAAAGGCATACCGAATTAAACCTATAATTAGGCTTCTCTTATTGCTCAGATTTATTAGGACTTAGCAGTTCTGTATTCAGTGTCATAAACCTAGAATATTATTAAGAGTACCTGAAAAAATAGTACTTTTAAAATACTGCAGTTAATGAAAATAAATGATTTTACTTTGAGAAAATACAGTTTAAATAGATCAAAGATATATGGGTTAATGAGTTTTTAAAAATACTAATAGTTGGAATTTATTTGAATACATTCTTTTTTCCTTTTTTATTAGATATTTTCTTTATTTACATTTCAAATGTTAACCCTTTTCCTAGTTTCCCCTCAGAAAATCCCCTATACCCTCCCCCTGCCCTGCTCCCCAACCCACCCACTCCTGCTTCCTGGCCCTGGCAGTCCCCTGTACTGGGACATATAATCTTCTCAAGACCAAGGGCCTCTCCTCCCATTGATGACCAACTAATATCAGTTTTCTTCCAACTGGGTGAGAAATCTTAAAGAATTAATATTTAATGTATATCTTTTTTGTGATAATGTATGGTGTTTATTTTTGCTTGAACTATTTAGCTAAAACTGTCACAAGGGAAAAAAATCTCCTGCACTGCTAACCTATAGATTTTTTTCCTTAGGTTATGTTAGATTGTCTTTAAGTAACTTGAACATCTGAAAGCTAGAAAAGCTTTGTATTACAAAAATGTTACCTTCACTGTGTGAATAAAACTTCTTGACATCTCTTATGTAATACAAAACTTCATGAAGAGAAAGGCTCAATTATTTTTATTATAAATGTCTACTGAGAGATGGTGCACATTAAAGTTTAAAATCAAAATCACGTTCAGAATGTTTTTAAAGCTGTGAAACAATCATTTTGTATAAAATTGAAGTGGGAAGAAACTAAGTGTACTATGAGTTTAGTGAGTACACATTTTGTTTTCAAATGATGATTCTGAAAGTTATATTCTTATATCTTATCTGTAAAACATTGATTATAGAAAGTGAACATTGAGAATCAGCATAATGAAATATCTGTAAGGTGAATTAAATTCATAGAACAAATGGGACACCAAGAGAAATTAAAGTGATAAGGTAGTTGCCTATAAGGTCCCCTTTAGAAAATATTGATAGTTTAATAGGAAAGATTAATAATTGACTCAACACATGCAGAATAAACAAATATAATTCATTATGGAAATTAAGTCACTGCTTCCTGAGACTGACCAAAAAAGATTTTACAATGACAGAAATTATGGTCTTAATATAACCAATTTTCTAGTCATTTTGTTACATCTTGAAAATTTGAAATCCTTGGGAAATTGGGGGTGTGATTAGTTTTCTAAATAATTCGCCTTTTTCTCTATACCCCATAATCTTTATATGTTAAACGGTTTCTCTACCCATCCAACTATTGTAACATTAGTATTTCATTTTCAATTAAAAAACTAAAATGGTTACAACTACATTTGGCTTCATTTTAAATGGTGTTATTGGACTGAAATGGCATAGACTATTATAAATTAATATCTTATAAGGTATGAAAGAATTAACCATATTCACTGCCAGAAGAAGTTTTCAGCCTTCCTATTACTTCATGATTGTTTCTTTGTGGAATCAATTGCCTCAAAAGAGTTCAGAACTGTATTTGTGTTATTAATTTTTGTATTTTAAAGTAATTAATAGCTTGTAAATGACAATGAGTGAGAGCCTGCCAATGTTACAGTTAATATAAAATACCATTTCTAGTGCTCTCTTCGAAATGCCCATTTTGTCCCTTTTACTACTGCCTCGGTATCCTACACTGGAAAATATTGTGATGCTGTTTTCCTATTTTGTTTTAGAATTTTAAAAACATTAAACAGCAGAAAGAAGTGGAACATAGCACAGTTCACAGGCACACATGGTTCAGCACTTCATATTAGCACCTTAAAATTTTGTCTTATGTTAGAAAAATCCCTATATAGGTTCCATTTCTGCTTAGAGCTTTTCGTCAAAGACACAGATTAGCATTAGCATGTATCTTCTAGTTCATGTTTATGAAATTTTCTAGATGTGTAGGTATTATTTGTAAATATTGCATTATGATTCTTAATTTTAGTTAATCAAAAAATAGTATGGAATGTTATCAGACAGTCTGACTGTTAGGTGACCTTTTTATATGCAAACATATGGGTCTATTAATGTTTATGGATACAAGAAAATATAGTTGTTTCTGGCATTGACAAGATTTTTGACATCTGATAATTGCTATCATAAGTCAGAATGCCGGATGTTAAGTCTCCATGTTGATTTGTAGTATCAGCCATTTGTATCTATTTTGGAAAACAAAATGTCTGCTGAAGTCCTTTGTTCAATTTTCATTGGATTATTTGGATTTTATGTTTTATGGAATTTTAGTCATTAACATGTACATTTCTTGTGTATTTTAGGTAACAATTTCTTATGGATATTTTATTTGCAAATATTTTCTGTCTCCTACTCCAGCTTTTTTATTGGTTATTTTACTTATTTACATTTCAAATGTTATGCCCCTTCCCAGTTTCTCCTCCGCAAACCCCCTCTCCCACTCCCCCTCCCCCTGCCTCTATGAGGGTGTTCCTCCATCACCCACCCACTCCTGCCTCACAACACTAGCCTTCCCCTATGCTGGCCTTCAAGGACCAAGGGCCTCCCCTACTCCCATTTTTAATTTGTTCAGAGAGTTCTAAGTATGGAACCCAGGGATTCACATGTGCTGCTAGTTCAGTGTTTCGTTGATAAATTATTTTGTTATGTAGAAATTTACATTGATGTAGTTCCACTTGGTATTTTTGCTTTCATTTTCGGTGGTCATCATTTTTTATCATATGCATGCTTATGTAAGTTTTCTTTCTTGCATTATATCTTCTTCCATTTTAAATTGTATTTGGCTCCATTTTACCTTTCTATCTCTTGAATGGTCTGTGCATTTAGTTCTTTAGAATACTTAGTAATATATGGCTTAGTCTAATCACTCAATGTGTTTATAAGAATTTAGTGATCATGAAATGTGGTAAAAACTGAACATTCCACTACTTAATAAATGTTAAGTAAGAGACACTGATACTATGTTAAATACCCATCCTTAATGTGTCACGGTATTACTGATTGGTGTCTCTTAGCCATCTAAACAGATAATATATTGTAAAAGCAATTGTAATTCAAATATGTGGATATAGTGTTATCACTGTGTGCCATAGAGGGAAATGACTAGATATGATGACAATAAAAGCAAAAAAAATAATAATGAAATAAAATGAAAACACAGAAATGGGCCATTTGTTAAATAGAAAAGAATCTTAGGGGGTCAACTAATTTCCTCTGCTTCCATTTTAGTCTATGTATAATGATAACTGCTAACATTTACATGTTTTATAATTTACCAACATTTCCATGTCACTTGATATTCATAGGCAAACTGTTATTATTATGATACTCATGACAACTCTGTGAGGTAACTATAAACATTGCCATTATTTTTTTAATCTACTAATTACAGTTGTCTGGCTGAAAGAAAAAGTTTTGTTTTGCTATGTAGAATATGGCTGATTGTAGAAGCTAGAGGCATTAAGTATAATAGCACAGAGATCCAGTAATTAACTACATTGAAAGACAGATATTTCATAGTTACAGTTTTATTGCCAAGTAGCTGTCTACTTATGAGAGTCATTTACTTACTTTATGTTTTGTTTTTTTCTCTGTCAAGCCATGATAGCTGTCTACTATGGTTATGCCCATCCACATATTCCCTTTGTTTTGGTATTTACTTCTCTATTATAACTCATAGCCCCATATAAAGGAATGAAAATATTAGGAAATTCTTATAATAACTGGGCACTTTACAATTAAAAAGATAACCATTCTCTTTCTCAAAATAATGATGGCAGGAAAACAAGACTGTGGTGATCGAGCTGGTCAAAATGGTGGATGCAGTAAAACCTGCACGCAATCCAGGCAGACCAAATCCCAGCATAGAGGGTGTGAAGGTGAATGTGTAACCCCACCAGTAGCCGAGGGGCTATTAGTCATTGATGGCTCCTGGGAAAGGGAGAGTTGGGGTGTTTTACTGATACGGTTTCTGGTAATCTGACCACATAACAGAGCAAGTCTTAATCCCAAGAAAGTTTTGCAACAAACTAGACTTGGTGGCAAAACAAGAAACAAACACAAGTAGTAATTTCAAAATTGTGTAGGAAGAGATAAAGGGATTGAGAGGGTGATAAGGAAAGGAACTGAGGGGTGAATATACTCAAAGAATTTTAAATGGTAGATACATTGTTGAGGAAAAGATTTTTTCCTATCTGTAATATTTCTAAAAGTCATCTAGGATGAAATCCCAAAGAGCTAAACTATAGTTTTGGTAACACCTATGTATTAACCCATGGTCATTTTTCTTTGCACTAAGAAAAGTCAGTCTGCTCTGGTCTTTAAAAGGAGAGCTATAGTTACTTTATCCTCCTCCTGGATTTAGCTACCTTCACTCTCCCTGAAGAACCCCCATTTCCCATCTCCCAGGTCACATAAATCATACCCTGCTACTTTCACTTTCCCTCCTCCTTTAAGAGACCCCCCACCTTCCACTTGTCCAATCAGATCCCTATCATGGATGTATATTAGCTATTTACAAAATAATCCACCCCCAAAACCCAAACAAACAAGAAAACAAAACCTACCTATAATGTGCATGTTTCTGTGTATAAATAAGTATATATAGTTTGACCACACTGTCCTGTGTGGGCTGACAATGTTCCCTCCAACAGCCAAAACCCACCTAACAGCAATTCTGAAACCAGACACAAGAAGCCCACATTTGAACTGTTGGTCAGGATTATTCAGGACTCATTAACTCACAGATTATTGCTGCTGACTTTGGTTGACCCAGAGCTGTAATGGACCTAGTGCCTTCCTCCCTGGGGACTAGCTTTTCATGGTGGCAGAAGTCAGCATGAAAGTTTCAGATGGAGGGAGGCAACCAACATACCTACCCAGCTAAGAAGCCTATGAACTAGATCAGCAACCATGGCACAATTACACTAAGATTATAGCAGCAGCAGCAGCAGCAGCAGCAGCAGCAACACCAGTAGTCCTTGTACCTTGTTGGTAACCAAAGCTCTCTAATTGGACTTAAGACCCATTCAACAAATGGGAAATGATGCCTAGTACTGGAAGCATCCCTAACTATTCAGTGCTAGTAAAGGCATGGTTATAGATGGAGAATCTAAAACTACTAAGTTACTAAATCCCTAACAACAATTTATATATTTGTCTTTATACCCAAAGATAAATATAGTTCCTGCCATTTATCAAGGAAACTTTTCTTTGCAACAGAAGGGAACCATTACAGAAAACCCCAAGAAATCATAATGCAGTGTTGTGGGGCCAAGTCCCAATGAATGTATCTACAAAACACTCCAGCACCTAAGGCTCAGAGATGATAGTAGAAGAAGGCCAAAAGATTGTAGGAGGAATAGGATCAGTTTCTTGTGGGATTCTGCCTCCTAGAAACAACAGAAGCTACGTACATAAAATCTCATCAAAATGACTCTAAATTTGAGCTGAATAAGGAAGGTACAAATAGACGTGCTAAAGTAATATTAAAGTTTAAAGCCATGTTCTCAATTTCTGAATGACTAACACTTTCTCTGACTCCTCAATAAGTGTTTGTCTGAGATTTTTGTTCACAGCTCTCTTTCCATCATGCATACTGGTTTTGATAAAATTGTAGGTTTATTGTGGCTTTATTTTTCACATCAATGTAAATACCTCAAAAATATGGCTATTTTTCAATACCACTTCAGCCTTTTTAGCTACTTGCTAGACAGTTTTATATAACATGTTCTATCCTTATGCCATTTCTAATTTCACATGCACAAAATAGAACTATTTTTACCTCCTCAAACTCTCTTCCATATCTACTGTTCTCTTTATCCTTTTGCTTAGGATTCAGTTCTTGACATATAATTTAACTATTTCCTCCCCATTGCGCTTTGAATGTGATCAAACAGTCTTTTACATTTGGCTACCTATGTCTTCTCCACCTATTCTCATCTCCCTTCCATTCACTCACTCAGAGCAAGACCGTATTACAAGAGTATTTTATTTACAAACTTAATATTTTTCTCCTTTTGAAAGCCATAACCTCTTCCCAGGACTTAAATTTAACCATGTGCTTTTCGTATTCAAGTATGTAAACACTCCTGTTTTATTAAAAGTAAAGTACACACCACTAGCATCCTCAAAGATAAAATGCCTCCCTGGTATGCCTGAGAAAATACACGACTTTATATGAATTCCTATATTTGAGATATAACACTAAAATTACATTTGTGAATTAAAAAGCCATGAAAAGGGAACAAGAATGATAAATGAGAATTTTTATTTTTATTTTTTTCTGGTATCTTCTGGATCTTTTTTCCCCTTTTTTTATTAGATATTTTCTTTATTTACATTTCAAATGTTTTTTATTATTTTTTATTATCATTATTTTCTCTATTTACATTTCAAATGCTATCCTGAAAGTTCCCTATACCCTCCCCCCGCCCCTGCTCCCCT
>NC_034613.1:136398734-136417578 GCF_900095145.1 Mus pahari | reverse complement strand
CCTCTATCAGATTTAGGATTGGTAAAAATCCTTTCCCAATCTGTTGGTGGCCTTTTTGTCTTGTTGACAGTGTCTTTAACCTTACAGACACTTTGCAATTTTATGAGATCCCATTTGTCAATTCTTGATTTTACAGCACAAGGCATTGGTGTTCTGTTGAGAAATTTTTTTCCCTGTGCCCATATCTTCAAGGCTTTTCCCCACTTTCTTATCAAATGTTATCCCCTTTCCTAGTTTCCTCTCCAAAAATCTCCATCCCCTCCCCCCTCCCCCTGCTTCCCAACCTACCCCCTCCTGCTTCCTGGTTCTGGCATTCCCCTGACATTTTTATTTTTTAACTGCCTTACTTCACTTCTACATGCTTGCTCTTGACTTTACTATTTAAGTAGGCTGCTTCATCTTCAACCCTTCCCCAAAGAAACTGAAGAAAATTTAACAATTATTTTTTAAAATTTTGCCCCCTTGCTTTGGAGGAGCGTTGAAATAAATAAAATCTCTGTTCCCTTTTAAACCAAAATTTTCTATCAGCTTAAGCCTTTAAATATATTCATAAAAATAACTCCACATTGCTGTCTCTGCTTTCTTTTCCACTGTATTCTCTGCGTACACTTTATATTCTAGCCAAATAAGTCTCCATATTCCATACTGATTTTGCTATTGTTCAATGTTTTAAATATACAACCTGAAATGTTATTTTGCTCTGATTTCTCAGTTTTCTGGTTTAAAAGCCATTTAGGCCAGCTAAAATGCCATGTCTTCTCCCAGAAAGATAAATCAAAATTACCAATCATAATCTATTTTCTTTTGATGGACCTTTGCATGAACATTATATTGTCTACATTTTATTATGAGTTCCCGTCCAATAAATAAGGAAATTCAAGGATTAAGTTTAATGTATCTTTAATCACCCAAATGTGCCTGATATCACATTTCAAAAATACCAAGAAGCATTATGTATGGCAAACTGTGACTTCAATGGGTGGAGTTGTCGACAGAGGNAAGAGATACAAAAGAGAAACTTGTTGCTTGAATTACTCAAACATAAAAGACATTTTAATACCTTAATGACAGAATTATATAAAAATGTTTAATATAAATATACTGTATTTAATGGCTTGTGTTGGTGAATCAATTACAATTTTACTTCTAATATTATTGTTTATAAAAATATGATATCAACACTAAATTTAGACTGATGAAAATCTATGGCATTTATAAAAATGCAGTTCCATGAAGTACAAATATATATCGTGCTAGAGACCTAAACTGTTTTTTTTATCATTTAGTAACCAATGTAGTGTGCTTATGAGTATATACACATATATGTTAAAGAGATATGCTATTTATTCATAGCATTATGACCCTTTGGTGCTTAAAACTTGTTGACCATTTATATAGTATAACATTAGTAGTGCATAGGAATAGAATTCATTTTGCATGTTATGTGCTCAGTATAGCAAAGACATAATTTTTTTACTGAATCATTAATTGACTATAATCTATGATAAAATGGCATTTATGTGCATATGCTTTTTGAAACAGAAATGATTAAAATTGAAGGAAAATCCTTATTTTTATAATTGCTTTCTCATTAGGAATTAGGAGCATAAAATTTGAATCACAANGTTTACAGAAGCATTATATGGGGAAGGATAAGGAAGAATTGCAAATTTTATTTTACATGTACAGTAAAAGACAGCTTTAGGTTTTGAAAAGAATTTATGGAAATGTTATTGTTCTAAATCCCATTTTTTACATCTAAATTGATTCTAAAATGAAAATAAGTAGAACATAAGAGATATATTTATCCTTCTGTAGCATTAACATCTTCATAAGGATGTAGATTTTTCTATATACAATAATATTTTTTAAACTTGAGATACATTAATTTTTAGGAAAGGATTTGGCCCAAAGTGTTATTAAAATCCACACTTTGAAAAGCCAGTATTTAACATCCTAATTGTATGGAAGTAAAATAACTTACTAATAAAATTAATCTTCCAAAAAGTANCTATGGCTGTTTATTTCTCATGATAAATTAAATAAGNTTAATGTTTAACAAAATCGTATTATCATTTATTTTTCCCTGATAGCAGGTTAATATTCCCTCACTCTGCTCCTATGGTTTGTTATTCAGTTATTAATATGCTCTGGCCTTGTCCTTGATAATAGCCTCTGGCTTTCAATAAGAAACAAGCCAATCTAGGTCAAAGGTAGAAAATATCAGCTTGGTCTTCGTGCAGACCATCCAACAATGAGTTGAGGATGCCTCTGACCTTGTTTCCTGCCTGCATATTCTGTTTCCCTAACTGGGTTGTCTTGTTGGGCTTCAGTGGGAAAGGGTGTGCCTAGTCCTACAGTGACTCGATATGCCTGGTGGGTTGGGATATAGAGGGTACTTCTCCCCTCATCAGAGGAGAATGGGATGAAGAATGGGGGTAGAGGCTAAGTAAAGTGGCGACTGGGAAGGAGGGGGCTGTGGTCAGGATGTGAAATAAACGAATTAATTAATTAATAAAAAAGAAAATTCATTTCTTAAAATTTCACTTAAAATCACTTCACTATGCTTACATTAAATGTAAGCTTAATTTTAATATTTGTATATGCTTTCTGTTCTGGTTGAAAATCTTAACTACCTTGTTCACCTGACATATCTATTTCTTTAGAATTCCATTTATAATATTACATCAGAGTCATTGAGCATGTATCACTAGTTCATTTTTCAAAGACACTTAGATCTATAACTATAAATGTAATAATTCAGACACTGAACTACAGCTAGTGTAAAGTTTTACAAGTTTGAAATTTGGCTGAAACAAGGGATACTATAATTCAGTTTTATTGAATTTTATAAGGAAAATATTAACTTTTAAAAAATAAATAATTATCCTTTCACATAATTTTGTGACATATATACTTCTAAAGACATTAAACTAAATGTTGTGAAAACATGAATTTCCTGTATAGCTTTGGCACATCTGTGCAAATGCTACATGCTTTGGTTTCATTTCTGTGACTGTAATAAAATACCTTAACATAAAGCAATGTAGTGGGGTAGAGGGCTTGTTTCATTTAATAATTACAGTTACAGTCTATCAAAGGCAGGAACTTCGATGAGCTGGCCACATGGAATTCATAATGGAGACTAGAAAAATTCATGTATACATCTTTGCTTGCCTATTTGTGCCCAGCTTGATGATCTTGTTCCTATATTGTTCAGGATCCTTGCCTAAAACATGGCACCAGCTACAGCAAGCTGAATCTTCCTTTATTACCTTAAGACAATCACCTAGTCTCGTACTCAGGCCAACCCAGTATAGGGAATCTATACTTGAGATTTTCTTCCCAGTAATTCTAGGTCATGGCGAGTTGACAATTTTAACCATCACATACCATATTTTACTCATTTTAGTGTGCCTAGCACAAAAGCTTAGTAGTTGCTCATTCAAGAGGAAAAGACATCTATATGGTCCAGTTGGTTTAGCATTCATAATATCACTACACTATTTTATTACATATATATGCTCTCTACTAATACTTTTTAAATTTCATACTAAAGTACTAGACACATTCATGTAATTAGTATCCCACAGTATTTAGCGTGTTTCTGTCTACTGCACTATCTTCTTATGTACTCAGATTATTTTCTTCAGGAAGTAGGAATTTCCTCATGTTGACTCCTAGCTCAATACTATTCATCTTAGATAGCTTCATTTTAACTTAAATGAAAATACGGTCCAATCTTTTCTTGTATATTTCCAATCTGGCTTGGAATTAGTCATTTTCCAAGAATGCCTGGGGAATGGTATAACAAGACCACAATACCGAAAAATATTACTAAAGTGATCTTTGTTCCTATGCCTTTTCAATGAGCAGAGATAATAAAAATTCATGTACATTCATGCATATATACATGCATGTGTACATAATGTATACATATATACATAAAACACAAAGTTTGTTTTACTTTAGTAATATTTATGTATCTGCCTTTTCCCTTGATAAAATAATGTATATTAATAACACAGGTATAATAATACATGATACTTTTTGTTTTGGATTACAAAGCATATAGATCAGATTTAGCACACTAATTCTACAAACAACAAGCAGTTGTTGTTAATAATAGTTTTAAGATTATACAATTTGTTCATTTTTGTAAAATTAAATTCTTACAAATTTATATATTATTATAATGCAGTTCTATATATGAATATATTGTCTTTACCTTGGCTTTTCTGTATACATAATTCACAGCTAGTTATTAAGAGTTAACTTTGTTTTAAACATATACAGACACAGAAATTACCATATTGGTAGACATTTTTCCTCCTCATACACACCTTTTAGCAAATGAGAATCAATTCTAAGTATTAGGCTTAGATTCCAATATAAACCTGAACTAACTTTTCCTCATAAAACCTTGTCCTAATCTAACAGTTATGGTGACTTATGTCAAAGGTGAGGGAGACAGCCACAAGTTTAAGGCCAGCCTGGGCAATATTAATATATGCCTCTGCTATGAATATGTATCTGAAAATTACTGAAGAAAGTATTATGTTTAAATAGTATTATAAAACCATTTATTACTTGTGGATCTTAATGCCTGAGCTATTGGTGTGCTGTTCAATATGTGGAAATCCATCAGAGTAATCCACCATGTAAACAAAGTTAAAGACAAAAACAACACGATCGTCTAATTAGAAAAGGACTTTGACAAAATCCAGCACCCCTTCATGTGAAGAGCCTTGGAGAGCACAGGGGTACAAGGCACATACCTAAACATAAGAACAATAATACCAGTGTGACAAGAGCTTCAAGTCTCTGAAGAAGAAAATTGAGGAAAACATCAGAAGATGGAAAGGTCTCCCATGCTCATGGATTGGTAGGATTAACAATGAAAAAAAGAAAGCATCTTTGATAAATGGTAATGGTCTAAGTGGATGTTCTGAGGTAGTCTTAATGTTTATTGTCCTTTGTTGCATGTGCTTAGTCAAGTTCCAAAATATACTTAAGGAAAAATAACTGACCATTGACCATTTCCATTGTTACTACTTAGGGACAGAACTAAAATGTCCAGAGTTCCAGAGTTTTTCTACTCTTATCTTAGTCTTTACTTGAAATGTGAAGACTTTATCTTAGTATAATTCCTAAAAACATAGTTTAACGTGGATGTTTAATTTTTAACATAATATTTGTTGTTTTTCAGGATTGCACTGTATATGAAACTGAAAATAAAATTCTTCATGTGGTAAGTAGATGTGGATATATTTTTATCTCTATTAGACAATATTTAACTAGCAATTAAAAGGCTATGGCTTACAGAAAATAATCCATAATAAACAGACCATTAACCTACATTAGTTAATTGTATTTTTACATTTTAGGAAACCTATAAAAAAATCAAAACACATTAGTTATGGTTATATTATACTCAGTGAAAAGGTATATTTTGTTGTCAGTGAACAATTACTTCTGCTGCTGCTGCTGCTTCTTATTCTTTTCCCTCTTCCTCCTCTTCTCCTTCTCCTTCTCCTTCTCCTCCTCCTTGATTTTTGGTAAATCTACTTCCTATGAACGCTCACCTATTCGCATACCTTCCTCACTTCTTCTGAGAGAACATGGGACTTCTAGAGTTATTGTGTACTAATTAGTTATAATCCATGTGTCATGCTGTTTTTCTTCTTTGTTTATGGCTTTGGGATTCATTAATTATTTGAATACATACACAAATGTTATTTTGTATCTCAAGAGTTAGGTATTTATAAAATATCTTGCCTAAGTATATGGGGAGGAAACATGAACTCAGAATGACAACAATGCTGAGTTAATGTTCTTCCCCTCATTGTGGAGCAGTGATGACCTTTGGTCTCAGAAAGGAGTAATTAATGTATGCTTCTGCTGTTTCTTCTAGGAAGGGAAAATAACTACCCTTAACTCATTTTAGGTCCAACTATTCATAGGCTCTGGAGAATAGAAAGGAAATATTTTTTATTTAAGTTATATACATATATATTTCAAGCATTAGTTTAAATTCTATAAGCATATTATAGATTGAGTAGTAACCCTGAAGTTCACTAAAAATATAAAACTGTTTTGTATTTATTTTATTTATTGTTTATATATGAACACATGCATGTAACTCTACACACATGTGGTGTTCAGGGGAAATTGTGGAAGTGGCCTCTCACCTACAATGTGAGTTCAAGAGATTAAACTCAGGGCATCAGGTTTGACAGCAAATGTTTTTCCCCAGCTACCTCACCAGCTCTAAATCTAAGAAACTTTGACTACATATGTGAAGCCACTGATACTATAAGTGGAAAATTCCATACCTGATCTCATATGATGGGGCTCATTGAAAATTCAGGCTCACAACCTAACTGTGTCAACATTGCCAAGGAAAAGATGACTCTTTCAGACTTCACCAAAAGTTATAAAAAATCTTTTTCATGTATCTAATGTAAGAATTCCTGGAAAGGGTAGTGAAATGAGGTATGCACCGGCCAACTCCATATTCTTCATAAGACCTTTGTCTATTACAATGGCTTATTTGTTTATTTATTTGTTGCTTATTCCATCTATGATAAAAAGATATTTCTAAAAACACCCCAAAGTGTATATAGATAATCTTTGCATGTCATAGTGAAAAAGGAGGAAGATGAATTGATCTGTAATGCAAAAGTAAGCTATTGAAGAGATTGGACAAGGAGTGTAAGTATGAAACTTCTTAAAGTAGAGTGTGGTATTGGAAGACATATCCAACCCATATCTCATTTAATCATACAGTTACTGTGGGCTGCAGATATTAAAACATTTGAGTGCTGACTCTGAACATAGATCATGGATATGCGTTTTTTAAGCTTTAGTAGTTACTAGCACTTCCAGTTCCCTGAGGACTTCCCAACTGTGTTGTCCCATTTCCTGTGGGACTTGGGGATGCTAATTACTTATGCATATTTCAATCATTAGGAAAAGGAGAAGACCCTTTATATGTTACATTTTTTATTTCCTTTGAGTATCTGTTTTATTGGCATTGAATATTCTGCAACAATGACTGTTCCTCCTAGACTATTGAATTTAACTAAACTTTGACCCACTGCTATGGGTTCTTCATTGTATTTACTTCAAGACGTTTATTGAGGTTGGTGTGTGTGTCCTGATTTTCTTTTTGTGCAGGTTTTCTGGAATAATCTCTTATTTTTATCAAAACACTTGCATTTAGTTTTCCTTATGTATTGTCTGCTAGAAACATAAGATTGAAATATTATATATTAGCTTCATTTTAGGATCTCATTTATAGCCATGATTTCTCTTTGTTTTTCTTTCTTTTGCTTAATTAATGTAAATATGGTATATAGTTTTACATCTGTTGATGTAATTTGATTAAACACAAGAATAGATCCAGTAGTGGAACATTCATATTTTAAAACAATATTCCAATGCTTGCAAAGTAATTAAATACAAAATAATTGATAGAGGGCCATGAAATTATCAAACTTTATTTTCTAAAAAAATCAGATGCGATCCTGTGTTATCCAGGATAACAGAAATTAATTATTTTTTATTAAAAAGTTTTGTAATACAATATATTTTGATCATGCTTTCCCCTCCTCCAAATCCTCCCAAATCCTTCCCATCTCCCCACTTTCCCAAACAGAAAAGAACTTAAATGATAATGGAATATTGCAAGATTTCTCTTTTATGAAATCTCCTAAGTCTAATTTCAGTTAGTTTTGCTTAAGGAAATAAGATGTTTCAGACTATAAAATAATATTTGGAATTTTATTTAAAACTAAAATAAATAATAATCACTTATATTTTAAAATAACATTATTTCTTAAGTAAATTTCTAATGATTAATAAATATCATTAATAAATTGAACTTATATTAATAGTAGATTCTACTCACTTCTCTTTTCATATGCCAAATACTGTTACTTGCTATTGCAAATGAGTGACAAAATTAATACTTTAAAACTTTCAAAAAGAAAAGAATTAAGATACCCAGAAATGCCAGTAAGTAACTACATCCTGCAAACAGTAGACATATAACATTAAAAAATAAAGTCTTATTTTACGTTTGTTTTTTTCTTGTAAAAATTAATTGAATTCCTTATACTACATTTTCTAATGAACATTATTGGGGAAAGTACATTCTAAGTTCAAATAATAATTGACAAACAATAGTTGTTAAAATATTAAAGGCAGTATTGCTGTTTCACTACCAAAATAACCTTTCAAAATGAATATAGTGTGTTTACTCAGCAAAACTCTATACCCTAGCCAGTGGGAAGTTTAACATCCTGTCTCGTAATGATGGAAACACTGATAACATTAGTCAGTCAGTTCGGATCAGTAAGTGATTCTATGCCATGTTATTATTCTACTTCTCATTCTAGGTTCCTTATCACAGATAGCCCAGCCCCCACTGAGCAAATGTCAGATAACAGAACACTTCAAACTTTTACTATACTTTAGTAAGAAGAAATCATAGATCTCTGAATGGCAATTCATATTTTATAGTATTTTGGATCACATAAAATATTCTTATGTGATTAAAACCAATATTTGGATAAGTAGAGATGAACATGGTGACTTATACCTTTTTTCTCAACACCTGGAAAGCAGAGGCAAGAAGTTTGAATTCATGGCTAGCCTGTTAAGCATTGTTAATTCCCAGACATGCCAGGAGTGAAACCCTCTCTTAGAGAGAGAGAGAGAGAGAGAGAGAGAGAGAGAGAGAGAATTTGTGAGGTAATAAAAACAAATTTCAAATGGCACATATAGTATTATAATTGTTTGAATATTTTTTAAAGATTTATTTATTTATTTATTTATTTAATGTATGTGAGTGCCCTGTCGTTGTCTTCAGACACACCAGAAGATGGCATCAGATCCCATTACAGATGGTTGTGAGCCACCATGTGGTTGCTGGGAATTGAACTGAGGTTCTCTGGAACAGCAGTCAGTGCTCCTAACCGCTGAGCCATCTCTCCAGGCCCCTGTGGTCTTCTATATTTATTTATTTATTTATTTATTTATTCATTCATTCATTCATTCATTTATTATTCGATGTATATGAGTACACTGTAGCTGTTCAGATGATTGTGAGCCTTCGTGTGGCTGTTGGTAATTGAATTTTGGACCTCTGCTCACTCTGGTCAGCCCCACTCACTCCAGTCAACACTGCTCACTCAGTCCCTCCACGCTCTGGCCCAAAGATTTATTTATTTATTTATTTATTATATGTAAGTACACTGTTGCTGTCTTCAGACACACCAGAAGAGGGCATCAGATCTCATTACAGTGGTTGTGAGCCACCATGTGGTTGCTGGGATTTGAACTCAGGACATCTGGAAGAGCAGTCAGTGCTCTTACAGGCTGAGCCATCTTCACCAGGCTATTTGAATATATTTATACTGAAGAAAATTACTTGAAGATGTTTGTAATAGATTAGATCTTCATTTTGTCTGGAAGGGATGGGAATCGTTTGTCAAGAGGAAGGAAATGATCATGAATGGAAAGGCTTAGGAATTCCATAAAGAGATACAAGTACAGAATAACCAAGAATACATGCTAAACAAATGTAGATGAGATGGTTAAGAACAAGAAAGAAAGAGAAGTGCCAACTATTTTTAAATGAAAGTTTTAACAGACTATCAAAAGACAATGTACATATCCTAGGTTATATGTATTTTTTAAACTTATAATCACCACATCCTGTGTTAAATCATGACAGCCACTAGTACTCGCCAGAGGCAGCTATTCTCAGATAACAAGGGTTTTTTAGAAAGACACATACTTTTTAAAATATTCAGGTGCTGACGGTAACCTTCATGAGAATAGGATGGGCATAATTTATTGCTATACATGTATAGTGCCAAATCCTCTTAGGAAATCAAGTTTGACATACCTTTCAAGTCTCAGAAACAGTAATTCTAACATTTACATGATATTTTGCAATTTGTTTCTGCCATTTCTTTGAGTGCTGTATACAATCTAACACATTTTAGTTCTCAGGGAAAAAAAATCATCTCTATGATATAGATGAATAAATTTAAGCATAGAATGGTTGTGTTAAGTTTCACAAAATGACAGAAATGATTTATGATCAGTTAAGAACTCCTAAGATTCAGGAAAAAAATCATAGAAGAGAGGGTGGAAAGATTTTAAAAAACAGTGGACCAGGATGCCTGCTTCTAGAGATGATGCGCAAAGTGCACTTATGAAGTCTCAGTAGAATGGTAACTTACCATATCTGCATAATGGCAGCACCAATTGACATGACAATGGAGCTGGGGGAAATTTCACTAGGTCCTACCCCTAGAAGAGCCACAGGCACTCAGTTGCTAAGAGAATAAAAACCAATTTTCTCCATGGACAAGGTCCCTGATAGGTTATCCAATCTCAAGTGATCATCCACAAACACGTACATAGATGCAATAAAGTATTCCTAGTAGGTTAGGTCAGAGCACATAAGGAATTGATTGAATAGGTGTGAAGAAGAGATGAAAATGAGAAAAATACAGTATTCATGTATGAAATTCTCAAAAAAAAAAACTCTTATAGTTTGACCCAGAGTTCATATTTCTATACTTTCCTGATAATAGAATGTAGAATAAATTGTGGAACACAATAATATTTTCTACAGGAAATGTTTAAAAAAGCATAATATTTAATACTGAAAAATAAAAAAATAGAGTAATGCTGCAGTTAACTATGGTATATTTACAGGATATAATATTTACTATTCATAATTACTATCTTAAAATATTCAGGGATATATAATTTATGAATAAATTACATATTTATATCTCAAAATATTCATTGAGCAGTGTTAAAAGAAAGATTCTAAATTATAATGCTAAGTAAACCATAAGCACAGAGTAAATTATTACCATTAAATTTTTAAAGTGAATATTCTGATATAGAAATATTTATCATATTTGCTTAGAAATATAGTTAATGTTTTAACTTCAAGTACCCTATTTAAAATTAATTTATGATGTGCTTATAATGAAAATAAAAATGTTTATCTTATTCTGCTGTATTCATACTTTTGATGTTTTTTATACTTAACTTCTTATTTATAGAGGTAAAATAGTTAAAACTGGCTTGAATAAGGCTTAGGGTCAATTTGGACATTTCATTTTTTTCATCTTTAAAATCAGAGAAATCTATGAAGAAGTATAGTGGAAGGGGAATTTGCATGTGTATTAATTTAAAATGTGACAGTGGAAGAAAAGAGATTGAACAACCGGGGTGTCTGGTCTGAGGGCAGGGTGCCATTAGATTCCGTTGTCAAAAACAGTGAGACCTCTGCTACATATACCACTGGAGCCATAGGTCCCTCCCATTGTAACCTTTGGTTGGTGGTTTAGTCCCTGGGAACTCTGGGGGTACTGGCTAATTCATATTGTTGTTCCTCCTATGGGGCTGCAAACCCCTTCAGCTCCATGGGTCCTTTCTCTAGCTCCTCCATTGAGGACCCTGTGCCCCATCCAATGGATGGCTGAAAGCATCCACTTCTGTATTTGCCAGGCTCTGGCAGAGCCTCTCAGGAGACAGCTGTATCAGGCTCCTTGTTAGCACTTGTTGGCATGCACAATATTGTCTGGTTTTGTTGGCTGCATATGGGATGAATCCCCAAGTGGAGCAGTCTCTGGATGGCTTTTCCTTCAGTCTCTGCTCCACACTTTGTTCCATATTTCCTTTAGACAGGAGCAATTCTGGGTTAAAAATTTGGAGATGAGTGGGTGGCCCCATCCCCCCCCCCCAGACGGGGGCCTAACCTTGCATAACCTCTGGATATGGCTGCATATGTAGCAGAGGATGGCCTAGTCTGTCATCAGAGGGAGGAGAAGCCCTTGGTCCTGTGAAGGCTCTATGCCCCAGTGTAGGAGAATGCCAGGGCGGGTGGGGGAGCACCCTCATAGAAGCAAGGGATAGGGGGTTTCTGGAGGGAAACCCGAAAAGGGGATAACATTTGAAGTGTAAATAAAGAAAATATCCAATTTAAGAAAAACAGTGAGACCATGGAACCCACTGAAGATAATTAATGTACTATACACTGGAGTTATCATTTACTAAATTTAATTAGTGTTACATTTCTACAAATCAGTAAGTCTGAAGTTTCCCTCAATGATGGCTTGCCCTTACATGTTCATCGGCTTTTGGGGGACCATCTGTTTTGTTCTGCTTACATCCTTCTTTTATATGGTAAAATGGCCAAAGAGAACCTGGAATTCTCTTCTGTTACATGTTTTTTTGCCTCGCTTCCCCCTCTCACTGCCATTTTCCCATTAGAAAACACTAGCGCAGGCCTTGGGGCTTTGCCAGACATCCTGTGCCTGTTGCAACCCTGCCCTTCTCATTTGTAAGCCTGGAGGACATGTCAACTCTGATAAACTCTTAAAAGATCCCAGGCCATGGTAGTTCATTAAAGTCACACCATTTAAATCAAATTATTTGCTACCAAATAACATATTTTACTTTACCCAACAGTGTGGTCTTTGTAAACAGAATGGAAAGAATAATGTATATTTTCCTTTTTATTTTAGTGTTAAAGAGATATCTTAGTTATGAAGTGCTTTAGCATTCAAAACTGTGCTCCTTTTCTTCCTCCTTCACGTACTTGACTTTGTAGTCAACCTAAAGATATATGCTAAGACGATTACTGAACCAGAAATTGTTTTCTTAAGTGTTGTCCTGGATTTTAACACTTTAGTGGCTGTTAATATTAAAAACTATTTAACTATAAATTAATCTCTGGGCCCGGAGAGATGTCTGTCGAAACAGTAAAGAGCACTTGCTACTCTTACAGAGAATCTGGGTTCAGCTCCCAGCCTACATTGTAGTTTAGTTTGCAGCACCTACACTGTAAACCATCTGTAACCTAAGTTCCAGGGGGTTCACCATCCTCTTCTGGACTTCTCAGGCATCAGGCACACATGTACATGCAAACACACAGACATTTACATACATAAAATAAAAATAAATAAATATTTTAAAAAATTAACCCCTAAAATTGTTATCCATGCCAAAAAGACAAAGGAGAAATATAAATATAATATGATAGAAGTAGAAAATGTTTGCTTTTCCTAGGACAAAAGAAGCCTATATTCTTAAATAATAATAGTAATAATAATACAACCTACATAAACTGGTTTTACTGTTTATTTTTATGATAGTTATAGACAGTGTAAAGTAGTGTGTTTATATGTGTTCCTGGTGATGTTATATTTGCTGAACATATTCTACATTGCAGAATGCTTTAATGTTTAGACTGACTCTGAGGGTACAGTCATTGTCTTAATAAAGTATTTGTTTATAGTAAGTACTAACATAATGTAGTAGAAAGGGCACTGCTATGAGTTTAAAAAATTGGTGTCCTGACTTCAGTTTGACACTTACTATTTGTGAACAAGCTTAAATTAGCCTTTCTAATTAAGTTGAGGAATTGGGCTAGCTGTAATTTCTTAGGTCTAAATGCCGTAATTCTTTTATGATAAGCTCACAAAAATCCTAAGAAAGCAGAGTGGCCACATAAAGTGATTAAATTTGAGGACAGTCTTTATCTGGTACCACACTGTACGTGATCAAAGACACTAGATTTTTAAAACTACAGCAAATTGCCGTAAAATTAATGTCCAATGCACTTGAATCAGAATAGAGATGGAATATATGCAGTAACTTAAACAAGGGAACTTTGGTACAATTATTAGCCTGTATTAGAATAATATCCATTGTGATGTAAAGGAATCCTGAACCATTCCTAAAGACTAAGAGAAATGAGTGCTCAGGAAAAGATAACTTACATAGGCAGAGCACTCACCCCAGGGCTTAGAATGTATGGCTGCACCCTCATAATATTGCCTGGATAAGAGCTGGCCATCAGCTGCCAAGACCAGGACAGAGACAATTTTTCACAATGTAGGCAACTGATGATGGTGGAAGATCTTTTAGCAAGATTTTGGGTACTCCTGTAGTAAGAGTTCAAAAGAGCATCTTAAGATATCCTCAAGATGAGACAAGGCTGCTTGCTGAGAAGTTTGAATAAATGGTCTTGATATGTGGTTGGAGCAGGACATTACCTGGTCTCCTAAAAAAAATGGGCATCACAAATAGACCCTAAATTAGATACAAACAAATTTAATATGTACTCCATGAGAACCCAGAGAAAAGCCTTCTTTCCCCCTACAGTGTTTCCCTCCAGTGCCCTCTACTGACAAAAAGATATAGCATTGTACCCAATGTAAAAGAAATGCATAAGCACACAGTCCATCACTATATATACAAAAAGCACTAAAGGGTAAACTTAGAGCTGAATATTAATAAATTCCTAACTGTCACAGTATAGTAAGCATTTACCTCTGAAAAACCACACATGCCACCTTTAAATTTCTGGAGTATATGTGTAAACATTGTTCAGAAGTTTCAGCTGTTTGGTCCTTATTTACCTAAAAGAATCTCTATATATGGGAAGATGAAATAGCCTCCAAGTTATTGAGCCCATCCAGCTCATTCACTCTATGTGAATCCAGTGCTCAAAGCTTAAGTCACCATAATAACCTCATCTTGAGTCACTGCTACATCTAAAGTGTTGTCATCCTTGAGCTTAGAAAGTAGCATATCCTCTCTTGAGTCTATATCGTCTGCTTTGGGAACCCACCACAAAGCTTTCTGTCACTGTTTCCTGATACATCAGACAAATAGAGTAGATATAGTTGTGGATTCTAGTTTATACTATGTCCCCATCCTAATGCAGAGAAGTAGGTACTGTCTTTTTCTTTAAAAATATCAAAATTGTTTGAGAGAACTTTGACACTTGGAAGGATTAAGAATTTTTGTTAATATCATACAGCTATTGAGCTGTAAGCTGTCATTCATTCTCAACATATTCATCACTCTCAATGGCCACCCTTCTGTGAGAAAACAGATCTAATTCTATGGTTCAGAAGTGTATGCATATTATTTCAGTGACATTCTGTTAATAGTTTTCCATTTTCTTCTATTGTAGATAAGAGTCTAAAATGGCCGCCAAAGTCCAGGCTCCTGGCAATTCTTGAATGTAATCAGAATATACAATGAATTCCACTTCCACATGACTAGGTTTTGTTCTATGACAGAAGTAAAGGGATTTTCCAGATATTCTTAAAACCATTTATCATTTGATATGGATATCATTTAAAAAAGAAATTATGTTTGGTGAACTTAACTGTTGTAAGACTTGTTAAATGTCTAAATAAAAAGGCAAGAAATCTTCTCTTGGCCTTGCAAAAGCCAGCTACCTTGTTATAATGTAGCCTATGAAGTATCCCACATAGCCAGAACCTGAGAGCAACTCTAGGGAGCTAAGAATAATCCCTGAATTCAGAAAGAAAATGGAACCTCAATAATATAGCCTCAGTGAAATTCATTCTACCAATGACTTAAATGAACATGGAAGCAGATTTTCTCCCATCTTAAGCCTCTCTTTTGGAAATTTGGCCCTGCTGGCACAAGACCGGTTGATAAAACCATAATCTGCAAAATAGAACTGGGTCTAGTATCTGGATTCCTAGCTCACAGAAACTGGGAAATAATACGCGCATTACTTTAAGTCTCTGGGCTTGTGATTATTTGTATCAATCCCAAGTACATGATCAATTTAAAGTTAGATCCAGACCAAAAAAACAACTTGGAAATTTTTAAATAAAGCATAAAAGCATCTAATAACCAAGAGAGAATAATTATGGAAACATTTCTTTTGATCATTTAAATGTAAATGTAAATATAAACATAAATATAAAATGTGATATTTATACCTCTAACTTGTTCTTTTCTAAGTGTTACTATGTCACTGGAGAACAAATACTTTATAGAACTTCAAGATTTGTGGGGTTTTACAATCCTAAATCTGATAGAGGGCTATTATCCAATATATACAAAGAGCTCAGGAAGCTAGACTCCAGAAATTCAAATAACCCCATTAAAAAATGGGGTACAGAGCTAAACAAAGAATTCTCAACTGAGGAATACCGAAAGGCTGAGAAACACCTGAAAAAATGTTCAACATCCTTAGTCATCAGGGAAATGCAAATCAAAACAACCCTGAGATTCCATCTCACACCAGTCAGAATGGCTAAGATTAAAAATTCAGGTGACAGCAGATGCTGGTGAGGATGTGGAGAAAGAGGAACACTCCTCCATTGCTAGTGGGATTGCAAGCTTGTACAACCACTCTGGAAATCAGTCTGGTGGTTCCTCAGAAAATTGGACGTAGTACTACTGGAGGACTCAGCAATACCTCTTCTGGGCATATACCCAGAAGATCTTCCAACTGGTAATAAGGACACATGCCCCACTATGTTCATAGCAGCCTTATTTATAATAGCCAGAAGCTGGAAAGAACCCAGATGTCCCTCAACAGAAGAATGGATACAGAAACTGTGGTACATTTACACAATGGAGAGCTACTCAGCTATTAAAAACAATGAATTTATGAAATTCTTGGGCAAATGGATGTATCTGGAAGATATCATGCTTAGTGAGGTAACGCAATCACAAAAGAAGTCACTAGATATGCACTCACTGATAAGCAGATATTAGCCCAGAAACTTAGAATACCCAAGATACATTTTGAAAAACACAAGAAAACCAAGAAGGAAGACCACTGCTTGTGGACGTTGTACATCGTGGTGCGCACTAGGCTCCGCACCACGATGTACAACGTCCACAAGCAGCAAGAAGTGGGAGTGGGTGGATAGGGGAGCAGGGGCAGGGGGAGGGTATAGGGAACTTTCGGGATAGCATTTGAAATGTAAATAAAGAAAATATCTAATAAAAAAAGTTTCCTTTCCTTTACGATGTCTCAGTGGTTACAGATGGTTGGCAGCAATGCTGACAAATTGAGCTTGATCCCTGGTGGAAAAAGAAAAATGATTTCCAAAAGTTGTCCTCTAGTTTCTACATGCATGGAAACCGGAATTAACTCTCTGGATTCTCTCTCTCTCTCTCTCTCTCTCTCTCTCTCTCTCTCTCTCTCTCTCTCTCTCTCTCTCTCTCATTTCTAGTTCAACAAAGATAAAACCTATCAAGGAATGAGACACTAAATATTATATTTCCAAGTGAAATTTATCCATTCTTTGCCATTANTTGAATCAATGTATAGTTTATAAAAACAGCATACTTTTTGTTTTCCAAATACAATTCAAATTTCATCTCAAAATGACACAGAGGTGCAGGCAAGGTTTATGTTCAGTTATTCTACTATCCCAACCAAATAAAAGTATACTCTGTACTTTATTATAAAATGTTTAACTCAGAAAATAACATTTTCTACAATAAAACTTGTGCATTTCTATGTAAATGATGTTTAACTATTTGTATATTAAATCATATTTCACATGTATGCCATTTTTTGATTTCTTAATTTGCCTAAGTTTTGTATTTAATACAGTTTGTAATTAGTATTCGTGTATAAAAGTGAAAAGTGGAAGCTGCTTTTAGTTAACCCTTTTGTTTTATCTAGTAAGCCTGATGGACTTTTCTTTTCTTTTCTTTTCTTCTCTTCACTTTTCTTTTCTTTTCTTTTCTTTTCTTATGAGGTCACATAGATTAAAATTCTCTATTAGTAAATATAAAGATATTTCTATCTTTAGTACTACAGTTATTTGTAAAAACAAAAATATTTCAAGTAACTCAATCCCATCTCTTAGATTTTTACTGTAGTTTATAGTTAGATCATTGATAAATTTCTATTTAAAAATGTAATAGGCAAAACTTTAATATTATCAGATAAGTTCAGAGATAATGAAAGAATGTTATATCTTGTTATTAGTTAATCAAATGAGGTTATTTTGTAACTTCCCTTAAGTGACTAAAATGTTGTCTTTAAAATCATATTATAGTAAAAATGCTGTGCCCAGATTTTCTTTTGCCCTTTAGAGTTTATATATTAAAATAGACAAGTGGATTCACAAGAATATATCTATACTGTAAGATTATAAATATTGATTATATTAATTCATATTTAGTATTAATATAAACTATCCCATAGAAAAATAACCTGAAACTATTTATATTTAAATTGTTCTTTATTATAACTAATCTTTCTGTTATTTAGGCATTAATTCTTTGTCAGAATATTGGGTAGCTTATGACAATCCAAAAGGTAGTCATAATTCTTATCCTTGTATATTCCCTTTAGACTTTTGAGAGAATGCTGAATCTTGACCACTGAACCATCAGGGAGCGTCAGCCTTTCATTTTCTTTGACACATAGTTACATAGTTTAAGAAGTTTTTAGTCTTTCTTTTAAAACTAAAGATACAAAATCCTTTGGAATGAATATTCAAACAAGAAAAATGCCCTTTATACAGTTTTACCAATCATCTTCTAGATATAGGAGAATTGCTCTTTTGCTGCTAAAATTGCCTTAAGGTTTTGAAAAAAGACATATTTCAAGGAATACTATAACTTGCAAAACGTCCATAGATGTAATTTAATTTTATTATACTATCTTTTTAGTTGTTTGCTGGGAGCCATGGCCTCAGCCATGGCCTTGTGGATATTTTCTAGCTTACATAAACAATCCTGAGAGAACATTCGTGGTCATAACAGTAAGAATGTTTATGAGAAAAGAGGACACTGTGACCATTGGTTCCACCTGACCTTCAGAGAGCCCCCGGGCTCTTCCCCCCTCCCTTGGAGCCTCCTCTTGTTTATGCTTATATTGCCACTCCTGAATAAAGTTTTCAGAGCTTGATCAGTACGATTGGCTTGCTCTCATTCTTCGTGTCTCTTCTCTTTCTCTCTCTCTCTCTCTCTCTCTCTCTCTCTCTCTCTCTCTCTCTCTCTC
>NC_034613.1:136359738-136398641 GCF_900095145.1 Mus pahari | reverse complement strand
CTCTCTCTCTCTCTCTCTCTCTCTCTCTCTCTCTCTTGCCTTCCTGCCCTGGGACACCTCTGATTATCCCTGCAGGTCGGGGAAAGTTGTCTAACACATTTGATGCAGCCCAAGTAATACAAAAGGAAGTTTATTAAAAACAAACAAGTTAATAACTAATAATCGAAGTGAACCAAATAACTAAGAATTCAGATCGTTCTATCAAATCAGCAACCATGGCTTGTTTTTTAGCCTGATTCTCACATCTGTTCAGCTGACTATACTAATGCCTCCTTTGGGAAGGTAGAATGATAAATGAGAATGAATATGAAGTATTTTTCACTATGCCAAATATTTGTAGGCAAATAATTTCTCCTAGTAATAATATTAAATAAGAATTACAATGTATTACCCTACTCTATTATTTTTCCAAAATACAGTCTTGGATGGTATTAATATGATTGAGTTTTAAAGTAATGATGTAAACCTGGTGTGATGGTTCACAAATTTATTACAAGCACCGTGGAGGCTGACAAAGAAGAAAGGATTCAGTTTAGCTCACTGTTCCAGGTTACAGTCCATCGTGGAGAAAGTCACAGCAGCTAGAGCTTCAGGAAGCTAGCATTAATCACATCCATCATCAGAAACAGCAATGGATACATAAACGCTAGTACTCAACTAACTTTCTCTGTTCTCATACAGTCCAGGATCCCCTGCCCAAGGATAGTGCTGCCATAATTGGCAGTTCAACCCACTTCAATTAATGTAATCAAGATAATAAGAACAAGCATAGGCCTTGGGCCTATATCCCAGGTGATTCTAGATTGTCCGGTTTTCAATTAACACAAATCATTAATTGTATGTAGAAGTTTATCAAGGTAAACACCTTCATTTTATCCAAAGCACTGAGACCTTAATATCAGAGAGAGGGAGAAGGGTGAACTGGTCATGATGGTTATGCAGCTGAGCTGCTGCTATAGAACTTAATTCTATAAGACAGTTGTAGAATTAAGAATAGTTTGTTAATTTGCTTCATGTGTGTGGACTGAGGACTTTATAGGTAAGAAAAACAATGGGTAAGACAAGTATTTATTAATTATCATTGGATAGTAGCAATATTTGGCTCTTTTAAAATATATTGTCATATTTTAAATTATAAACCTTATAAGGCAATTTTCATTGCATCATATATTCTTCTATGTGAAGCAAACAGCTGTAAGGATATAACTTGCATACAGACAATGTCATGGTCAGAGTGGTAATTACATACATCTATCCTCATATCAGGCCCATATTTTTGTCTTTAGATATTGGTATTATGTGACTAATGTCTGTCCTTAGGAACTGATAACTACAATTAAAGTGCAGTTTTGAGAAACTAATGTCTGTCCTTAGGAACTGATAACTACAATTAAAGTGCAGTTTTGAGAAACAAATGCAAAAATCATGAGTGCCATTATAGAGACAAATTTAGCTTGACAGTTTCTATAGTAGAGAAAAGCTGAGCCTAGAAAGACAAGGAGAATCATCACCTTGAAGGTAGACTAATGTAGTAACCACAGAACAGCTAACATACAGTGTAGGGAGAATACTATACCTTGGTTCCCACAAAATTGTAACTCTTTCACTAAAGAAAAAATGTCTTCTTTGCCCTCCTTATTCATATCATATATAGGTATATTTGCAGTTTTAAGGTGTGAGTGGTAAGTGGGGTACAGGGAACAATTAGAGATGAATGGGATATAAAAAAGTCTTTGCCTCAGAGGGGTTCAGAATAAGTTAACTTTCTGACTGGTCATAAAATGGTGAAGAAATACATTAGTTGTTGCAAGCTATACCTTATGGACATGGGAAGTTCTATACAAAGGTAAACTTGATCCAGCAAGTTGAGAAAAATGCAAGAAGAATTAACCAACTAAACATGTGATAAGTCTTTCAAGGACCTTGATCATTTTTCTTTTACTTTTCTGATCATTAAGTAAAAGACATGATGCTTCAAATAATATAATAATACATAACTATACCTTGCATTAACATCCAGACATATAGTTCATATATCCATAACTTAAAAAATATAGATGCAATTTGGTTATTATGTGTACCTAATGAGCTTTTGTATAAGAAGTTTAAAGAATCAAATTCTAGGTGACATTCTTAAACTGTATTTTTTTCCTCCTTAAAAGATTATAATAGGGGCTGGAAATATGGCTGAGAGATTAAGAGTGACTTTAGTTTCCAGAACCCACATTGAGTAGCTCACAAGTTGTAATCCAGCTATAGAGATATCTGATGCCTATGAGGGTGTCAACATCATGTTCACACACCCATGTAATTAAAAGTAAAACAAAACTTTAAAAAAATATAATCAATGGTGATTTATATGCTACTTACCACATGTTTACCATAACTTTTCTCTTTCACTTCCAGTGTAAAACTCTCTCTGGGGTCTGTGACCACATCATATCCCTGTCCTCAGATCCTCTGGTTTCACAGTCTGCTCACCTGGAAGTGATTCAGCTGGCAAATATCAAACCAAGTGAAGGGCTGGTAAGGAATACCATGTTTATCAAGCCATCATCCATCAGCACACAGCAAGTGATGTGGGCAAAGAAGCGGCCTCAAAATGTAAACATCTATGAATTTCCACAGAGGCTCATCCTTGTCTTCATTTCCTAGAGAAGTCTAGGTAGTAGAATGGTGTCAAAAAAAAAATCACCTTTGAAAGATGGATCCATAAAAATCGAGAGAAAGGAAAATGGCAATTGCTCAATCATCCTATTTAATTGGCTCATCATTAGTTGCATTCTTTACCAATTAAAATTCCTTAGCTTAAGAACTTTTAAGAGTTTTACAGTAAGCACCGTGTTGCCACCAAGTAGGTATTTTCTTTCTTCATTTTACTTTGATTTATTCTGGTTTTAATAGATCTTGTCTGTCATTGGGTAGGTAGTTAAATTAAAGTCACGTTTTTGTGTGTGAGTGCTTCTGAGGTATATTATAGTGTGTGTATATGTGTGTTCAGGCAGACATGACTGTACATGTACATGTTGTGGTCAGGTTTTAACATTGAGTGTCCTCCTCAATTGCTCTCTCTTTTGTTGAGACAAGAGTATCTTACTAAATAAACCTGGAGCTCAACACACCGACTAGCCAGCAAGCACCCCAATGTCTCCTGTTTCTCCCAGCCCTTGATTGCAGTCAGGTTCCACGATGCCTGACATTCTATGTGTGTGCTGGGGATCCAAATTGAGGTCTTTTGAGTTTTTTGCATTCTAATCCTAGTTTTTACTCAACACACTCCTTTCCCTCAACACAAGTACAAACACAACCTTATCTAAAATGCTCCAAAGTTACAAAACTCAAAACAAATTTTATAGTAATGACTGTACAATAAAAGCAAAAAGGGGCCAAAGGTAACCTGCAACATCACCAGGAATGGCAGATGACAATGGGGATGGGGTAGGATTCATTGGCTACATAATAGCTATTGAGATTATTAAATTGAAAGTAATGATATCAAAAGAGCTTTATTAAATCAAGTATTATCTAATTTACAATAAATATCCCCAAACTGCATAAATACTGATGCTAACAAATTAGATATGCTAAGAAGAAGCCATAAAATTTTTCATATAACTGATAAATTGAAAATATATGATACTTTGAGAGAAAGAAATTGTGTTCATATAACCGTTATGTCAGTATATTATCATAATTATTCTATTTTTATTAGGTATTTTAATCTTGTTTAATTTATAAATGAAAATTCATCATAATTATGGTTATATAAGTAAAATAATACATAGACATACAGTGTTTGATCCTGTTCTTACTTGTAAATATACCCTAGGCTTTTAGAACACATCTGCATGAGGGGCCAGCCTTTGCAAAAGTAATTTCATTTTTTAAAATATAAACACTTTTCAATGCATAATACTGAGTATTTTATTTTTCTTTCTTCATCTCCTCTTTAAATTATTTTCATAGCATAATGTGTACAGTAAAAAAATGAGCTAATACAACATTAGATTAAATTCGATTTCGGGGGAATCAGAATTAAATTTTCCTACTAATTTGCACCAGAAGCATGGGAGACAATAGACATGTGAAGTGAGCCCCAGCTAATTGATGGACTTTAGGAACAATTTATTTCTCTATGACTATATTGCCCTTGGAGAGATCTTTTTCTTTTTAACTTAAGGCAGGTTTGTATCAGCTTTTTAGAATAGACATAAACTTAAAATGGTAAAAACCAAACATCTAAATAGTTTAGAAAGCAACGTTCAGAGACAAGGAAAAATAAATTAGAAGTTAAGGTGGGTGGTAGAAAGACTTTCCATTTGCCTTGTATTTTCTTTGCAGCCCTATAGAGTAAGTATTAATTTTCTCAGTCTGCAAGTAAGAAGAGAACAACTGATTTTTTAAATAACTATTTTGTATCAAATAATAACCAGGCAAGAATTTATGAGGTACATCTAAATAAAATATGTATGACATTTTTAAAAAATTATCTTTTGGGGAGGGAGGTGTTTATTTTAGCTCCCTGTCCAAGTTCTTCATGGCAGGAGACAGGGGAGGCAGGATATTGAGGCCACTAATCATTACATTCACAATCAAGAAGCAATTAAAAAAAAACAAGGAGTGCTAGTACTCAATACATTTACTCAATGTTTGATGTACAGACAAGATTCCTGCTGAGGGAATGAACCCCTGACAGTTAAGATAGTCTCCTCCAGTCACATCACTTAGTCTAGTAGAAATAGTACCTACCAGACTCCCTCAGAGGCTACCTACCCTTAGTCTGGATATGTCTGCACAGGTGTGCCCAGATTCTTCTCTCCTGAGTGACTCTAGATCCTGTCACACTGACAAAAGACATTAACTCTCCAATCAATCTCTTTCTTTAGATAAAAAAATCCCAAATTCTTATATTTATCTCCCCCTTCCCAATTAATGGTATTAGCTGTTTTTGTAGCTGTCTATGACAAGAAAAATTTTTTAAAATCCGAGGCTTCCTTCAATATTTTATATCTAATTCTTTCAAAAGTCTTTATCTGAAACAGTTTTACAGCCTATTTCGTCAATCTTGTCAATATGTTTTAGATCAAGCTTTCATGAAATTTCTCCTGTCTTATTGCAGGAAGCATAACTATTCAGCCCCATGACCTCCTTTCCTATCTCCAGTAGACTCATTTCTTGCAGCATCCGTGGAGGGTGGATCTAAGAATAAAAGTAAAAAGTAGGCCCATTGATGTCAGGGATTCCCAAGTTCTCAACCTAACAGCACATACACAGAACATCTCTTATATCCAAATTTGGAATTATTAAAGGTAGGTATGAGCAGCTTAAAAGGATATTTCTAAATGTGAAGTTGCTTAAAGAGCCTCATATGTGAAGAACGGTGAGCAATATATCAACTGAATTGATATTTCACAGGGAGAAAAAAAATCTAAAATGTTGAATATAAATGGAGAGAATTAAGGGTGACTCTTATGATTCATATCAAATTTGCAAAAGATTAGAGGCTTTATATGAGTTATTCAAGATGCTATTTTAAAATGCACTCACTTTTGAATAACCTTCATATGTCTGTCATATTTAAAATAAATCAGTTTGAAAATTTGACTAACAATCAGCAGGTGTTTAAATGTATAAAAGGCAAAGGCATGGGAAAGACTGCAAACAAATGTGCTCAGTTTTAATTAAGTCATGATTTACTTAAAAACACAATACTTAGAAAATTAAAAGCTGTGAAAATGAGATCTATTAGAACAATTGAAATTTGGGTGACAGAAAAGAGATAATGAGTTGAACAGAGGGACCTATAGGCATCATTGTAGAAGCTTCTTGGCTTCAGGCTTCTTTATCTGGTGAGCTGTATGATCTCCAAATATGCCTTATTTTACCATCTTGATTGTGAGGCTTTGGCTATTATTGCTTAACTGGTATTTGGAAATTAAATGAAGCAAACATCATTTGAGCAAGCTGAGTAGGAGAGAAGGGGCTGTTCAAAATTAACTCCTAATGGAAAACAAAACAAAAATGAGATGGTTTGATGGTTTGAATGAAATGCAAGGCCAGTAGTCATCGCATTTTCAGAAAAATAATATTTGAATGACAAATTTCTTTACCTCTAAACAGGGTCAGTCATAGCTACACCACATAGACTTCATTAAATAAATGTAACATACTTTAAAAAAAACCCTGGCACATTGTAATAAGTATTAGCGATGACAGATGGATGCATGGATGGATGGATGGATGGATGGACTGGGTGATGGATAATTTTGGAGGATGAGGTTGATGGTTTTTTTTTTTAGTCCAAATAATGGTTTGTTGGGGGCTTTGCTGCCTTTCCCACTTTATTTTCTCACAATCTTTTAATGTACAAAACTAAAACAAAATAATATTTACCTTTTACAAATATTGTTTTAGCTCTTTTATTAATTTTTTATTAGAAGCGTTAGCACCAATTTTTTTTTTTTTTTACTTTTTAAAAGATTTATCTATTTGTTTTAGGTATGTGAGTACACCATAGCTGTCCTCAGACTCATCAGAAGAGGGCATTGGATCCCATTACAGATGGTTGTGAGCTGTCATGTGGTTGCTGGGAATTGAACTCAGGACCTTTGGAAGAGCAGTCAGTGCACTTAACCTCTGCGCCATCTCTCCAGCTCTTCTTTGATGTTTTTAATATTATTTGCTTCCCAATAAGTAATGAGATATCCATCTCAAAACTCAAAACTATATATGACATACACCATCACCAGCATAAGGTTGAAGATTGCCATGTTGTTATGGCCATATTTTTCCATAAATACTTTTGTTTGGGTTATTTATTTTATATTAAACTGTGAAATTTTATTTAAGAAACTGTAGTTCACTGGTAAACAACCTTCTTTTTAAGTTACATTAATTTCATTTCCCACTTAGTGCTTTGCTCAGCAGTTTTCAGAACTATTAGCTTTTCATATATGACATTTGGAAATGACTTTAAAATTGAAGGAACTACCTTGTCATTTCTTGGTCATTCCAAACCATTAAATTTTCTGCTTCATTTTTCACTGAAATCACAGGGATATTTGGTTATCTCATTATATAATGAACATAAAAGTATGAGAAAATAATATAGAAATTGATTTCATTATATAATTTTAAATGTATACTTTTCTGCAGATATTGTGTTGGTTATTGTTAAATCTCTTGTATATCAGACAAGGAATAAGAAAAATATAAAATTCTACAAATACTATAAAATAAAGGAGGAAAATATAGGATGCTACTATATTAAAAAAAAGAAAGTTTATATAAGTAAGATTTTATTAGTTTCACCTCTAGCTAATTACAGATAAAAGCTAATTACAGATAGAATATTTCTATTGATGGCTACTTTAAATTGTAAAATTATAGCAGTATAATAGGTAAATAAAACATATACACAAATTTGCCACATAATGTTAGTATGAATTTTAGAAAATTAAGCTATGTTTAGTATATTGAAATACCATGCTGAATTTTATGTCTTTATGGCAATTTCACTTGTCAAGTTGTTACTTGATTGAGTATAAGCTTCTTTAGATAGCCTTAAGAAACCAGAACATTCACACATAGTAATTATATTTTACTAGTTTTAACTCAGCATTGTTATCTCATGAATAAAATTATATTATATTATACTTGAAAATATTTCAGTTGCTTCACTTTACTGATCCTGTCTTTTTCTTAGGGTATGTATATTAAATCCACATATGATGGCCTCCATGTAATTACCGGAACCACAGAAAATGTAAGTAAGAAAACATTTCAATTGGCATTTGTGTGTATTTCACATGGTTGAAGTTAAATGTTGGCTACAATAGCATATGATCACTGTATATAAAAATACATACTAAGTAGATTCTGGATGCGTTACAATTTCGCTCTTTTAATTCAGTTTAGAATAGTTATTTAAAGAAATTCAGATGTTTTCTTTGTTGATTATTAAACACTTTTTATTTAATATTCTTTAATCTTCTTTTACAGTCCTGTCATTATCCCCCACCTGGTCCACCTTCTGACTGTTCCTCATCCCATACCTCTCCCCTCCGCCCCTCCCCCTCATCTTCAAAAGGATATCCCCATCCCCCACCCCCACCCCACCAGGCCTCCCATTCCCTGGGGCTTCAAATCTCTTGAGGGTTAGGGTTCTCTCACTGAGGCCAGACCTGGCAGTCCTCTGCTGTATATGTGTTGGGGGCCTCATATCAGCTGGTGTATGCTGCCTGGTTGGTGGCTCAGTGTCTGAGACATTTTGAGGGTCCCAGTTAGTTGAGACTACTGGGGTTAATTTAATAAGTACTTTCTAGTTTATGACAAGTTATTGTGACAACTAAATAATCTACTTCTATCTGTCAAATAGTTTAGTTATTTTAAGAAACATAACTGGTATGAGAAACATCAGATCACTCAGGCTTTCTGAATACTTGCAGCATAATTTGGCTCAGACCATTAGAGGTGTAGATAAATGGTTTTAACACTGAGATTCCTGAGCTAATAGCATCAACCTACTTTGAGAGCTTTGCTAGAAATTTAAATTCTCAGGTTCCAACCCAAAATCATTCATTAATAAAAAGATTCTAATGGGTATTCTGAGTATAAATTGGAAAAAGGTTATCAGTAGTATATATCATTCTAGATTGTCTTTAAAATCAAGCAAACAAGTTAAAGATAATGCCCCACAGAACTATAGCTGTGCTCTAAAAATAGAAGTAAGCATATATTAAGCCGTGCATTAACATAATTAGCATAATATAAATTATCCCAGATCTTTCCTCTTTTACATAAGCAGGTGATAATCTTTGATTTTGTTGTTATTTTCTTTTAGAGAGTCAGAGAAATTACATATTTATGCTGTGTTCTTTTGCAGAAAACTCTGGTGGAATTAAGTTAATTCCAATTATCATTTATCTCAGTGGTTTGCCAAAATTTTCTCTTTTGAAATCAACAATTTCAATTAATATGCCTATTAACTAATTAATTATTGATCAAGTTCTTTTCTTGGTTTATTATTGAAAATGAAACACTGTGATTGGAATGGTATAGTAACTTCATATTTGACATTAAAAGGGACATCTAAAATCAATAAAACGCATGTAGTGAAATATTTCACAATCTGAAATTCAGTAATACACTATTCACTACACTTTTGCTGTCATTCTCTAATTTACTTGTGCATCCATTAGATGACTCATATACTCATTGGTCATTTAACAAGCCCTACTCTATCCACTGTGTTCCAGACACTGTACTGAGCACTGGAAGGGTATTTATAGTAAGCTAGAGGTTTTTTTTCTGTTGAGAAATGGCAAATATGTAGGGATTCAACTATGTGAACAGGTATTATGAGTTTCTTGATAAACAAAGGAAAAACTAATAAATACAATCAAGTAAATCAGAAAAAAAATCACAAAAATGATGCTTTTGAACTGTATCATGAAGTGTTTGTAGGGATGGCTGTCTGTTACCTGACATTTGTGAAAATAACACTTTTATGTGCTTTATACACTTTACTTGGTGAAACTTAGTAAATACATGATAAAAGGACTATTTGAATCTCGGCATAGTTTTACATATCAATCACATAATCATTGTTTATCCTTTGATTCTTCTTTTCTCAATAATATTTTAATATTTTGGCAACCCTACATAATTTGTAATTAGAAGTTCTGAATTGAGTCTTAGTAAAGCTGTTCACTAAAGTGGGTAAGTTATATTTTGCTTTGCTGTGCCCTAGTTCTTTGTTTTTTATGTTTGAAATGAGGAATGGGGGGAAATGATCTCTGAAATCCAGTTCCACAATAAGAGTCTATAACTTTTATGACTTACTTGGATTTTCTCTTCCTAGGCAAAATATGTTTCTTTTCTTTTCTTGCTTTCTTTTCTTTTTTCTTTATAAGTGTTCAAACCATTCTCTTTTTTTTAACATCCTGACCAGAGGTGTATGATTGATTTTTTTCCATTCCTCTTTAAAAAGATCAGTTTTCAGTCAAATTGTACAAATGACTGGCACTATTAAAGTAGTGATTTATAATCCTTTCAGAATTGTTACATAGTGATGGTCTGATATAGTAATATTGCCACTTCGTAACGATACTTTGAAATATACTGTATTTTTAGAATAAGGTTCAGGTGAATCCCTAACAGTATCGTTAGTTCATTAAATAATGGTATACTCCTTGAAATATTATCTTATCTTGAATTTTAGCCTATGGCAATTTTTTGTGGGCTTAAAAAAATTATTCCAGTATTGTTTCAAGTCTTTTATGTTTTCAAAATAATTAGAAATTGGAAATGAGTTTTTAAAAAGTAACCGGCCTGATGACATTCTGGGCTTGTGGTACAAAGATGAGAACCTGGATGTGATCCCAGCCAGGTACCCTAGAGGACATTAGTAACACCAGTGCTGAGAGAGCAGACAAGATGATCCCTGCAGCTTGCTGGCCAGTCAGGAGAGCTAATCCATAAGCTCAGGTTCACTTAGAGAAACTGTCTCAAGAGGCAAAGTGGTGCAGTCACCAAGCGGGCTCAGCAGGTAGAGATGTTTGTTGCCAGGCCTGACAGCAGGTTAAGCTCATTCCCTGGAGCCAGTGCACTAAATAAAAAGAACTAACTCCTTAAAGTTGTCCACTGAATTCCACAGGCATGCGATGACGTGTGTATGCTTCTGCCCCATACACAATCATACCAAGTAAATGTAAAAATAAAATTCAAAGAGGCATGTAAGATAGGTAAAGGCACTGTCACAAAGCATGATCTGATTTCTGTCCCTGGAAGCCACATAGTAGAAGAAAATACGTGACTCACAAAATTTGTTCTGATTTCCACACATGGCACCATGATGCAAGCTTTCCCACAGACAAATTGAATGAATGAATGAATGAATGAATGAATGAAAAATTTCCCTGTTTTAAAATTATTTTATTTATTGACCTTCCAGACATCCCCCCTCCTGGTCTCCTCTGACACAATTCTTCATCCTATTCCCCATCACCTTTGCCTCTGAGAAGAGTCCCCCCCTTTACCCCCACCCCAGACATCCTCCTTTCCTAGGGTCTCAGGTCTCTACAGGATTAGGCACATCCTCTCCCAATGAGGCCAGACAAAGCAGACCTCTGCACATATGTAGCTGGAGCCATGGAGCATTAGTTGGTGACTTAGTCTTCGGGAGATCCCAGATATCCTGGCTAAGTGATATTGTTGTTCTTCCTATGGGGTTGCCATCCCCTTCAGCTCCTTCAGTCCTTCCTCTAGCTCTTCTATTGGAGTCCTTGACCTCAGTCTAAAAAGAAAAAGTAAATAAGGTGAAATAATTTGAGGAAGATTCCCGATGTCAACCTGTGGCCTAAACACATGTGCAAACACACACACACACACACACACACATACACACACACACACACACACACACACACATGCAAACACATACACACACGCAAACACACACACACACACACACACAGCACATAAACATAACACAAAATAACTAGAAATCACTTTTATATTACATTCCATTCCTGGGTATCAAAGACAATATTTTATTTTCTGGATCCTGCCACCACACTACTAATTTTCTTTGTTTTTTAATAGATGCTACTGAGTAGTATCAGAGACTAAGCAAATGATTTTAATAGATTAATGTTTTTATAAAAAATCCATCTGCAGAGTCAATGTACAAGAGCTTATTGCCAAATAAAGATGCCTAAAATACATATAATTGTTAATCAGTGGTAACTAGAAAAATAAGTCTATATAAAATCTATTATAATACCTGGAGAATTAAAAAGTTTCTATTATGAATCTCATTTTAGTTTCCTTTATACATTTTAAATTTTATAAATATTAAGTTATCAAATTGGCTTTATTTTTGCTTTGTATTAAGAGAGTAAAGTCGTGGAATTGTTATGTGCTGTAGTGTTAACATTTTGTTTCATTTACTGTGGTTTGTTAAACAGTTCTATTACATAGAACAACAGGCTGTTGTAATTAGATACTTAGAGAGAATGTTATATAATGCAGATTTCACGTAATTTCTGTTTGTTTTAATTTGCTTTTCCGTACTATTCAGAATTGGCTTTATTAATAGTGAAATAAATTATCAACTTTATCAGGATTTGAAGTTTAATGCTAATTATATGCATATACTTGAAAATATTGATCCATTTATCTTAATACAGATTATTTATATTAAATTGGAAAGGCCTAAGTAAAACTGTGAAAGTATTGTAAAATATGCATATATATTTTTACACTTTTATTGAAGTGTTTTCTTCATACAGTACTTCTCCACCTTCCAAATCCTCACCTTGTCTTTCTCCTACTTCTTTTTTTGTTTGTTGGCTTTGTGTTTATTGTTTTTAATTTGTCTGTTCGTGAAAGATATTTAAAAGCCTGTTGCCTAGTAGTACTTAGCAGGGTGTTCTCAATTAAGTTTGCCAAGTTTAGTAACAATTATCATTGTCCTTCAATGCTTTCAGAAAGATGTTTTTGTTTTCTAGTGTAAATATCTATGACTTTGCATTTAATTTGTCATTACCTATATACATAAAGCAAGCCATGTGTTACCTATCAGTAAGCAATTATAATAATTACTAATTAATTGAAGGTTATGATTAATTTTTTAAAATCTAATTAAATAGATGGATTTTTGTAATGATTCCAGAGTAAAGAAAAAGCTGCTAATCTTTATATTATTTCTTTTATGTTAAATTCAGTCACCTGCAGATCGCTGTAAGAAAATCCATGCTGGTGATGAAGTGATTCAAGTTAATCATCAGACTGTGGTATGTATAATTACCTTAAGAGTCAGTGGGAGGAACTAAGTTAATGATTTGCTAAAGTTTTAAAATAATACTAGTGAATTAAACACCAGTATTTTATACAAGATAATTGTATAAAAGAAGAATTTTAAAAGATAATTTTAAAAGAAGAACTTTTAAAAATGAATAATTAATCTTCTGAATTGTTCGATGGAATTTAAGGCATGACTGCTTAAAACATGGAAGAATATTGGTGATTACATATTTGACTTTTCCTGATAGAAGTTTGTTTTCATTTTCATAGGTTTATGAATTAGCTAATATATATATGTATATATATATATATATATATATATATATATATTATTGTAATAAACACATGTATTTATCTGCTGGAACACTGACTTATTAATGTGTGGAGGATTTGGGCATAATTTAAATGTACATTTTTGTAAAAATTATGCTTTTAAGTAGCTAACTTGGTTCTTGATTTGCCAAGAAGAACTATAGTTTTACTTCTAAAAAATATTATGTTAAATGAGTTCAGAAAGCTTTCTTGTCCTATACAGTTCACAAATCTGTTCACAGAACTATGAATGGTAGCCTGTGATAAATGTGATGATAATCCAGAAAGTGGGAGTGGGTGGGTTGGGGAGCAGGGTGGGGGGAGGGTATAGGGGACTTTTGGAATAGCATTTGAAATGTAAATGAAGAAAATATCTAATAAAAAATGTGATGATAAATTTTCAAAGATTTAGGAAATGAATGGTATTCATTTCTGATTATTTCATATGCCTCAGATGATTTGCTTTATTGACAAAAATAAAGTCTGATGTTGAAATTTGAAATTAAAATAATCTGAGATTACCAATATAATAATCTTCATCTTTAGAAGTATGAGATTTTTAAAAAAAACAAAAATTTTATGCTATTTACTAACTTCAGGATGAATGATCATTTCCTGCTCATGCCGATAAGCTAAATTTGCTTTTGCATGCCCTAATGAAAATTTGAGAAGACTGGTTTTTCTTCAAGAAAGTTTAGAAAGGTTCCCAATGCTCATGAAAGTTAAAATGTTTCTTCAGTTAGCTCATTGTCTACCTGATATAAAAGAGGATAGAAAATTTTAAATGAGATGTATTGATGTGTGGCTGGTACTGAACAATAAAGTACTAATAACATACAAAGGCTTTCTATCCCTTGATAGGCCTGGTGACTGTATTTTCGCACTATAAAAAATGTTCAAAGTGGTTGTCCTTTAGAAATTTCTAGACCCATAGAATGAGAATTTGGGTAAGGAGATAAAGCAGCTATTCCAGTGCACTGGCAGCTTTTCTCTACGTTCTGTTTCTTCTTGATCAGAGACTTTTACAAGTAGTTGTATTGTTTCTGTGTGAAATTCTACCTGATAGAGTTTAAGATGGAAGTTAGTTTCTAGTAAAGAAATAATGTTTAAAGAGTATTCCTTATGGAGTAAATCTGACAGTCATTAAATGAATATCAAAGTCTAAATATTTACAGAAGATCTAATAAAATCTGTATGAATTGGTGAATGTGCATACACATTTTCATCACAGGAATAATTACATTTTTTTTTTTGAAAACAGCACAGAATGAGGATTGGGGAAAATAGTTCTAGTTGTGCTCTGAAATTTTCTTATGGCCTTAAGTGACTAATAGTGTTAGCATAGCTTACCTTTCTAGAAATATTAACTATAGCAGAAATTTAACATGTAGCTCTAAATACAAATGCCATGTCACATATTTAATATTTTATTTATAATAAATTCTGCAGAAAAGCTGCTGTCTGTGGAAATTGAGACTAAGAAAAAGTATTTAATTCATCAACATCTCATAAATTTCTGACTCCAAGACCCAGACTCTTACTTGTTATTGTACCTTTCTACAATTCAACTTATAAAATTATCAGACAAAGGAGTAAGAATCCTAATGTTAATAATCATTTGAGTAAATCTCAAGATTCATTGAGACATTCAGTGGAGCCATGTAGTAGGAAAGAGGAGAAAGAGAATTTACATAGCTGGAGTAATGAATCAGTATTCCTAAAATTCGAATTAGGTTTGAAGCTCATCTTTACTGCCATTTCTCAGTGAACTTGTTTCCTTCAGATAGACTGAATAAGTAGAATGCCTATCACAAATGATGGTACACATTAGACACTTGATAGCAATTGGCCTCCCTTCCTCTCTTCTATCCTTCTAGCTAATGCTATAGTTGAACCTCTTGGAGTCCTGTTTCATAGTAGACTGCTATTATAGCTAAAAAATGGGTTTTGGATTAAAACAGAAAAAGGAAGCTACATTGAGATTGCGAAAGTAGCCTTGTTTAATAGTGTGATTAGTTACCAGAGTTTCTTCTTTGTGCTGAAGTAAAAGGCTTATTTGTGCATGATGTTTTTTAATTTAACATAAACTACCCTTTCCTCTTTTTTATTGTTACCTATTTGAGAGTAGAATAAAAATTATCTGAGTTTTCATACTGCTAAAGCATGGGTAGGTGGATGAATTACTTGAAATAAGTATGAATTATTTGTGGTCTGCAATTGTCTTCTATCCTCTATAATCATTAAAATGGAGAGTAGTGCTTGGCTATGATGGTGCAATGAATAGTGTAATAGATTGAAATACATAATATAAATGATGTAATCCATTCATTAATTTACCAGAATGATGATATTATGAGAATTAGCCTATACCATTCCAGATTCAACAATTAGGAAAAGGTGATGCTAAATCTTATTGTTTGGCAAGATACTATATCAATAGTTTTCTATAATTTTAAAATTGTACTACTGCAGGTTGTATTGTACAATATAAAAATCTGCTCATGTTCTTTATATAAATTTCACTGAAAAACAATTTTAAATATTTCCATGAGGGTCAATGAAAGATAAATGAATCACAAGGACATTTGAATGCCATTGTGGTTCATATACTCAATAGCAATTGACATTCTTATCTCTCTTATCTTTTTAGCATGTCCAGTTAGATGTGTGTGATTCTTCTGTGTTCTTTTATTAAAATGGATACTTTGTTACTTGAAAAGAAACCGGAAGTTACATGTCCATTTTCATCTTGCTGTATTCTTCATTATAAGCCTTTAAACTTTTCACATCAACATACTTCTGTGGCTGAGAAACTGACTGCCAGATAGGAAGAAGAAAAATCTCATGAGCATCCAAGCAAAGCAGAATTCCTATTGCATGTCCTCCCTGCCACTGAAGATCAACTTCTGAAAGGCTGCTGAAAGTGCCCCGCATTCACTGTCTGTCTCTGTTTCTCTCTCTCTCTCTCTCTCTCTCTCTCTCTCTCTCTCTCTCTCCATCCCTCTGCAATGCTCTCTCTCCCCCTTTTGTTTCTCTGTCTCCCTTTCCCTCTTCCTCTCAATTTCCCTCTCCTTTTCCCTTTTCCTCTCCCTCTCCTTACCACCTTGGCATCCTTTGAATTAGGAACTCTTCCCTCATGATGGAGTCTAAACATGTTTTTCTTGCTGATTATATTGTACTTATTCAAAAACATCTGGGCACATTCCTAACAAATCTACAGTTTAATACTTTTGTTGGTATGAGTGTTCTAAGTATTTTGTCCATACTAAAAGCATACACTTTTCTTTTTAGGTATAGCATTTCAAAGAATGGGGTATGTACGGTAACTGATCTGGCATTTGGGAAAGTTCCTTCTATTTTGTGTTAATACTAAAACATATTCATTGTGATTGTGAAAGGTTTTCTTGGCATTTCATGAGTATTTGGGCAAATGTGGTTCAATATATTTGGTTATAGAAGCTACCTAAATGGAATAACTAGGTTGAGATGTCAAGAAGTACTGTTCATCATGATCACCAATTACTGAGAGATGGAAGAAAACATGAGATAGTGTCATTTTTACTCTCAAGATGGTAAATATTACTGAGTGAGGCTGGTAAATCAAAAAGAAGGGGATTAAAGCAAAGGGAACAGACTGAATGACTTTTGAATTACCTGGGAACTTCATTCTAATTGTGGCTGTGCCTCTCTGATTCTCTCTGGCTATTAGCTCACCTTTTTGTTCTTAAGCCCCAGAAAAAGAGAACATTGATGAAGTTGGAAGAAGTCAATATAATGAGAATATATTACTGCTCAAATTCTGTCCATTCCCCTTTAACCCTAACCACATTCCTTGATGTCATTTAAGGGCATGTATATCATCATGATACCATGTAATATTACATGTACTTTGTCCTCAGTTTTCTAAGTAAGCTTTGTCTTTATAGTTTTAGTTTTCCTTCCTCTCCCATTTCTTTTTCTTTCCTACATTAAATACTTCACTTCTCACATAACTATTTCTCCTCCGTTCTTGCTCTGTTCAATTTTCTTTATCCTTGCCTCTTCTGATTCCCTTTCTCAGAGGAGGTTATTTTATAATCCCTTATGCCCCAAAATATTGAAAAATGAGCTCTCAAAAGGCAGTATTTCCAATATAATATTCATATAGTCACACATGCTACTAGACTATAGAGGTTAATATATTAGCAAGTTATCTAACATATTCATGAATAAGTAAATCTTATAATAACCTTTGAGAACAAAATTAGGATTCTCCAGAAAAGGTATTCTAAAAGGTATTCTAAAACAAAGTAAATGACATGCAATAATTTGGAAGGGGAAATATACAAGACAAAATTAAACAATGTATCACACATTTCAGTTATTCAAAGTAATAGTTGTTATTCATAATATTTGTTATTCATCTTGTATAGTAGTCTATGAGATATTAGCTTTTAAGTTGTACATCTTCATTAAATTGTGTACAAACTGGTTTTAAAGTGCCAATTTTTTGACATAACTTGTATCATTTATTTTGAATAATAAACTCATTACTTCATCATCCACCATATTTCATTGTCTTTCTATTATAAAACTAGGATTCATTCCATTAAATTCTCATATAAAAGAAATTAATTATGTTATACCTTAATAACGATAAATTCCTATTAACCATTTTTTTGTTTGCAAACATCTGATTTGTTACTTTCTTATTTGTACAGTTAATACTAGCTTCTCTGTGAAGAGTATAATTGTTTATTTAAGTGGTTGCAATAACTTCCTTTTATTATTAGAATAATTAAGTGCAAATGTACAGTTAAAAATAGTCTAGTTATTACAAGAAATTTTAATCTAATTACAAATAATTGTTTTGTATGCTTGAAATATATCTATTGCCATATATTTTTACATACTCTATATTCTTAGTTTCAATGTATATCCCATTTGCAAATTAGCATTAATACTCTCAGCACTTTTCTAACTTGTCAGTCACAGTAACCTCATCTACTCCTTCCTATGAAAAATAGGGTTGGGCAATTACTAGATAGCATTTCCCTTTCTGTTAAAATTAGTACATGAAAGAAAATACCATAGGATACCAGATCATAGAAAACTAAAGAAACAATAACATTAGTTGGAAGTTATTTTAGCATATTTATCCCCAGGATTCAGTATCATGAGTAAATTCTGTTCATCACTGCAGCTAAAATTTCACATATTATCAGCTATTGTTTCTTATTTAAATTTCCTCTCACATTGTCTTCTTTCTACATTTTCTCTTCAGAATGGGCAAGAGAAGCTATTTTTAATTGTAATATATGGTGTATAGAGATGACGGTGGCATTGGAAGGCTGCCACTGAGCTGCTACTTTTGTGTCAGTTGTCAGAATTCTGATAAAAATTAGTTTCAAGACAATTTCTACATTGTGGAAATTTTAAAGTAAAACTTAATAATAAATATTTAGAATGGTATTTAGTTAACTAAATGTGCATATATACACTTGCTTTATTATATATTATAATGTACATACATTACAATAGAAGTATTTTAAATAGTCATACATTTGTTTAAGTATTTACTGATAAATGACATTTTAAAAATTATTCAAACCAGTTACACATTTTTATGTATGTTACTTTCTAATACTGAGGTTTGGTTTGCTTTTTATTGATTTTTAATATTTGGGCTCCTAAATTAAATTTAAGCCTGAATTTTTTAGGAATATGAGTATTTTTCAAAAATGCATAAATGAAATTTTGAGATTTTAAGATAATAAAGTTTGTTTAATTTTCTAACTTTGGTAATTGGGAATATTACCTTTATTTTTAGATAAATATTTCCATTATGTTTTTAAGAACAAAACTAAACTATGGGAAGGAGTGGCTGAAACAGAATGACTTCAAATATATGTAGACATAATATCGTTCTGAACTTTTTTAACTCATTAAAATATTGTTATAAAAAATTTTAAGGTCTGTATTATTGTCTTTCTTTAAAATACGCAAGTGTTTTTTTAGGAGTAATGTTCTGTATTATATAGCTAGAGGTTGTCTCCACAGTTTCATTGTGTTCTGTAACATGATTGCCTTCTTTCTCTTCTTTCCCTAGCAAAACTTTTCATACTCAGTTAATTTTACAATTTAAAGAAATCAAAGGGCATTACGAATGGTAGTGAAATGAAAATAAATTTTGCTTTGATTTAGTTTTCATTCCATGTATGCATGAATACTATGAAGCCTCCAAGATACTCTTTGGCCTTCAGAGACTACAACATTACCAAATGCCATGAAATGGGTAATGACAGCAATGTGTACAAGATACTGAACTCTGCCCACAGCTTTGGGATTGCCTTACCAATGCAGAGATGTTGACACAAAGGGTACACCTAATATAAGTGATATTTTATAGAAATAGAAATGCGTGGGAGATTCATTAAAGGGGGAGACCACAATTGCTATTTTCTTCATCCAGATTTCAAATTGCATAATCAAGATGCAAGCCCAGAACTTCTAGATGACTGATGAACAGATTCTAAGAGGCAGAGATGAGGGAGTTATAACTTTTTAGAGTACTTATATTGGCTTGCTTTATTATTTTCCTCTATCTTGGCAATAAGAAATTGTTATCTTTTGGAAATTTCCCTGTTAAGTACTGAAACTCAGATCTAGATACACATTATATATACACATATTTTACATACAAGACTTTAAAATTCATGTGAAAATATTAAGTACTAAATATGTATTGCATTTAAATTATGTGTAAATTAATATAGTCTAAGTTTTAAATAAAGCCACATGGAAACAAAGGCCCTTTTGGAAACTAACCACATATGCCTTGAAATATTCATGTTATACTGGGGAGTTGCCTTTTAGCATTATACAGGAGTAAAGTGAAGAGTTATTCAATAAACATAAAATTGTAGAGATGTATCCCCTAATGAAAATGAAATATTTAATTCCCATATTCTTATTTTCAAATATCTGTTTATTTTATCTTATCCCAAGACTATCTTTTCTAATTATCTGTGTAAACTATTCATACTAAAGTTTGATTTAGAATAGATAAAACTTAGAATGTCTCAGACTGTTCTCACTTACCTTTCAAAGTTACTTCATGGTAGAACTTAAAATCACTTATTTTTAGTATTTTGTTAACTCAGTTATACACATTAGTTTAGCTTTGAATCATGAATAATTCCTTACTTATATTTAAGGATTATAGTATCTCCAAATGTTTGAAAATTGTGGGATTTTCATTCACATTTTGTGAAAGTGTGAGTGAAGGTGAGTTGTGTGCATTCAGACTTACCAATTCTATGTTCTCTGGAAAATAGGATAGGTCAGAGTTCAACACTTGTGAATGTTTATCACTATGACATTTCCTCTAGGAGCTTCTTTTGCTAAAGTAAAAGGAAGACACTGGCACAAAGTATCATTAGATACTTCGGGAATATTTTAGTAACTCTAAGAAACAATACTATAATTAACACATCAGTACAAAAATTGTTGGCTAAAGTTGTGATCATTTATACAGAGTGTAGTCTCCTCAGTGTTTTTAAAAAGATAGGAAGATATCTGAGTGTAGAATAACTCCTAACATCACATATTTATATAGTTTATTTGAAATTTTCTCAGTAAAGGTATCATTTATACATTACCATTGGGAAAGTAAGAATGGAACTGTACACACGCATATATAAATGTTGATAATGAAACTTTTTTTCTTTTAGAAGGCTAACATTTTTTTAAGTATTTTAAGAAATAATCCTACTTTCTCTGTAACTCCACGGGCAGCCATGAAAAAGAAAAATCTCTAGATTGATATGATAGTCTTAACATTTTAAATTTATGAGTATTTGTAAGTTTTACTACTTGGGTCAAAGAATAATATCTGTCATTTCATAATTTGGTTAAATAATTCGCCATGTGTATGAAAAACTGATAGGCCAGGAAATACTCTAAAGTCCACTTATTCTCTCTGTGACCATAGGAATCAAAACCTCTAGTCTGTATGGCACCAAACACCTTTGTGTCCTCAGTCCACACAGCCACTTCTTCAGAACCTCCCCACTTATGTTTCTTTTACCCTGGAACACCTGCTGACTGCTTCAGCCCTGCAAATTTGCTTAAAAGCCTCCCTCTGCAAAACAAAAAAAAACAAAAAAAAAAAAAACAGAACTTCTGGCTTCTGACACTCAGAATCTCAGTGACTTTGGGAAATTTTAATCTTGTTTGTGTGGTACATAAAATATGCCTTGAAGTATGTGTTGGGGGGTTGGTTACAAATCAGTGAGATAAGATTAGCCACTCTTCATAACTTGTCCAATGAGATGGGTGGCATTAGTTCAACATATGTGAATGTTATCTATATTAATAATGAGACAGACACACTGTGTAAAATAAATACAATAATTTTAAAAGGTTAGTCTAATTGTAAAATATTATAGGACAAGTAAAAATTTTGTCCACTATTCTATTATTTGTCATAGTCACATTGCAATGGACGTAATTCTAGAATATTTAATATAAAATAATGTTTCAAATGTTTATGAGGAAAATTCTATTGCTTCTTTGAGGGTAAATATTATCTATAATCGGTTAGTAGCATGTATATTACTTTTCTAAATGAAAGGTCACTTAACCTTTTATTTTATATAGCAAATTTTAAGTGTATTATATTTAATAAAATTTTAATGCTACATCTTGATTTTATAATAATACTAAGCCCTTTTTGGAGTTTCAGAGCATTTTGTTATTGAAACATTTAGTTCTCATATTACCATATCATCTCATTAATCAACTTAACATGCTGATTGTCTGTTTTGTTGTCAAGCATATCATTTATTGAAGGGTATATCTAAACATGATACTCCGCTTTTTACTCAAAAGCCATTCTTGTGATGGTAAATAGAGAAAGATAGTAAGGCAAAAATTTCACTAGTGAGATACAGTATTGCAAGTTTCACATGAACAAAATAGGGCTCTGGTTGTAAGAAGAGGCATATTACGGTGGGTATTGCAAGAAGGTGATCATTTATTAATAGGTAAGGTTTTAGAAGTGACATAAAAAGTACAAGCAGAGGAACAAATGCTTTTACAAAACACAGCTAAAAGCAAATCATGAAGCTTGAGGCACACATATTTACATAATTGTTCACTTTCAACAGTCCTGTAATAGTGACCTGCTTCTTTCTACTGCCTCTATTTCCCCTGTTCTGTCATCCATGCTCATTAAACTCTTGAAAGTTGCTCAAACTTATGATAATTGGTTGCACAGATTTCTTCACCCACTGAATTTTTGTGTGCTGTTCACTCCGAATGATAAGATTTCAGGTGAGACTAATTAAAAACTCCCCCACCAACCTCTAAGGATGGGATGGGTTGTGGTGCCCACTTTCAGAGCATTGTACTTGCTGTAATGAAGAATTTCCTTCATGTTATTCTAAATATTTGTTCACATGTTCATCTCTTCCTCTGGTCATTATGCTCTTTAACAGTCCATAGATTGTGCTACGCCATTGTAATCATACTCTAAGGTCCTCAAAACAATACGGACTTCAGTTATTATGAGTGGTCTTTAGATCATATAAAACATTTTGAGCATTGGCAAGTCTCCGCCTTCATGGAGCTCATCATTTATTATAGCAGTTTTCAAATATGATTCCAGGACAGAGAGCCAAGAGTGTAATCAGCATAGGGAAACTGGATTTAGAAAGCAAATTAATTGTTCAGCCACAACCTCAGAACTACTAGGTCAATCTCTGGAGTGAAATTCAGCAGTCATGTTACTTGAAGCTACCTTTGTAGTTGATTTTAATATAAACTCATCTTTGAGAGCCATATTTAGGAAAAGAAAAGCTCTAACATGGAAAAGCTTTAAAGCTTTGAAAGGAAAATATTTGCACATAGTAGTGCTATAGAAATGTAAAAGACTAGAAGAAGGAAGATAGGTTATGACTCTTAAGTCTAGAAAATAAACACCCTCTCTAGAAATATAACAATCCAAAGAAAGGTTAATTGCTAAAATCTTTTTATGAAGCAAAAATGGATTAAAGGGGAGGGACATATCTTTAGGTGACTCCAAACTTAAAAGAATTATATGGGAATTGTTGGTAGTGGTGGTGAATAAAAATACTCACATAATAAAGTTGTGGTTTTAATACAGATTTTATTTGAGATGACAAAAGATATTTGAATGGAGGTACTCTGATGTACAATTGAGCAGACTCAAATGTAAATTCTGTCTATGGCATTTAATATCTTTGTAATCATGTCCCCAACCCATCAATTTTTATTTTCATTTCTTTACATGTAAAATTATCTCAATGCCTTGCTTCATTGAGCTGTTGTAAGAAGGAAAATAAAAATCAAAACAATTTCATATGAATGTTTAGAATCTTCAGTGAAATATTGGTGTTTTATTATTAAGTAGGCATTAACTCCACTGTGAGAGTATATGACTGAAGCCCTCAATAGTATCCAGAAATGGTTAGGAAGACTAGAGGGTCCTAGTCAAGAAGTTGCGAATAGAAACTATTGACAGAGAAGAGATTATTATAACAAGAAAGCATGAACTATTAGCTCATGCAGACACTGAGAAGAAAGAAGACAAGGAGGCAGAAAGACAGCAGAACCATATACATCTACACAAGTTGATTTGTCACTATCATCTTCCATATTGTAAGTGTGGAAGTTCTGCAATTGTTGGAACTGTGCAAACATACTGAAAACAACTCTTGATGTTGATTGAGCTCTCTGTCTCAAAAGTCAAGCAATCTCTTTTTATGTAGCTTGATTTTTTTAGTGTATTTTCCATGTTTATTCATAGAATAGTATCTCCGAACTTTATACTTTGATTCCTTTCAATATTGGTGGCTCATACTGTTGATAAAATTTTAGCCATAAAGATGTCTTCTCTTCTTTGGACTCCCACTGTCTCTTACTCCATGAAAACTTAGAAGCCAAAGAAAAGGATGTCATCATTTCCCCCTTCATTTCTTCAAGCATTCTCTGTCTCTTACTACATGAAAATGTAGAAACCAGTGGAAAGAATGGCATCACTTTTCCATGTTACTCTTAAGTATTTACATCACTTAAGTCCATCGTACTTGACATTTTAAAGCTAGCCAGAAACATAAATGAGAAAATGGAAAATTAGTCTTGAAAAAATGATTACCTTCACTGTGTGTATTTTATCTATTTTGACACTTTTACACTTATATTTACAACCTTCTTAGAGCTGTATGCTCGAATATGCTTCATTTTATCACACCTTCTAGCCATGTTCTCCTATTATCTGTCACCTATAAGTATCTCAATAAGATAAAGGGTAATAAATCTATTTCAACAATTCTTTGTACCTCATTATATGACTGTAAGACTGTGGTGATATGGGAATCATTTCGCCTAAAGTTGTACAAATACATCACATTTGCAGATACGATTAAGTGTTAAACACGACAATATAAAATGATAGGCACTAAAGATAGGGAATAATTTGCCATTATCTCAATTAAGACATTCTAAAGACCAAGGAAAGGAACATTCAAATGATAAACACATCACATCCAGTTACAATGAAGCTGTATGCAAGTATAAACAGAACTGCTATAGCTAAAACCTATCTTTCTTACTAAGAAAAAGGTTAGGCATGGATGTAATTACTCTTCAGACTTCATTCCCATTTCAGCATTTCCAGAATTATTATGTGAAATGGACCTAATGCGTTGCTCAAAATCAGTCATGGAGTAAGAAAAGCAATCTAGTTTCTATTGAACACACCTGTTTAATAAATTTCTAATTGCATTCACTAGTCATTTAAAAATGCAATGGCATTACTTTTTGCCTTGATGCAGTGATCATTAATGATATTACATCTCATTCTGCCTCAATATCTATATCCATTTTTAACAAAAACCAGTTATTTTGTCACTATGAGAATAACTTTGTTCCGCACATAATTATATATTCCTTCATAGTGAACATTTACATTATTTACAATATTGGTTTAATTCGAACGTGTTACAAATTGTCCTGTCATTTAATTTTAATATTGAAAATAGAATTTGAGAGCCAGACATATTTTCTAACTGTGGTTCTTAATAAATGTCTGTTTGCTTTTGTTGAAAGCATTGGTGACATTATGTTAAATGATAGTAAGCAGGTTGGTTAAAACATAGTTAAATTATATATCCAAATACTCTCCTATTAAATAACCTTCAGGGGTAAAATTAAAGTCTATTCAAGTTAACTTTTGTCAATTAACAAACAATTCCACTTTCTTGTGGACAAGTATTTCTATTTTTTGGTAATTTGCTCAAAAAATATACAGAAAAGGACAAATTAAGTTGAACTAAACATTTCACAAGAAAACATGGTACTTTAAAAGTCTCAACTTAAACCCAGCTTGGTCACACGCTTGTAATTCAACTACATGAGATGCAAAAGTAAAAACATCAAAAGTTCATAAATTTAAGCCTACCCAGAACTACATAGCAACACATGCATCAGAAATGAATAACTAAATAATTATATTAAATTATTTATATTTATATTATAAATGTAATTAACTGTTGAAAACTCAGTTCTTCATTGATTGTTTTATTTGCTAATTTAATAATTTAGGTATGGTTATCATTTATAGCTTGTTCATAAATTTTGTATGAAGAACATGCCTTTCTTCAAGTTTGTAATTCAATCATAGGTTTCATTAAGGACAAGAATAGGAATACCCAGATTCACCTTCACTTTGTTTCCTCTTAGCTTGTACAAATGGCTATCAGGATATTACTTAGCTATCAGAGGGGTCAGAGTAGGTATAAGATATATGATAACCCCCTCTTAGATAAAATAGGAGGCATTTGGCCAGTTCAATAATTACAGTTGATCTGCATTAATGTTCTTTTTCAAAAGAAGCATCCTCTTATTTACATTAGCCAAGTATTATTGTGATCATTTTGATTCATAGCCAAGCTATTCATGATTTTGTGCATCATAGCACCTTGGCCCCACTTTTTTGTCTTGTTTGTTTGTCTTTATTGAATTCATCTGCAATTGATATTTATCAGTAGGAGAATGTTCAACAAATATACCAAAAATCTGTCATTAAACTATAATGGATACATTCCAGATTACTTCTTCACAGTCTCCTAAGATCTTTGCTTCATTTGATGGGATTGTTTATTATCTCCAGCTTGAGTAATATACTCTAGGCAAAAACATGATGAAGAACACACAAAAGACATCTGTTCTCTTTACCTTAGGTGCCTAAAACATAACCACATCACTATTTAGAACATTTGCTAAATTATTTTTGCAATCTAACTTAAATTTTAACCCACTATATTTGGATACAGCTTCATTAGACTTGCGATAAAAGGTTTTTTGTTTTAATATTAATATGAATACATTAATATGAAATATATTTTAAAAACCAAATATTAAATGATTTTTAATGTTTCCTTTAAACTATCAGTTTTACCTACCCAGTACTGCAACCTTAGTTACCTGATATTACACCACTAATCCATTTTAAAAGCAAACAAAAGTTGTATGTTTAAAAATTTTTAAATATGGTTAGTGAAATAATTTATCATGAGTATTTGTTGAGCCAGTTGTTTTGAGCAAGTATTTAATAAAATGGCTTAATTACATTTAGCATACAATATATTAAGCTTATAGGGTTATTTGGAACACCTTCCCAGTAGATGCTGTACTGGAATAACATTGCCATGTCATTTTTAAATTTATCTTTATAATATGATAAAAGGTTTATTTCACTGATGCTGCTGTCCTTGCATCAGAATGTTTCCTTGGTGTATCAGTACCTGCTATTGGCAGCACAACGTCAGTCTAATTAAAGACACTTGTAACCACCTATCTCTCAAAGATAGTGATGAGAAAGCATATGGTGTGGTTTGTTAGCTCAGGGCATTGCCAACTCTGTTTTCTGGCATGTGGACTTCATTGCACTTGTGAAGAGACCTTGGACCTAGGCTTAGCAGCTAAGCAGTATTAATGGTGATATAATTTCTTTACATTCCAAATCACTTGAATGACAAGATATGTTTTAGTCTCCGCTTTGATACGGTAAATGTCCATTATGTTGTCTCATAATTTTATGGACTTTAATGCAATAATATGGTTAATCAACAAATATAAAACTTTTTCTTGAATATATTTCTCCTGAAAATAGGTAGAATGATACACCAATTATGTGATTTCTTTTTTTCTAACTAATCTTATTAAAGGGGGAGAACATGAAATCATTGAGTACTGTACCTCAATTTTATTGTAATGATTTTGCTGGTTACCAGGTGGGGTGGCAGTTGAAAAATTTGGTGAATGCACTACGAGAGGACCCGAGTGGTGTTATCTTAACTTTGAAAAAGCGACCTCAGAGCATGCTTACCTCAGCACCAGCTTTACTGAAAAATATGAGATGGAAGCCCCTTGCTCTGCAGGTAATGAAGCTTAATCATAAGTCATACACCATCATTTTAGCCATAGATTATCTCAGTAATGCTTCTTTTTTGTGCCTCATCTCAGCAGCATATGAATTAATCTTGTATGCTTTTGAAAATTTGTTTGTGAAATTATCTCTTCACCTCTTATCCTTATAGACTTAATTGTGATGAAATCTGAAACAATAACTAAAACCCAAAGAATAACACTAATTTCATTTAAAAACTTTAAGCATAATTCTAAAAATTCACAAGTTATTCCATGTCAAAATATGGAGAAGTAAGAGGTTTATTTTTTGTATTATAACCTTACATTTTATAAGTTGTAATCACCTACACTTCTGAAAGAAAGTAGTAGATAGGTTAAAAAGCTATTTTAAATCAGGATATAAACTTGTAGTTTATAAAGAGTGGGAATTTAATTTTCAAATTAGCAATTAAAATTTAATTAATCTATTTCACAGAATAGTTCATTTTTCACTTGTCCATCAGGGAAAGTGTTACATTAGGAGTTTTTTTTTTTCATTTTTCTTTAGTATGAAACTTCATTATAAAATATTATTTGGATGGAAATAAAGTATATAAATCTATTTTAAAGGATAAAATTTTGTGGTTGGACAAAGAAAAAATAATACATTTTATTTCAATCAGGATAGAATCCTGAGACAATATTGAAATTTTTTCACAAATCTTCTATTTTTAAGTCAACCGACTATTACCTTTTTGTAGAAGTCTAGTTGTTTGGTTGTTTTTAAGTAATTGCTCAGTGAATTTAGAATACTGACCATTTTTCAGATTAAGAAGAAAAGCTTCAATATTTCCTCTTCTATGTAAGATTTGATAATCTATTAGTGCTTTTTACAAGTCACAGATTTTTTTTCTAATACGTTCTCCATTAACCTGGTTTCATGAATTATAATTTTTTTCAGTATCTAAAACTTTACCACTTACCAGGCCCAAAGTTGGCATTATATTTGGATAATGTTAAACCACATAAAACATTATGTGTGTGTTTCAATGATAATTACTTTATATCTTTAATGTGAAGACTTTTGTATTTTTCAATAAATTATATTAATATGTCTAAATGCAGTTGACTTACAATATCTATTTATACGAAAATATCTAATAATTGCTGAAGTTCAGAGGCTATTTGCCTTATTAGGTTATATGTCATCAGATCAAAATTCTCTATCACATAATTTTTTTCTTACTGCATTATAAATTGCTTTGTTCTACTCTGGAATTTCCTATTGACATTTATATGTCAAAGATCCTTTTTCAAAGCTTAAAGGAATGGGAACATAGACGAGTCCCCACGCTTTCACTTATTAGATGGTTCTCTTTAAAAATGTATACATTTCTTCCTTTTCTATAGCCCTTCATAAATGAACTTAAACACCAAAAGATCCTAGTTTTTGTTGATATGTATTCTCTGAAGTAGTATGTCTAGAAAATCGAATGATTATTTATTCCATTGTTAGATCTTTGGCCAGTAGTGTAACCTGAAGTGAAAAATTAATGTTAAAGCAATTAAAAGTCACTTACGTAAGTAAGTAAAGAAATCCAGACATTAGTATTACTTACATTATACATACACTTGATATTTGTTCCAAGTTAGGGCACAAATACCTTTTAAAAGTTAACTCCATCAATCCTTAGAATATAATTATAAAAATTTAAGGTCCATTATTTAAAAATCTATAAATAAGTATTAACAAATTATTAATTATATTAATTATATTTATTTCTTATTACTTACTAGTTTATGCTGAATTTTTATAGATTTATGTTTTCATAATACTAAAATTTGGAGGAAAAGAAAATAATTTAAATAAGTACATGTGTATATATCAACACATTTGTAAATTTGTTATTTCAACTAAATTTCCATAACCTAAAATGTATTGTCTGAAATTTACCATCTCTAGATAAGCAGGGCTGTTAAGGAAAACAAAACTATTTTTAACATCTTTGAAGATTGCTTCAAACTTTAACTTTAACACAGAAAACGGGGGAAATTGGTTTTAATTAAATTCTTCCTAGTGGTGTTAAAACTAATTCTTAAGACTAAGGGTGAACGTGTTCTATAATTTTACAACAGCACCACTGCCACCACCTATTTTGAGGACTGGAAATGATATCATCATAGAGTTCTTTATTGATCTTAAGGCTTTAGCTTGTGCTAAAATCCATACACCCTGAAGCTTAATGGAAACTATCAGAAGTTTTATAGAATACAAATTGAGTTCAAGTTAAGGTGGAACCCCCAAAGATTTCAAACTGGACAATTGGAATGCAGACTGTTCCAGAGAAGAAAAGTCAAATAGCAGGGTGAGGTTTGATGGCAGTTGTGGAGTACTCCATGGCTTCGTTGGAGGTCATATTTTCTGAGAACCTGCCTCACATATGAAGCACAAAAACTATTGCAGCAACAGTCCTCTGCGCAGACAAAAGTGTCTATTATTGTTTTCTTGATTCTGGTATCCATACAGATTAGCAGGAACCAGAATGCCTATTAAATAATAGGCATTAAATATAAATCATCAATATTAAAACTTGAAGTTTGTATTATGTTGGTTCTTTTTCTAAAGTATACCAGTAATCTAATAAGAATTAATTTAATTAGAAGCTATACAAAGAAATTGTTGTATTTATTTAAATCAGCATGTGTATTTTATTCTTTTTACACCTGGCTCAATCTATCTACTAACTTTTTTCAAATAAAAGTATCAATTGACTGAACATGAAGGCTAAAAGTATTGTATACAACATTTTCATACCTAATGATTTAAACAAATAAGGTACTGATTTTTTATTTATGCCAATAAAGTTTATATATCCTAAGGTGAAGTAATTTACTTCTAAACTGACTAAAATGATAGGACCATTTAATATTAATAAATTGCAATGGTAGATTTGATTTGAAATTTCTTTGGAACTCATACCCAAATAAGCAAAAGCATACAATTCAACTTCATGCTTACAGAGCAATTTCATCAGCACATTTCATGAAACTTGGCAGCTCTTTTAATAAAATTCTATTTTCTCAAACATTTGATGATAGAACTGAAGGACTTAAAGATCCCTTAGATACAATGACCAAATTTAATTACGTCTGAAAATTTGAATTCTGTTGTCATCTGTATATGGTCATAAGTAGCAAAGATGCCTGTCTATGAGATACAGTCTTTTATTCTAAGAAGGTAAACTGGGGTGTCTTGCCTCCTAAGAGTTGCTTTCAAAACATCTCCTTAGTGACACTCTGCTAATTTCCAAGATGTGGGTAAGCATGGTGATTGCATATGATCATTCTTCTATTAATAAAATGAATTCCAGGGAGTGCTGGGTAGACCACAGGTAGATGACTCTAAGTTTGTCATTCTAAATGCAGTTGATGCATTACAACAAGAACATATGAGCAGTCATTTTCTTCTTACGAAAGATGTATGGAAGAAATAACTGGACACTGCCAAGAAATTTCCTTAAATCATTACTGGGAATCAATGATTATTTAAAATGCTTGAAGAACACAGCTTTGGTGGAGAAATATATCTCAGATAAACTAATGCCGATTTAAATATTGTTCAACACATTTCATATAAATTAGTACTAATTTATATGAATAGCATTATATTCCTAAACTATTTTCTACCCCATAGATCTATTATATTGATACTGTAGTGTTGGTTTGTGATTTTTGTACTTAAATTTGATTTTATTGATGGAAGTTTACACTTTACAGTCCTGTAATGACTGAATAGAAATGAAATAGAAAATTATCAACAGCAGTCAGTTGTGTATATAACAACTGTAGAATGGCGAGCACATTAAATTTAAAATAATATACTTAAATGATTAAAGTCATTATGTAAAACTCAAAACAAAAGCAATACATTTCATTTCAGTATCTAAGATACAATTAGATACAATTTAATGTTATTAAATGAACATTAGTGAAAGTTTGTACATTTTACTGAGTCTTGTTTTAAAAACATATTATGAGGAAAGCCTTTTATTTGAGGTATAATTTTAAGTAAAAATATAATTATGCTAGCTGGACAACAGCGGCATTTATATGTTCTATATGCTCCAATTAGGAAGTGACTTCAAGAAACTGTCATATCATATTGAAGTTCATCAGTGTTTAAGCAATTGAATAAAGAATCTAAGTAACATTTGTGGGTTTGAGCCAAATGCTTTTACAATTTTAACACTATGTATAATAACATATGGTGTTAGATATTGTTAAACAGTTAGCAATTAAGTTAAGCTTAATGCTTTTCAAAAATCTTAAATATAAAATGTTTCAAGTAAAACCTCAACATCCCACAATTTCTTCTGTTAATATCCCAAATTAATGTTAACTAGATTTTGGGACATGTGACTTCAAATTTAATATTATCATTTAATTATGCACATAAGATCAAACAGCACAAAATTCCACACACTAGTCTTATCATCAGTATAATGTGATTTGGTGGGAATAGCTATTTTGTAATATGACTCCAAATGTTATATAATATATTGTATAATAGCATTTTATGTCCAAATATCTGTGCTTTTTAAATTTAAGAATCTAAGGTCTCCTGATCATATCCATGGTGAGAAAGAAACTTGTTTTATTTATAGTCTAGTACGAACAATAGAAAATTTACATGCTTATAGAAGAAAACATAATTTTTGTTTATATAAATTTGTATTCTAATAGAAGCTGAGAAACTGAGGGAGAACTTTTTAAACACACAATTATTTTTGCGTAAGTGCTCTTCTCAAAAAATTTATCACATAGAAAAGGCTTGGCCAAGTAAAAATGTACACATCATGTTTTGAAATTATAGCTTCACATTTTCTATGTGATCAAAAAATGTATAAGATTGTATTGCAAATTCTTGTTTCAATACCCAGAATACATTTTCTCTGGACCATTTGTTGAGATGATCAAGGAAATAATTGTTAATATAAAGCAATATTCTGGTACTAGTGATACCAGTATTGTGAATTTAATAAGAATGTGCCTGAGATGTATAAGAACTTAAATACTGTTCTATGCTAGAACTTTGGGGTGTTGTGATCAATTGGAGTGTGTGATTACTTCTAAGAATAAAGAAAATGAATGGCTAGGTTATATACTTAATGTAATCATTTGTATCTCATTTGATATTTTCCACCTGAAAGGGAAAAACAAGTTTTTGTGTAAATTTCACATACGTGATTTTTTATAAATAAGTATTATTGCAGTGTTTAACATTTCAGTATTGGGGCTGCCTCTATGTCATTGGTTTCATTGAAAAAATTTATATCTCTAACTTCATAAGATCAGTTGCTAATCTGAAGGACAACTAAATTAAGATATGCTTGTCAAAGATTTTCAAATATTTCAAGTAAAAATTCAAATTCAAATTTAGTTTCCTAAGTGATATCTATATCAGTACTTTGTTTTGTGATATTGTGATATTATAATTAGAGGACACAAAGAAGAAAAGACTTGGGCCATGAAATAATTTAAAGTGACGTCCTGTTTATCTCACATAAAAGCTAAAAATTTCTTTGACCATTACAACCCTCCATCAATATGTAAGCTGATGGGTAATATGTTATTGCTAAAGCTCTCACTCATATTCCAGAATGATTTATACCATACTATATTTTAGAGTATGTCTTTAAGGTATTTATATACTTTAAAGTGACACTGAAATGCATGTATGACTTCTAAGTAAAAGATTTCTGAGTCTGGTTGACCACTGCAACTACTCATTAAGCATCTAAATGTACTAAAGAATTGCATATGATTTTGAATATAACACTTAGAAAAATAACAATAATCTATAATATCAGACTTGATTTCTAAGAGTAGAATACATATATACATGCACACATACATACATACACAAATAGTCTTTTCTAATGTAGTGCTGTTCAATTTGTGGAAGGGGAGTTTTTGGTATAAGAACCATTTAGAAATGAATATTGGATGATATGAGTAAGTCCTTCCAAATAAACTCCTTTGAAGTCAAATTCAAAATGGATGTAAATCATACTTAATAGCATGCCATAGCACCATGTTATAGTGAAGATTTAGGAAAATATGCAGTCTTAAAATAATACCCATAATCACCGATAGTAGTTTTTGCCAAATAATTTTACCAAAGATATTAAACTCATGAAAGAAAGAATAGAATTAAATCTACTTTTTGTTTAAAGTGTAAATTCTTCCGGTACAAAGATGACTATTTTCCTGATGCTATATCATAAATAAATGATTTTCAGTAAATGTCTCTAGGATAAGAGAAGGTATAGTTTAGTTTTATTAAATTCTCTTATTTGAGGTTTTTAGTCAAAATATATATGCATATAGACATATACATATATAGGTTAAAATTTAATTGAATTTGGAAATATCCTTAAGTTTTAATCAAAGAACATTGAATTTGTCATTTCCCATGTATGTTCATACTAATGGTAGATTATTTGATTACAGCTTTTTACACTTAGAAATTTTTTCAAAGATTTCACCTTAATTTCATTATTTGTTCTATTCTGTTACATGTCTTCCTACAGTTTCTTAATGATTTTAAAATGTTTTTAGTCATTTAATTTTATACTATTTCAATTCTTGCCCAGAAACTTTCTTTAATTTTATTTACTCTGTTTTTTTTTTTACACTCCAGATTTTATGCCCCTCCTGGTCCACCAGGTTGATATTTTAATATGATTCTCAAAATAAATGTTTTCTTTCTAACTCTGCTTAGGTTGACAATAATAGCACAAACAGTACAGAAAAATATTACATATATATATATATTGAATATTTACTATGAGCTTTAATTTGTATAAAGCATACTGATAAGCCAGATAGCATCCACACAATAATCCCCTTGAAATACTTCCTCTAGTTTATCTATCAATGAAATAAACAGCCAGTTGAATTCAGCAACATAGTCAAATCATTCTTCCATTGCTCTGTAAGAACAAGTTGTATTTATTTTATAGCACTTCAATTAATTAGACCAGGGTAACATAACCAAGTCTGCTATCTATTTGAACATTTTAAGCCTTTTATATTAATTTTCTAGCATGATGACTCACATTAACTCTTACTAATAGCAACTCCTTGTTGAAAATAGAAATAAAAAGATACACTTTTTTCTTGTATTAATTTTCCAATATAGTAACTCATATTAAATGATGACATTATAAGCAACTCCTTGTTGAAAATAGAAATATAGAGGTAAAAGAAATTTGAAGGAAGTTGGCATAGCTAATCCTGAAATCTCCTAGAAAAGAAATTCACAATTTTGGGGAATTGCTCATGCAAAATTAAAATTCTATTAGTCTTTATCTCGTACTTAAGGCATATTTAAATATTCTTGTAAAAAGTTGACTGCAATTCCTTTTTTCCTTGTTTTCGGTGTTGGGGAAAGAAAGTAGATAGTGAACAAACAAACAAAATCTATAGATTACCAAAGTAAAAGTATAATTAGTAACCTTAAAATCTAAGAAAAACAATGAATTTTAAGTTATATTAATTTTTATTAAAAACTTGTATTATTAGAAAGTGTTTTGAAGTTCATTTGTACTATTAGGATATTTTAAAATTAAAGTACATTGAAAAACATACCAATTATTTGTTCTTCCTTCATAGTAAATTGATTTTAGAGTATTGGAAATTAATATACTGGGTATTAAGTTCTTATTTTACTGCATTTCTATTACGGTTGTCTGTATTTTGAGCCAAAATATAACAATAAAGAATAAAAGAACTGTAAGCTGTCATATTGCAATACATACAGGTGTGAGTGTATGTGCATGTGTATGTATCACTGAATCTTTCATTCAAACATTATAGAGGCATGAAATGCACTTAGAATTCATTTTTTATTATCTTGGGCTTCATGGCATTCATCAGTACAAATGACTCCTCTAATCATCTGTATACTCTCATTGCCAAGAATTTAGTTTCTATGGGGCAGGAATAGATTAGGTGCATCCTATCCCAAAAACGAATAATATTGTTAGACAGAGAACTCTTTATTACATACTGTCATAATGTCTAAAATTCTTTAATTAGTATTAAAGTTTATGACACTTTTAGATCATCATATGTTATAGAAAATTAGGATTTCATACATTGCCATTCTTTTCCTATCTCTTTTTATTTATTTATTTTGATTTCACATACATTAAACTTAACTGTCTTTTGAGAAGAAGTGTGATTTGAAGCTATTAAGATAAGCTGTGTAATGAGGAAGGTCAAAATCATTAACTGGGTCCCAAATTGTGTAGCTTATCCCAGTGACCTACATTGTACTTTCCATTGTATTTATGCCTGGCTTTCAAAAATGTACTGTTTTCTGTATGAAAGTAATGCTACAATACAAATAGTTGTAATATACATTTATTTGAGTGTCCAGCAATGCATGTTGAAGTAGAAGAATTGTGAGTTTATCTAGGTATGCCAAATGTGTTTCATACAGGCTAAAATAACACCGTTTTGTCATGTGAAGATGCAATTCATTTTGTGATCATTACTTTTGTGTTTGAGATTGCATTGAGGGTTACATTTTAATGTTAATTGTGTGTATACTTAATCAGATATGTAAGGTAAATATAAAAAATTGTGAACTTTAGTTCCAATTTAGGATAGTTTTTCAATCCACAAGATTATTCTCACATTCTGTGAAACTTAGAATTGGAAATGCTCTTAAGACATCCTGATATATGATTAATTCAGTTTATACAGTATCTTTAGAAAGCAACCTCTATTTAATACTTAAATAAAAGAGATCTGTAGGCATGGAATGAGAGATAAGTTTTAAATAATAGATAAATCCGTGTGCCTGTGAAAGATCAAATGATTGTGTCACCTTATTCACTATACTTTTGAAGATGTAATAGAAAAAGACTTTGAAGAGACAGCTCTATGTTTATGTTGACAAGAACTATATTTTCATGGAAAATACTCTCCTGTGTTAATCTCTATTTTTTGTTACCTTCTCTGAACCTCTGTCACATTCTTACTAACATAAAACTATGGTTTGTCAAATGTCAGTCAGGATGTGAGTAAGCTAAACCTTTTTATGAATTATTTTTATTAGCTTTCAAAAGTGGGATTCCTGCAAATTTAATTTAAATAGTTTCTCATTTTTAAGTGACATACTCTTCTCATTGCAAATCATTGAATGGTACTTTTCCTTTATAAATAGCTTTTGGTTGGTTAAACCATAGAAAAGGTGAGTTGGGAACTGCATGGAAATCATTATTGTTTATTATTCGTTTGGGGGAACCCAAAGGAATATCCATATGGTAAATAACATTTTCTTGATTTCAGCCAAGTTCAAAACTTTGAGCAAACAGATAATTTTTAAATGATAACTATGTGTCATTGTTGTTGTTTTGTGTTGTTTGTGTGCGTATGTATTTTCTTTTTCATTTTAACCAGCCTCTTATACCTAGAAGTCCCACAAGCAGCGTTGCCACGCCCTCCAGTACCATCAGTACACCCACCAAAAGAGACAGTTCTGCTCTCCAGGATCTCTACATTCCCCCTCCTCCTGCAGAACCATACATTCCCAGGTATAAACTATCCAGGTTATTTTTCTTGGCAGCTTCTAACTAAAGACTAATCTAACAGCTTCTACACTATGAAGTCCGTTCTTAAATAACAATTTGAATATTTTTTCTTAGGCATTCTGAACACATTCTAAAAAGTAATTCTTCTGATAGAAAATGTGCTCTTCTTAATAACATTTATCTCACATAATAGGAGAGTAATATAAGATAACCAAGATTATTTTACAAGGTAAATAATTAGGGAGGGTTTTAAACTGTGAAGCCACTAGAAATGTCAGTTCCATACAAAGCATTTCATATGTATTTAAATGGAGAGTTTAGAGATATTTGTTATACTTTCTTAAATAAAAGTGGAAAGTTGTAATAAGACCATCTCAAAATTTAGATGCTCATTAAAGGAATATTATAAACAAATCCTTCATAGGATAGGAATTTTGGTAGTATATCGAACATACATTGTGTATTTAATTGCAGTTATACTTGATAAATTGCTTTCTTACCTTAAAAAAGAGAAAAAGGCAAGACTAGTTGAATGAAAATTTTTCACACAACTACATTATTTGAAAACACTTAAGGGAAATTTTGCTTTGTTCTCTTAAAAAATAGTCATAATTTTATTGTCTTTTGACTGTATATACAGTCTTATAATGCAAGTGATATTTTGTACTTAACCAAATTTCTTTCTTTCTGGTGTGAATAAATACTTTATAGCTCCTTAAGCAATTTTAAGCTACAATAACTAATTCATAAGCCTAGTGTGTCTCATTAACTATAAAGAATATCCACTAGGGCAATAATCTGTCTCCTTAAATCTAGAGCATAAGTATAGATTTGCTATATTTATATATGCACATATAAATTGGAGAAAAGTAAAAGTGTTGATATTACAGTGAATACATTAAGTTCTTCAGAAAACTCATACTATGAATGCATACATATACATTTATATATTTAATTATATACACATTACTTTATTACACTGTATTACACTATATTCCATATAGTCATGTTTAATAAAGCTGGCCTGTTAATAAAAGGTTGCTTCTCCATAATACTGTATTATAGAAAATGCCAGCCCTTATAAATTTCTTTCATAGAGAATGTCTATATAAATATAACATGATAAACTAATAGGTCTGAATCACCTTCTGGTGCAAGCTGCATTAGTATTCATGTCACAAGCCTCATGGAGAAATCTGCAAGTGTACAGATAAACATAACCTTCCTCTAGTGTCGTGAGTTCACTAGGACTGTTTCCAAGCTAATTGCAATGTCAATTTCTTTTCAATAGAGAGCTAACAGTAAGAGAAACTAACAGGCAATTAGTTTAACAAGAGCTTTCAGCTAACTGAAAATGAAATTTCCATTGAGATTTATATTTGTATTCTTTGTGTTTCAGGACTAGTTATATATTTATAATTCAGTAATAAGCAATACATTTGTTTGAAGAGGTAAAAAATAAATGATTATGTATATGGTAGCTAATATATGGTAGCTATCTGGTGAGGAAATACATTAATAAGGCAACTTTCTGACTGAGTCAACTTTGAGAATATTATTTATTGTTTTCTACATCATTAAAATATCATCCTTAGTGAGGTAAGCTAATCACAAAAGAAGTCACTAGATATGCACTCACTGATGAGCAGATATTAGCCCAGAAACTTCGAATACCCAAGATACATTTTGCAAAACACAAGAAAACCAAGAAGGAAGACCATCGTGTGGATACTTCATTCCTCCTTAGAATAAGGAACAAAATACCCA
>NC_034613.1:136321142-136359473 GCF_900095145.1 Mus pahari | reverse complement strand
TATGTAGCAGAAGATGGCCTAATCAGCCATCATTGGGAAGAGAGGCCCCTTGGTCTTGTAAACTTTATATGACCCAGCACAGGGGAAGGCCAGGGCCGAGAAGTGTAAATAAAGAAAAATATCAAATTAAAAAAAAAGACCAATAAAATATCTGGATTATAGTTCTCTACTTTGGACATTTAAACATTTCCTTTTAAATAGATTAAATACAAATTTTTGGTAGGCTAAGATTCATAATTATTAAATTGACAGATTTTTATAAATTCATCACCATTTTATAAAGTCTAATGGAAGATAATTAAAATATGACTCAGTTCATTTTGCAAGATCAAGATTTTAGTCATATTTTGACATAAAATGAATGTGTTCTATTTGATAGTGCTGATTTGTGGTACTCTTTAGGATAACTAGGAACACCTATTACCAATGAAGCACAATGATTCATGAGAGGAAAAAGCATTGCATTTACATTTATAGTCATATTCTAGAAGACAATTTAAAAAATAAATTTTCACAGATAGCCAGGGAAAGCTTTCATACCATATGTTAAACAAGGTGTTGTTTACTTAATCCTAGAAGGAAGCTTTCATTATGAGCTCAGCCACCTATTACTTTCTTTAAAAAATGGCCTTGTACCTCAGACTACTCATGAGGAAAAAATTAAACCCAAATTGAAGACATTTTTAACAAAGTAACAGAGCAGTACTCATTAATTTCCACTGGGTTATAGAGGTGGAAAAACAGGAAACGGTATGGCAGTGGAGGGGACTGGGAGGGAAACGCAGAGAAGTAGGAGCATGAGAGCGAGGGATGGCTCTGATAAAAATGCACTGAACACACAGGAAGTGTTTAATACAATTTAAAATGAAATTACTGTATAAAAACCAAAAAAAATGAAAGGAAATGTTTTTAAATAGCTAAAAAAGGATTTAGGGATATCATAAAATATTGAGAAATTTCTCTCCTTAAATTATTACAGATGAAAAAATTAATTCTCAAATCCCATTCGTGAACTCCATATCCATATTTTACCTTATTTTCCACCCTCTCTCCATAAGAAACATTGCTAATATATAATTTCTGTATAGCCTTTCTGAGGATATACCTACAGTTTGAATGTTTACACTAATCATCAACATTAAAATTGGTATACATTAATAACCTGCTGTTTGAACTTCTTACAATACTGGTTTATGTGGTACTAGCATCTTTCATAAGATCATAGTTTCACTTATATCAATGATAAAATCGTAAAGAACTTTGTTTTTCGGCAACATTAATTCTATCAAAAGCAGTAAGATAAACAGAAGAAAACCATATGGTTAGATTGTTAGCATTATGCCTAGTCTATCCTTTACCTAAAACCAATCTATGTGCTAAAATAGTTTTTCTTCTTATAACATGACACAGTGAAAATTGGACTAGAACAGAAGTTAAAAGATCCATGATGTGTTTCTAGCATCAGTTATCTCTATGACACTGGGGCCAGTTATTTAAACATTTGGCCTCACTATTATGTCAGAGAAAATAAGAATTTTAGCCTATCCTATAATTCTCAAAGAAATCTTACAGAGATCTGAAGATACATTATAAGGGAATGATATTGTTAGTATTTTAAGGCTCCTGTAATTTTGTATGGCCCTAATAATATGCTCGTCTCTACCTTCACATTGCTTTAGGGATGAAAAAGGAAACCTTCCTTGCGAAGACCTCAGAGGACATATGGTGGGCAAGCCAGTTCATAAGGGATCTGAATCCCCAAATTCATTTCTGGACCAGGAATATCGAAAGAGGTTCAACATTGTTGAAGAAGATACTGTCTTGTATTGCTATGAATATGAAAAGGGGCGATCAAGTAGTCAAGGAAGACGGGAAAGCACACCAACCTATGGTGAGCGTTCTTCTCTTATGTTCTATAAAAGCTGTATCTGCCATGAGTTTCTCAATTACCTTTCATAGACGTTCAGTTGTGAAACTACTTGATTGCTCTTGAGTATTTCAAATTCATCAGTGACTCTTGTGTACTTCTGAGTAGACTAGCAACAAGACATGATACTAGAAATTATTCTAGATTTTCTAAAGAATAGGTAACACTTTAACTCAATGACATGTGAAATATTACAATCATGTGTATATCTTCTATGACAGAGGACAAAAATAAAATAATTCAAGAGTTTTATATAAGTATATAAATACTCATAATTAACATGACTTCTTTGAAATGAGATCATTTTCTTAATTCCCAAGGATTTGTAAAGACTCTTTTAGGTGGGCATTTCTGGGAAAAATATATATAAGGCTTTATATTCTTTGAAGAAGTTGTACAACTGATCTTATGTTTGAGTAGAAGAAATTTTTACCTAGAAAGGACTAAGCTTATTTAGGTCATAGATGAACATTGAGTTGCTTTGTTAGGATTTTTTTTAATTGTTGACTCATGTATAACCAAGAAGTTAACGTAATCACAAATGATTGAAACTGATATGCTATATCTCTAATATTTGCATGTGAAGGTACTTAAAATGTAAAATGAATAGATTTAATTGGAAGACTCTGTTTTTCCCTGTCCAGTTTCAGAGTAAAGAGTGAGAAGCACATACTTTGGGAAAGACAAGATTATTCCATGAATGTTTCAGCATGGCTTCATCCTCTGTTCCCAAAACAGCAGTCATTTCTTCTTACACATGCTTAATTTTCTTATAGTTATTTGGCACAATTATATATGTTAAGTTTTATCAAAACTTAACATAAAGATTAGAAAGCAAGGTGGGCAAGGTAGCTCCACAGATAAAAGTGCATGCTGTATAATCCTGGAGCCCTGGAGCCCATTGAAGTAGGAAAAACAAATCCCAGAAGCTAGCCTCTGGCATCCACACATGTAACACACATGTACACACACGTACACACACATGCACAAATACTGATGATTATAAAAAATAAAAGAGCCTGAGCACTTAGCTTCATTTGTGTTCATCTTAGCACATATGCTTCTTTATCTTAAGTATTTCATTTTTAACATAACATCTTAATGACACTGTTATGGTTGCACTTATTTTGAGCTGTCACACACCGTAGACATTGGAACCTTTTTGGGGCGGTGGGTTCTGTTTTATTTTAACCCTGAGGTATAGACGTGCATTGTCTTTGTTATCCCTCTTTATCCAGACCCATGAGATAACATAAAAGTTTTATGTATTTCACAAGTAAATATTGACCAGAAGTTGTTAGATAGGCTGTTCAGTACATCTAATCTTATTTTCTCACATTCCTGGATTTATTTAAGGGGAAATTATCATTACCAAATATAGTCAAATATGAGTTCTTACTTCAATAGCTAAAACTTGTTACTCATTTCAGATTGCAGTTTAAAGAACCTGGGTCTGTCATTTTCCACAAAACACATCTTCCCCAATAAAATAAAATACCTTAACTTTAAAAAATTATATAATAGTCTATAGATTCCTGTTATTTATATGTAATAGCTGAGAAAAATAATGGTACATGTTTAAGCAAAAGAGAAAGAAAGTCAACAAAGTTTTTTTTTGCTGAACTTCAAAACTATAATTGTACTGTATATGATTTAATCTATATTTTCACTGTGGGTAATTATAGATAGTCCCATGGAGATTTTTCAGGTACAACATGAAGATTGCTCCAAGTAAATAATAGCTTAGTGCATTTCCTCTTTCAAAGCAAGATTTCAAGTGATGAAATGTACTTATCAGTTACAGAAAATTTATTTCCATGATTTTTCCCAAAACTAATTCATAGTTAATTGACTCGGCTAGTATTTGCTGTATACACATATAAAGTCACTCAGGCACTGGTGACATAAGGGGAATAAAACTGAAATTTTCCCTAAAAGGTAGGCATAACCCCAAGGTAAAAATCACATAAGATATCAAAGTTGTAGTAACTTCAGGTAAGTAGAAGAATGTATATAACATGTTAGCTGTGGAATTGGAGCCAGGGAAGTCTAGCAAACAAGCATTACATTTATATTTGATTTTAAATGTTAAACACTTATCCGGGATATCTAAGTGCCTGTCAGACCCAAACTCATGATACTTCTCAAAACCTGAGAACCTGAGGGTGTCTATAAATCTTTAAGCCAAAACCTCAAAGTTTCCAATATAGAGCACTTCATATTTTTCAACAAATAATGATAGTTAAACTTACTGGCTTTCGTATGGTACCTCAGATGTATTGTGTAAGTTGTTTATACTGAGAACATTCACTTTCATTCTTAGTCACAGATACTCTTATTTTCAAGTATGGAAATTAAGCCAGCAGTTAAGATTCTTAGACTGTAGGCTGAGTGGGATGGCGCCCACCTGAACTCCCAACAGCCAAGAGGTTGAGGCATGAGGACTGGGAGTTTCCATTCAGCCTGGCCTAAAGAAGGGGATGCGGGTAAGCCTAGGAAAACATTCTCTCAAATAAAACAAAACATCAGAAAATGTCACATGAACTTGGAGAATCTTTAGAGACCTAACACAGTTCATAGAACACAGATGTACTTTTGGTTGAATGTGTCTTACTGCATTTGTATCTTAAAGTATCATACATGTATATACGAAAATAGGGAGCTCACTTCATATCATATTGGTTACTTTTCTCCTTGCTGCAACAAAATATCTGAAAAAAGCACCCTGAGGAAGAAAGGGATTTTTTTTTTGGCTCACAGTTTGAGAGTGCAGTCTATCATGAAAGGAAATGCATGATGGTGGGAGCTTGAGGCAGCTGCTCACATTGCACCCGCAGTCAGGAGGTAGAGATTCATTCTGCTGCTCGGCTCCCTTTCTCCTTCTCCTTCAATCAGGTATCCTAGCCCAGGAAATGGTGCCACTACATTTAGGGTAGTTCTTCTCACCTCAATTAGTGTGATCTACAAAATTTCTTACTTAGGGCCCACAGGTTTGTCTCTTAGATAGTTATAGATCCTGTTAAATATACAGTATTAAACGCCACAGACAGCGATAATCAAGCATAGATTTAGAGACAGATATTTGAAATTTTTCTAGTTGTATGGTATAAAACATAATTACTTAGCCAAGGTCCACATCTTATATTATCTGCTCAGTCATTTTAAATGAATGAGTTAAAAATATAGGCATTCACATGAGCAACTGTACATATACGTAAGGATGGACAGGGGGCAGCTCATCTAAAAAATAATAATGCCTATGAGCTTTTATTTATATTAAATGCTGTTGTATTTATAAGGCATTCACCCAGTTAAGCCTCCCAACAACAGTGTGTAATTTATACAAATAAAATATCTATTTATACCTGAAAACACTGAAATACAGAGAGACTAAATTTGCCCAGCTACTAAGTAGTAGAGCTGAACTTCAGTATCCATGGATGTCTGTTGAACCTTAAAGTGGTGTTATTAAATGGTAATATTAATAATAATAAAAGTAATATTAAAGAGAAAAACTAATTTCAGGACATTGCATTAGTTCTTCCAAATATGTAAATTTTATTTCAAGCAAGCATAAATAGGTCTATGTCTTTGTTTATATGTTGTTTTATAACTACTCACATAAGAATCAACATTCATTTGCATAGGTAGAACTCTGACAGATTGTTTTAAAAGCTGGGATAGTCCCAAAGTGGGTTACAGCTCAAGGGGAGGCCTCACAGTCTAACACTATTACTGAGGCTATGGAGTGCTCACAAAAAGGGACCTATCATGAATGCCCTCTGGAAGACCCAACAAGCAGCTGAAAGAGTCAGATGCAGGTATTTGTACCCAACCAATGGACAGAGGCAGCTGACCCCTGTTGTTGAATTAGGGAAGGCTGAAAGAAGCTGAGGAGAAGGGTGATCCTGTAGGAGGACCAGCAGTCTCAATTAATCTGGACCTCCAAGATCTCTCAAACACTGGACCACCAAACAGACAGCATACACCCGTTGATATGAGGCCCCGACACACATACAGTAGAGGACATCCAGGTCTGTGTTCAGTCAGAAATGATGCACCTAACCCTCAAGAGACTGGAGGCCCCAGGGAGTTTAGAGGTCAGGTGGAGTGGGGGATGGGGACATCCACATGGAGACAGGGGGTGGGGTGGAGGAGGTGTGGGATGTGGAGCAGACAGAGGAAGGATGGGGCAGCGGGTGGGGCGGGGAATGGAATATGGAGTGTAAAAATAAATTAAAATGTAAATTAAATAAAATAAATGCTTGCTATATTGTAGGTAAGGAACAACTGCATGTTTTATCATTTTAAACCAGGATAAAATTTGTTTCACTCTTCTAGAATAAAAATAAAAGTAATTTGAGACTATTTGCAGGAATAAATACTATTTACAGAAACAACTTAGATTTGGGTTTACCATTATTCTCTGTGGCATCAGCCATATCCATGGATCTTGTCTATCATCTAACTGCCCCAGAATGACCCTGAAGTTACTACTTTATTCCTTAATTTTCTCATTTATTAAATGAAGATGATTTCTACTTCGTAGAGTTTTGCTGAGAGTTTAGTAACAATGTACTGTAAATTGCTTCAGTACCCAAAATATTGAATATTAATTTTCATTATTGTCATTACAAAAATGAAAATAAATTAAATCATTTCAAAAATTTGGTCTCATCTTCTCAGGCTTCAAATGCAAAGGTTCAATTTAGAGCAGTGCTTCTCTCCACCGCTTCCTTTATTAGTGCATTCCTTGCCTCTTCCTTTCCAGCACACCATTCCAGCACATTTTTATGCATAGAAATTCAGCTAAAATGTAGGCTGAATCCCCTTGTGGCTACAAGTTGTCAAATTTTGTAGGAAAAGCAGGAAAACAATTTAAAGTATCACAAGGACTGTATAAGTTGGGAAATGGAAATCCATTTGTTTTCTGCTTGATTGAAAATCCAGTAGCTCAACCAAAGCACACAAATAAATGCGTGGTATTTGGAACATTATTCTCTTAAGTATTGCTGGTAAATACTATGCAGTGAGTAAATTTTGTGTCTAGAATATTATACCTAGACATTCTGAAGCTGACTAATAAAAGAAAATCAAATACTTTATCCCCTTTATGCACCTAAACAGTGATTGGCTTTAATGTCCTATTTGCCATGATGAAGGGCAAACAAAGTTCTGTAGCTTTGAAATAAGAATGGTATTTGGATGTTTCCAAGTTTGTTAGCATACTAACAAATTACTTTTCATTTTGTCTTAAAAACTTATTCACTTTGAGGAAGTGAAATTATAATTAATAATATTTTTCAAACATTTCCCAAAAGTTTTAATATACTTACACATCTTTCATTTCTGAATAGATGCCTCCTCTCTTTTTTGTCACTTTTTATTATAAATAACTTTCTTAGCAAGTAAAATCCAGGTTTAATTCATTAGCTATCCTAGAGAGAAAAGAAAACATGGTACTATCCACAATATATACATATATATATATATATATATATATATATATATATATATATATATTCAAGTAAGAAGAGCTGCCCAAAGAAACAATCAGAGAATTTAATGAATCAGAAATATGAAATGTAAACTTTACTCAGATTATTACCCTTTTGTACTTTTGAAAATAATTTATAGATAACTGTATGTTGATTAGCTTCAGAAAATAGTTTTTGACATCAAGCTAATGGTGATAAGGCACTGTGTAACTAAAGGGAGAGCAGTTCAGCAATATTATTATTATTATTATTATTATTAATGTGAAAATTAGAGTAATCATCTTGGGAAGGCTCTCTTTCCCAATTTGTACAATTTTATTGTTAAAATAGAAAAGCATTAGTTTTCAGGTCAGATGAACTTGAATTTGGTGTCACAGCTTGGCTTTTAACACTTGAGCTTAATTGAGACTAAACTTATAAGTCAGGGTTTTGTCTGGAAAAAAATGGAGTAACAATCTATTACTACTGTAACCATAAAGACTATACATGATAATATATATCATCACTTAGCACAATATTTACCACATAGGATGTTCTTAAGAAATGGTATTGTAATGGCATAGTAAGTGGTTGCTACTCATGAATCAAATGAGACAAAGAATTTCAACTACTTATAAATCATATTAGCATTTAATTCCCTTCCTTTCACAGGACCTAGTAAAGGATTAAAAGAGTAAAATTAGATATTCATGTTTGGCCTCTCTAGTAAAGCAGTAACTGCCTATTTAAGTATAACAATTAAAATATAAGCATAACATTTTAGTTAATTTGGGTGCAGTATTGTTAATGAAAAAGGAAGAACATGCAAACTGCTAATAATACCTCAAACTGTGTTTATCCAGCTCTTAAAATCCACTGTAGAAAACATCAGGTTGGATTCTGGGTCAGTTACAGAAATCCAAAAATGACTTGGCATTTACACCTTCTTAAAGTTTTAGACAAGTTGCTACAAAACTAAAGGATAAAATAATGTGAAAAATAAATGTGTTGTAAACTCCTAAATAAATCAACCCTTGGAAGAAAGGTTTATGCTGAACGAATTCAAGGAAACAGTTAATAGAGAAAACAGTAAAGGAAAGGAAACTTTTTTTATTAGGTATTTTCTTTATTTACATTTCAAATGCTATCCCGAAAGTTCCCTATACCCTCCCCGCCCTGCCCCTGCTCCCCTACCCACCCACCCCCACTTCTTGGCCCTGGCATTCCCCTGTGCTGGGTCATATAAAGTTTACAAGACCAAGGGGCCTCTCTTCCCAATGATGGCCGATTAGGCCATCTTCTGCTAGATATGCAGCTAGAGACGCAAGCTCAGGGGGTACTGGTTAGTTCATACTGTTTCACCTACAGGTTTGCAGCCCCCTAAAACACCTTGGGTACTTTCTCTAGCTCCTCCATTGGGGGCCCTGTGTTCTATCCAATAGTTGACTGTGAGCATCCACTTCTGTGTTTGCCAGGCACTGGCATAGCCTCATAAGAGGCCGCTATATCAGGGTCCCTTCAGCAGAATCTTGCTGGCATGTGCATTAGTATCTGGGTTTGGTGGCTGATGATGGGCTATCCAGAGACTACCCAAAATTTAGAGCTAAGATGAAAGGATGGATTATCCAGAGACTACCCCATCCGGGAATCCATCCCATCATCAGCCACCAAACCCAGATACTATTGCACATGCCAGGAAAGGAAACTTTTGATAAGGCTATGGAGTATTAGTGTATAGAGAAGACGTAAAGATGGCTATGTCAAATTGAATGTTTAGATCACTTATGAGAAGAACAAAAAAACCTTCACATGACTTCTTCAATGGAATGGTGTGGTGCAGATGAAATAGTGCTCTCTAGTACAGACAGAATGGGGAAACTGAATAGGAAGTTACTTCAGAATTCTCATGTGGAGACAGTCCTTCTAATTAGAGGACATTTGTCATTTTCTTGGATATTTTTATGGGATTGCAATAATGGCAGAGTAAAGAGTAAAGGATGCAGGGTATTAGTGGCACCAAGTGTGTCAGGTAGAAGATAAGATTGCTACTCTGCATTTTGCAATGCACTGAAAGTGTCCAAATGTAAAGAATGTCCAGAATTCTGTTGTTGAGAAGCCCTGACTATCCTGAGAACCAATTTACAGAGACAGATATTGGAAGAATCAGGTGGAGACCTCATATAATACAGAGATGGTTGTCTTGTTTTTTAACTAAAAGAACCTAGGAAATTATCACTCTAGAATATATATCTATATTTCTTCATTATTAGTATATTCTCTGAGCAAAAGTGTTATGAGATTGTGACTGTCTGTAATTATCTAGTCTGCCCCACAATTAAACAAATAAACTATAACATCCTCTGGAGCAAGATGTGATACATTATTTCCCTGGTTGAAATTAGAATACATTTTCTCTTTTATTGAACATGTAGCAAGTAACATATGTAAACAGATAAATAGAGCTGTTAGTGTTAGCTTAAAAATCATAACGTGAATTAAGTAATCTAACATTGTCTTATTTTCTTCAGATCTCTGGTTTTGAAAGTCCGTTAAGGAAAAGTTAGGTGATTTTATAAGTCTATGGTATCTACGGATTTTATACTCCGCTTGTAGATAAATGCAAACAGCATTGAATGTGTGTTGCATTTGGACTATAGCCAGTGTTTCTGCAGTGTATTTGTACATCAAATCTTTCTTTTGGGGGTCACAAAATATGTATCACTTTCCAGTTTAACAAACACCTTATAGAATACATTTGCAAAGTACTGAAAGACTTGTAATTTGGCTCAAATGCCCCAAATCTTTGGTATCAATGATAAAAATTTTGTTGTATTTTAAGATTCAAACAGTCCTGGGAGCAAAAAATAAAAATAAATGAATAAATAAAAATTAAAAAGCCTGAAAGACAAAAAAAATCCAAACAGAAAAGTTGCTGTCTGCCCCAGTTAACTTGTTAGATGTCTTTATTAATTTTTATTTTGCAGAAAAAACAGATAAAATCTATTTATAGAATAAATTGTATTTGTGAAAAAATGCCAAATCAAAGTAATAAAAACTAAGTAGAAAGATCAATGCACTGCATTCTTTAATCTATACTTGCAGAGTTACTGATTTCATTGCACAATGATTTATTTTAGAGACTATAGAAGAAATAGATCATAGGAAAGAAAATATTGAGTGTTGTATTCAATATTTTTCAAGAGTGGGGGGATAGAAGTCATATTCTGGTCATGTAGTGACTCTTAAGAACATTAGTGCAAATAATAAAAACAATGATCGACAAATTGAAAGTGTCAATGTGATAACCTATCTTTGTTTTATGGGTAACATGCCCTGTAATGTCAGTATATTCACCACTGTTCTAAGACAAAGCACAGAGCTTCATTCACAATTTATGCTCCAGTGCTCCAATTCTTTAACTCTTCATCTAACCTTCACGATATTTTTAAGAGTTGTAGATTCACTGTAAAGACACTTAAAACAAAAACTACAGAAATCACATGTTAAATTGTTTTAGAGGAAACAAGCTCGATTTCTCTTTTCATTTGTGGTGTCTAATTATCTGTCACTGAAGCATCTTTGGGGGTGGAGGAAGCACTGGAACAAGAACGGGAGACTGTTGAGTCAGGACTACTACTATCTGCAAAATCCTAAGCCAGTGTCAGAAAGTTGGTCAGGTTTTCACCTAACCTTTTCACTAACTTCAAGAGTATGATTCCATAGAGATGAATTTAACAAAGAAGTTATAAAATTGTTATAGGAGGCCATTAGTATTTAAATGTGAATCTTAAATTGATAATCATTTTACTTTTCATGAGGACATGTAAATACCTTCTAGATATTGGTAGGGTTTTCAACATATTGTTCCACTAAGATTTTTAATTGCTGTAATTTGCAGTTAACTTAAGGCATTTAAACAAATGATATGTGCATTTAAACAAATAATGTTGCATGCCCATATCATCTTTCTTGATCAGGTCTGTATTAAGCTGAGTGTAGTAAGAGGCAAATTTTGTTTTATGCCCTCCATAGTATTGAAAGGATGGCCCAGAATTCTTCTATCTATCCTAATACTTCCTCATTCTTTCCACAATTCTTGTGGGATTGCCACTGGACAGCAGCAAAATTTAAAATAAGAAATACTGACTTCACTAAAATTCGTGTAAATATATGGCAAACTCATTAATTACATACCCACACATGAATATATATATATATATATATAATAAAAAAGTAATTTGATTTAAAAAGTTATCCTTGTGATCAAGCATTAAAATGAGAGTTAACCCTGTGTTCTGCACTTACATCACTCAATTAAAGTATAGATGATTTTTGTAAAGCAAGATTAAACACAAACACAATGTAACCTATTTTTAGAAAAGATTTCAGTTGTTTTTGGTTTCTCAGTAGGGAAACTGTAAAGTATAAATCTACTAACAAATTCAGCTTACATTGACTTTTTGTTGTTTATATGTATTATTTTATAAACCATTCTTTAAAAAACCACAGCCCATTGAAATATTTACAAGTCAATTTTTCTAACGGTCTTTTACCTAAAAACAAAAACTTTAAATGTAATACTAAAGAGAAAGTGCTCACTCATTTTTATTTTATTAGATCCTGATATACTTCCATTCTCCTTCAAAAATTTACTGACTTTACATTTAATTCAGTTTTACTTGGTCTTTGACTGTGTGCCTCTCTACCTTAAATAACCCCAGGATGTTTTCCTACAGATGCAGTCAACCATCTGAAAGTAATTTTTCTGTCTGGTATGTGATGAGTTTGATGGGTTTCTATAGCAAACTTATAGCTCAAGCATTCTTATTGTACTCATTTTCATCAAAATATTGGCTGAAATATTTAGAACAGATGCATACATATGTAACTTTCAGCCTCTAGAGAAAACTTTCTGTGAGCGTTAAGAAGTATGTCAAACTTTTGAAGACTTTCCCTGCCGTTTTCTTAACCTTTGCCGACTGTGAAAGGACTATTGCTACACAGGTGCTATTTATTATGCTGAAACATAATGAGTTTGGCATGGAGGGCAGGAAGGGGGAATGAGAAAACTGGAAATGAAACCGCTCACTAGTGTTTCAACAGATTGCTACTTATGGAAACTTGTTAGAAGATAAATCAGAAAATAGGACTTGTAGTTCTGACTTGACTTACAAGCAGTTTTGCAAAGCTCATTTTGGCTTCTTCTTTTTTTTCTCATAATGAAGCCATTAGGAGCACATTTTGCACTTCCAGAGGACCTGAGTTCTGTTTCCAGCATCAATGTAGAATACTCACTGACACCTGTATCTCAAAGTCCAGGAAATTCAAAGCTGTCTTCCCACCTCCCTGGGTACCCACACATATATGCACATGGCAGACTCTCACAGAAATAAAGAAATAAAAATGTTTTTAAATTGTTTCAAATGAAGTTGGAAGGTCAGTGTGACACACTAATTTGGATGAATAGAAAAGACAGGAAGGGGAATAAAACTATGGAAATACAAAACTAAGGTGTCGTTTGGAGTTTCGGTGGTGCAGTGCATGGAGAAAACCCTAGCTATTTTTTCATTTGTTTTACTTTTTGGTGAGTTTTTTTGGTTTTGGGGTTGTTGTTGTTGTTGCTGTTATCCCCTTAGCCCCACCCCACCTGACCTCTAAACTCCCTGGGGCCTCCAGTCCCTTGAGGGTTAGGTGCATCACCTCTGAATGAACCCAGACCTTGCAGTCCTCTACTATATGTGTGTTGGGAGGCCTCATATCAGCTAGTGTATGCTGCCTGGTTGGTGGTCCAGTGTTTGAGAGAACTCAGGGTCCAGGTTAGTTGAAACTACTGGTCTTCCTACAGGATCACCCTCCTCCTCAGCTTCTCTCAGCATTCCCTAATTCAACCACAGAGGTCAGCAGCTTCTCTTCATTGGTTGGGTGCAAATATCTGCACCTGACTCTTTCAGCTGCTTGGTGGGTCTTTCAGAGTGCAGTCATGATAGGTTCCTTTTTGTGAGCTCTCCATAGCCTCAGTAATAGTGTCAGGTCCTTGGAGCCTCCCCCTTGAGCTGGATCCCACTTTAGGCCTGTCGCTGGCCCTTCTTTTCCTCAGGCTGCTCTCTATTTCCATCCCTGTAGTTCTTTCAGACAGGAACAATTATGGGTCAGAGTTGTGACTGTGGGATGGCAACTTCATCCCTCACTTGATGCCCTGTCTTTCTGCTGGAGGTGGACTCTACACTATAGGGCATTTCATCTACAGTCTCTCCCTTTGAGTCCTGAGAGTCTCTCACCTCCCAGGTCTCTGGCACATTCTGGAGAGCTTTCCAGTTTCAACCTCCTACCTCCCGAGGTTGCCGGTTTCCATTCTTTCTGCTGACCCTCAGGGCTTCAGTCCTTTCCCACCACCCAATACTCGATGATGTTCCCCTCTCCCTCCCAGGTTCCTCTCTCCCCTTGTGGTTGCTTTCTTCTCCCTCCCAAGTGGGACTGAGGCATCCTCACTTGGGCCCTTCAGCTTGTTGACATTTTTGAGTTCTGTGGACTTGCTAATATCCACTTATTAGTGAGTACATACCATTCATGTCCATCTGAGTCTGAGTTACCTCACCCAGGATGAAATTTTCTAGTTCCATCTATTTGCCTGCAAAACTCAGGATATCCTCGTTCTTAATAGCTGAGTAATATTCCATTGTGTAAATGAACCACATTTTCTGTATCCATTCTTCTGTTGTGGGACACCTGAGTTGTTTGCAGCTTCTGGCTATCACAAATAAGGCCTCTATGATCATAGTGGAACATGTGCCCCTGTGGCATAGTGGGGCATCTATTGGGTATATACCCAAGAGTGATATAGCTGGGTCTTCAGGTAGGTCTATTTCCAATTTTCTGAGGAACCTCCAGATTGATTTCCAGAGTGGTTGTACCAGTTTACAATTCCACCAGCAATGAAGGAGTGTTCCTCTTTCTCCACATCCTTACCAACATGTGTTGTCACCTGAGCTTTTGATCTTAGCCATTCTGATTGGTGTAAGGTGGAATCTCAAGGTCATTTCGAATTGCATTTCTCCAATCACTACGGACTTTGAATATTTATTTAGGTGCTTCTCAGCCATTCAAGATTTCTCTGCTGTGAATTCTTAGTTAGTTTCTGGACCCCATTTTTGATTGGGTTGTTTGGTTTGTTAGTGGTTAGCTTCTTGAGTTCTTTATATATTTTGGATATTAGCCCTCTATCAGATGTAGGGGTAGTGAAGATATTTTTCCCAATCTGTATGTTGCCAATTTGTCTTATTGACTATGTATGTTCTTTGCCTTACAGAAGCTTTCCAGATTCATGAGGTCCCATTTATCAATTCTTGATCTTAGAGCATGAGCCATTGGAGTTCTATTTAGGAAATTTCCCCCTGGCCAATGAGTTCAAGGCTCTCTCACTTTCTCTTCTATTAGATTCAGTGTATCTTGTTTTATGTTGAGGGCCTTGATCCACTTGAACTTGAGTTTTGTGCAAGGTGACAAATATGGGTCTATTTTCATTTTTCTACATACAAACAGCCAGTTAGACCAGAACCATTTATTAAAGATGCTTTCTTTTTTCATTACTATGATGATTCCAGTCAGAAAACTCCAGATATGCAACAAATATAAACACTTAAATAACAAAACATTGCTTAGACTATAAGGCATTAGCATGGAATTATTACAAGGCTCCTGGATAACATTTCAAAATGAACTCTAGAGGTAACAGATGCCTTCAGCTTTCAGAAACAAAATTTTACTCTAAGAGGAAATACATAACTTACCTTGAACTGTTTCTGTTTTTTTTTTTTTTTAATTTCCCGTCGTGATTTGCACATCAGTCTGACCCTTCTCACCTCCTGTCAGTTTTGTGTGAGGAATCCACACTTGTTCCCAGCTTCTGGGAATGGTTAGCTCTGTACTCACCTTTATTCAGTATTATTCATTTTTATTTCAGTAAGAATAAACTTTCAGACTGACTAAAAATCTGAGGCATGCATTGTACCCACTGAAGTATTGGTTGTCAACTGGAGTAAAATACTAGTAAAAATGTAGTAAAACTCCAATAAATATTTGGTATTTTTTAAAGGAAAGAAAAAAGATTTCTCTCTTCTTGCACTGGGTCTGGTGGCACATGCCTTTATTGCTAGCACTCCATAGGCAGAGGCAGACAGATGTTATTTATATGAGTTCTAGGCCAACCTGGTCTTCAAAGGGAATCACAGGATAGCCAGAGCTGCACACAGAAACCCTGTCTCAAAAAATAAAACACAAACAAACAAAAATTTTTTTTCTTCTCAAATATGTCTGTCTAGGTTTGTGTCAAGTTTACAAAACCCAGCCAACACATATGATTTTCTCCAAAAACAAAAATAAATAAATTATTTTTTCTGAGCATTTTTCTAAGTCACTGTAATTTTCCTTAAATTCTGGGTTAACAATGTACAGTTAAATGATGACTCCCAGAAAAATCAGCATTAAAAAGTCATATATAGCTTTGTTCCTATATCAGTGACTTAATTCTGTTTGAATCGTAGCTATTAACAAAATTCAATGAATAGTTATGTATTTCTGTGCAATCTGCTTGTCTTGTGCAGATGCTCTGCTCCAGGCAACTAATGATTTTTAAAACCACCAAACAAGTTTGTAGTTATCAAATGACTGTTTATTTGATAGATGAATAATTATTATTAATTAGGCTTTTATTTTTCAAAAGATTTTCCTGGTGATATGCAAAGGTGCTGTTAGCTGCTTTAGTTTTGATGAGCATGCTAACATGGAATTTATGTTTAAAACTAAACTCTAAAAGAATTACTTGTGGGTATTTTGAAAATATAGCACTTATAAAATCAGAAGTTTGGGGAACCGATTCATAAAGCAATGTAATAGAAATTTTTCAGAGACTATTCCTCACATGTTTACACCAACCATGGTGGGCAGAATACATTAAATTGCATCATCTCATTCATTCTTTCTGTGAAAAAGAGGAGAGATAAGTTACATAAGAATGTTACAATCATAAATCACCATTTATAAAGGCAGTTGCACACCTTGGAAAGAAGTCATTAAATCATAACATGTTACATCATTAATAATTTTATCATGTGTAGTTTATTCTCAGACTTTAAAATAGCCTAGTAAAATATAGTAAATAAATTATATCTGTGCAGATAATTAGGAAGTACAAGTTTGGTATATTTTCCTTAAGAGTAGAATTAAAATCTCCCACAAAATTTTGTAATATTTTGACCAACACATTTAAAAAGACATGAAAGAAAAAAGGGTGGCTTCTAGGGATGCAGAAGCAAATATGATCTGAATATATGATCTGCCTGTATAAAGATATAATGAAAAATGTTCACAACTGATATTCAAATGCCTTGATGTGAATGCTGATATTAGGCATTGAGCAGGTGGGTTTCCTTAGGCACATTGCTTAACAGTTTCCTCCTACTAAAAGCATTAATTCTCATAAGCATAAGGGTTTAATGATCCAATAGTAATCAAATTCCAGGAAATTCTCTGGCCTCCAGATAGTGCTTTTATAGGTACTTTTATTGTGGTGGTTATTGTGCCATTCTTATGATCTAGGCTTTGCAGATTTCCAGTTTTCATTAATCCAGAATTTATTAAAATGCTACCATTTGCTGTATACCAGACGTATATTTTTAAAAGCTTGGATTATTTGGTTTTCGTTGACTATTCTGTGCTTTGGGAAATTTAAGTTGAACAAAATAATTGATTACTTCTTTACCAGAGTGTTACTTAAAGTCTTTGCTATGGCTGCTGCTCGCTAAATGATGTTTAGTGAGAATAGTCCGAAAGATATTGGCCAAAGAAGAGGATACTTGAGTCTATAAACAAGACATGCTTATTATATCAAAAACTATGCACAAGTAGATTTAAGGCCCCATATTGCTGCGGCATGGTAGTATTCAAATGTATGATGATATCAATTAGAAAAAAAATTAAGTTCGTTTGTGATAGTATACCATGAAACAGTAGTTTAAAATCCTGATAATAAGGTTAAATGCAAGGGACTGTCACCTTAGAAGGGACTAGCAAGAGAAAGATTCATAGGCATTAGGGAATAAGACTGAAATCCGTTAATAAAATGAAAAAAAAATGAAAACTGAATTTTGGTAAAATTTTATATACCTTTCTATCCAGGACTCTAAGGAGAGCAAACATGGGCTACTCTTTATTATCTAGAATAAGTACCTTAAACTAGTATTATCTGGAGAGTTCTCAGAGGCAGTTTCACCTTCTGGCTCAAAACACACATTTTCTTCATCCACACATGCCAACCATAACGTTGCATATGAGAGTGTGTTTTGCATACTGTAACTGAAAATCAGTTTAAGTATAAGGCTACCTGGGGAAGAAAAACAATGTGATGTGAACTTTGTTCTCTGTGTTTAGGCAAGCTACGACCTATATCTATGCCAGTCGAATATAATTGGGTGGGGGACTATGAAGATCCAAATAAGATGAAGAGAGATAGTAGAAGAGGTAAGTGTTCTAGAATTTCAGTGTAGGATGGGTTATTTGAACAATAAGCAAATATAAATGTTCTTTAAATAGATTATTATGGCTTCAGCAGAAACTTACTCCATCATTAACTGACAGTACAAATAAATGAAGTCAGTTCAACAGTTGACTCTTGACCCTTTAGTAATAGGTATCTTATATGTATGCCTTCTAAGAGATTCTGGGCAGATAATTACACAGAGAAAGATTAATATATGTTTATAAATCGAAAGTTAATATTTTGAAAACAAGGTCAGAAGTGTGAAACTGCATAAAAGAATTCATTTCAATTCAGTAAATAAAAAACAGTTTTGTTATCAATCCCAATTAATCTGCAATGAAACTTACTCCTTTGTGAAACCTCGTACGATGAAATCTCATAACAAGCATTGATGCACATAGGGGGAAAGCAGATGTATAATGGAAACTGGACCAGTGACTCTTAACAACAACCATAGAGAAGTGGAGGGGAAGGGTGCTTTGTATTTTCTCTATTCTATTTGCTGTGTTCACTGTTCTTCTCTTACATGGGACTGGGCTACTTTTGAAGTACCTACCCAAAGTAAGTGAAATCTTCATGACTTAGTAGACTTTAACCAAGTGTGGCTATGGTGAGCCCAGCTGTTGATGCTGCTACTTACACTTGCAGGAGAGAGCCATAAATTGTAGATGGATAACCAAACCGAAATTGTTCCTTTACACTAAGCTTCCTTTATGGTATGGTTGACCCGTTTACTTATCATTTCTACCCAGTGAACTATAAAACATCCACAGATCACATAGGCAAGCAAGCTAAATGTCTACTTCATTAGTCTTCTTAACATATGTTTTGTGGAGTGAGCATTTCCAAAATGTTGAGAAGTTCAAGAACACTTTCAGTTTTCTTTACATGTATGTATTAACTCCATATCAAAGTTTAGTATCTAATCTTATTATAGTTTAATTGAATAAATCAAGAAAAAATTAAAATGTTTATCATACACCATCTCTAAGTTATTCTTTGGGACTTCTAATAATAGTGACAGCATGGGGGAAATTCGTATATTAACTACTAAAAGCTGACTACTAATTTAAGGAAAGAATCTATGAACTAAGTTTATAACATGGACTTCAACTTATCCAAGAATGCTACCTAAAATGTTGGAGGCTATGCTTTGTCATTAAGGTTTAGGAAAATCTTTCTGGGAAACTTGCTTCAAACTGTAAGGTACATCCATTCAAATTTAAGTTCTACAGGTGATTTTTATGTCAAATCTTCAGAGTGAAAACCAGAAGAAATAACCCAAAAATATGCCGTATTGTCTTGTTCCAAATAATTAAGTCCTACTGTATTGTTACTACATATTTTGTAAGTTAAAGTACTGAAATGAAATCTTATAGCACAACTTGGAAAGAATGGTACATTTCAAATATTTGCATATTTATATCAGTATATTTCTCTTTTTATGTAGAAAACTCTCTACTTCGATACATGAGCAATGAAAAAATTGCTCAAGAAGAATACATGTTTCAGAGAAACAGCAAAAAAGACACAGGGAAGAAGTCAAAAAAGAAGGGTGATAAGAGGAATAGCCCAACTCACTACTCATTGCTACCTAGTTTGCAAATGGATGCATTGAGACAAGACATCATGGGCACCCCAGTGCCAGAAACCACACTGTACCATGTAAGTACACTCCAAAAGTCTTTAAATTAATTTACTTCCTTGGAAGGCAAATTACTTTAGTTCATATAATCCAGATTTTTATAAAAGATTCTAACATTAGAAATTAGCAACTGAAATAAAATTATTGAGGGTTGATTTGTTTTACAGCTCATTTGATCAAAATATTCATATTTAATAGGAACCTCTATTTTATTGAAATAACTTAATAGGCACAATAGTGACAGAAAACAGTAATTAGGTAATTACTCATTTGTATATTAATACACAGTGCTTGGGCAGCTTTAGAAATCAGCGTTAGAAATAGAATGTTTAGTATTTCATGACTCTTCCTTAAAAGGAGCATCCACTATGTGCTAGTAAAACTGGGAAGACAAAGAACAGCATTGGGGCTGGGGACATGATTCAGTTGGAAACATGTTTGCTGCACAAGTGTGAGGACCAAGTTTGCATTCCCAGCCCATAGGAAAAAGTTAGGCCTAGTGCTGCTTGCCTATATTCCTAGTGTTGGGGAGGAAGACACAAGAGGATACTCAGAAGTCACTAGTCAGCTAGCCCAACTGAATCGGTTGTTCCATGTATACTGGGTGACCTTGCAAAAGTAAGGTGAAGGGGCTAAAAACATATCTCCATGTTCAGGAGCACTGACTGCTCTTCTAGAAAATGAGGCATAAATTCCTAGTACCCACATGGAGACTGACAGCCTTCTGCAATTCCAGTTCCAGGGATTTCAATACTCTTTTCTTGCCTCTGCAGGCACCAAGCACATACATGGCACATAAACATCAGTGCCCACAAAACACCATCCACATTGAATGAATGACTGAACGTTTTAAATTAAGGAGGATGGAGACTAGAAGAAGAAAATATCTGAAGTCAACCTTTGGCTTTGACATGTACATATGCACACACACACACACACACACACACACACACACATACACACACATTCATATATAAAAGCACAGCATTGTATACTAAGATTTCCAATTTAATTTAAGTTATATATGGGAGGATGCAAAAAGTATAGAAACAAGAGGAAAAGTAGCCTTCTACTTCAAGGTGACTTAAGAAAAACCTTCATCATGGGCAGTGGCTGAACCAAGAGTGACAAAGTGAATCCTAGTCATCACAGGAGTTTTCAGACTCCTACAATAATCAAGAATTTATTGATGAATTTTGAACTGAAAGCATATGATCACACTGGCATGCAGTAGCTTTCTAATGAAAATATTACGTGAGAGGTCAAAGCCAGGGCCATTAAATCCATGCCAGATGGATGGTGAGGAACCCGAACATTAGCCATGTGGAAGCTGAAAATCCTATTAGTCATAACCCTCTCTTAAAGCATCAATATGTCTTCTACCACTTTGGCTAAATAAAGTTTGTTTTTAACAATAGAAGTGTAGCTTCCACTTAAGAACAATTAAAAATAGACTACATGAAACTGAAGAGGTTGCTCAGTCACTAAAGTCATTGTATAGCCATGGGGCCAGAGTTCAGATCCCTAGCACCTAAAGTCAAGTCTGGTACTGCACACCTATAACCCCAACACAGAGGAGGCATGGAGACAGATTACCTCTTTGGCTTGCTACAGTTAGTTTAGCCTTACCTCTAAAAAATAAGGTGGAGAATAATAAAGGAAGACACCCAAAGTGAACCACTGGCTTCCACAGATGTACACACATGTACATGCATATGCTCACACACAAGTGTACACACATGAACATATAAAGATTACAAGACCTTTAGTTAGTAAGTGGAGGAATGGAACTTAATGCCCAAAGTATCAAATCTATCATATTGTTAAAAGGTATACCATCTAAGTATACAAGATGTGAAAGAGTTAATAAATTTGTACTTGAACTGTTTCTCAGAGTCAATATCTTAAGTTATCATTCCTATTCTCATAACACTAGATTAGAAAAACTGTTTTTTCATTATGTTGATTAGAGTTTTATAGCTGCAGTGCCTATCTTACCTTCCCCCAGGCCCATAGCCCATGTCTCTTCCTGTACAAGAGACTTGAATGCCCCATCATAACCCATTAAGTAGCTGATAAATCATTATTCTTCCCAGCAACATCTGAAGGAAACCTAAAAACCTAAATCCTTTGATACCTGTGAATGGGTCCACTTGTGTTATCACAATTGAGAAGAGCTATCTAATCAATGAATACCTATACAGTCTGATTTCAATTATAAATAACAGCATATACAAAGTTCCCAGGATGAAAGACAGACACCCTATTCATGAGTAGAATTGTTAGTTAGAGATGAAGCTGGAGGGAGAACAAGAGGCCACTTTGATTCCAAGTAGGTTAGCTGGTAGGAAGTTTGGATTTAGCATTAGAAAAGTGATGACTGGTCAAACACATACTCATATACATAGTGTGTTCATTATGTTTTTCATGGAGAGACTTGTGTACACTAGGAAAAGAAAATAGAGAATGAATTTGGGAATTGTTGAAGAATTGACGAAAGGAAGTCAATAAAAACCAAGTAAAAATGATAAGAAAATATTCTTATCAATACACAATAGTGTATTACCTAGGTTTAGAAATTGTTGCCACTTTTCCAAAGAGTATTTATTTGTTGAGGAAGATCAAAAATCTGTTTGAGTAACTCTATTTCTAGAGGCTCATTTTAAAATGAAAGAAATGTTCTTTATGTTATAGTTTCTTCAAAATACAAGGTCAGTACTAGTATGTGACTTAATCGCGTTCATGAGAAAATGATCATCTTCATTTTTCCTGATTCTTGTAAAACATGAATGTTATTGATACAATAGAATATAAGGGGAAGATTAAATATTGAGTATCATAGAACACTATCTCTGCTACGGTATGAATTCTATGCTATCTAAAGGCGTTTGCCTTCTGATTTAAAATGTCTTAATTTAATAGCAGGGTTATATCAGAATTTTAGAGTAATATAATACCATGTAAGTTGTAGTGAATAACTCCACTAAGAAGTAAGTGACTGTGAACTCCAATGTTAGTGTCTTTCACGTATTTTCAACTTGGAAAGAGATCTTTTGCACATGTACTATTATTATAGTCCCAGGGATGGCAACAAGATGAATTTTTCTTACACCATACCTTTTATACTGTAATGCAGAACTTCAGTTCCATTCAGTCCTTGCTTCTTCCCTGCTTGGTTATCTTATTACAGACATCTCACTATGCCCACCTCATCAGCTGAACATGTTTTTCTAATTCCTAACATTATTTTTACTTGTAGGTAAATTAGGTTAATTCTATGTCTGAAAATGCACACGTTGTTAGCTGATCTTAGAAGACACAAAGATAGGCAGTGGTGTATGTATATGTGAAATATACATGTATTAAGAAACCATTATAAAGATAAAGATTAATTGGATTGCCCTGAATCTCATCTTTCATTCTTAGGGGAGAACAAAATGTTTCCATTTTTCCAAAGGGCATTATTTAGTGGGGTAGATCAAGAACCTGCTAGCATACCTTTTAAGAAAGAAATTAGAGCCAGACACTGGTGGTGCATGCCTTTAATCCCAATACTTGGGAGGCAGAGGCAGGCATATTTCTGAGTTGAAGGCCAGCCTGGTCTACAGAGTGAGTTCCAGGACAGTCAGGACTACACAGAGAAACCCTGTCTAGAACCACCCCCCCACACACAAAAAAAGAAATCAGAGTATAAACTTTTGCTTAATACAATATGCAAATAACATCCTCCTTCATTATAAGTGAAACTAATTAATTGACTTGATTAATTAATCAATTAAAATCTATATGCATATATACCATAATGGGTAAAAATCTGATTATGTATCCATGTACCATGCTGGTATACTTTCATAATGTAATTTGAAATATAGTTTTTTAAAACAGATTTTGAGTAGGTGTTAAAAAATCTGTTAACTCCTTTCCTAACATCCCAACATTTCTGTAATCCATCCTATTTTTTAAGATGTACGTGTAAACATTTAGCTGTTATATTGTTCCTAATAAGTAGATTTAGCCATTCTGATAAATTTTGTGAGGAAATATTTTATAAAGCTAAAAGGTCAGTGTACAGTTGTTAAAAGTACTTTTTCCTTCTTTCTTTCTAACAAGCAATTAACCTGAAAAGGGCACTATACAAATCACTTTATAAGTATTAATAGTTCATCCCCAGTAACCTATGAAGAATGTACTAGTATTAAACTCATTTTACAGACTAAGAAGCCAAGGCAGAAATATCTAAAAGTAGTTCCATGATGGAACTGAGTTTTTTAGTTTATTCTTCTCTCATATATTATATCCCAACCAGTTTCCCCTCCCTCCTCTCCTCCCTTACTTCCTTTCTCCCCTAGATCCACTCCTCCTCTATTTCCCCTCAGAAACTAGCAGACCTCCCAGGATATCAACCAATACAGTTATAATACAACTATGCCCATATCCTCACATGAAGGCTGGACAAGGTAGGAGGTAAAGGGTCCCAACCTCAAGCCAAAGAGTCAGATACAACCCTCATTCCTAATGTTAGGAGTCCCACAAGAACACCAAGCTACACAACAATAACATATATGCAGAGGACCAAGTTTAGATCCACATACGCTCTGTGATTGCCACTTCAGTGAGCCCCTATGAGCCCTGCTTGGTTGATTATGGAAGCCATGTTCCTGTATGTAGTGTTCTTGACCCCTCTAGCTCCTACAACCCTTTCTCGCCATTTTCCTTGGAATTCTCTGAACTCCACCTAGTGTTTGGCTGTAGGTCTTTGTATCTGCTCCTATCAGTTGCTGGATGAAGCCCCTCTAATGACGATTGGGCTAGGCAGCGATTGATGAGTGTAGCAAAATATCATTAGAAATTATTTCATTGACTCTATTTTTCTTTTTAGCCAGTTGTATTTGGATCTATCCTAGGTTGGGCTGTCCAGCCTTTGGTCTAGACAGTGTCAGGCGGGAGCTCCCTCTTGTGGGTGGGCCTCAAGTTGGACCATTATTGGTTGGCCACTCCCACAAGTTCTAGACCACCATTACTCCAGCACGTCTTGCAGACAGGACAAACTGTAGGTTGAAGGTTTCTGTGGCTGGATTGGTATCCCAGGAACTGAGGTTTGAACATCAGTGTTTTAACTCTTCATCAGCATTTTAACAACTCTTCAAAACTAGCGTAACTTTAGCAGAAAGTTAACTATTCTAGTAGTGTTATCTGTTATCTAGTACCCGTGCAAATGAGTTACCTATAAGTACCCCTATGTACACATTTTATGTACACAAACTGATATATTTATAACTGGACTGGACAGAATAGAGAATAAAAATACTTTATGAATTTAAAGATTCACAAATTCTAACTTAGATATAGTTCAGACTTCCATTTCTTTCCAAGAAATCACAACCTTCACCCCACTATAAAACAAAACAAAAAACTGGAAAAAAAATTACATTAACTCGCATGCTTGAAATCCTAAAGGAAGCGAAGGCTAGAGACCTCCAAACTTGAAGTACAGTGTAGTAGTATATTCTCAGTATTTTTTCCTGCCTATTGCATAAACTGGCTCTGGTTTTGGAAACCTGGCCTGTAATATAGTGTTCCAGTCTGCTTCTCTGTAACTATGATAAAACATTGATCAAAAGTAACTTGGGAAGAAGGCTGTCAGCTTACAAGGTATAGGCCATCATCAAGGGAAGTCAAAACAAGAAGTATAGAATAGATGATAGAGGAATATTGCTTACTGGCTTGCTTCTTTTGGTTTGCAGTCTAGGCCTACCTACCTAAGGATAATACTTTTCAGAATGAGTTTAGCCCTCCTACATCAATTAGCAATTAAGAAAATACCTATTACACATGGCCACAGTCCAAACTGATGGGGGCAGTTCTATTAAGGTTTTCTTTGCCTGGGTGATTTGTGTCAAGTTGAAAGTTGACTCTGTGACACCTGTAAAGCATAATAGGAACAAACATAATATGGCTCAAAATAAAGCCTTCTCTTTAACCAGTGGGGCAGAAAAGAGGTAGTCCAATATGGCACAAACCCTTTCAACAATGCCTGTCTATTTTAACAGAAAAAAACAAGCATGAAAAGTCATTCTTTCCTCCTTTACCACATGCAGAAAAATTGCTTATTTACAAAGAATACATAACAATATTGCATTTAAATATACCAAATAATTGAGATCCAAAATAGAAGAATTAATTAGGGAAGGCTGAAAGACGCTGAGGTGAAGAGTGATCCTGTATGAGGACCAGCAGTATAAATTAATCTGGACCCCTGAGATCTCTCAAACATTGGACCACCAAATGGACAGCTGATATGAGGCCCCCAACACACATACAGTAGAGGACTTCCAGGTCTGTGTTCAGTCAGAGATGATGCACCTAACCCTCAAGAGACTGGAGGCCTCAGGGAGTTTAGCAGTCAGATGGGGCAGAGGGTGGGGGCATCCATGTGGAGACATGGTGGGGTGGGGAGGAGGTGTGGGATGTGGAACAGTCAGAGAGTGGATAGGGAGGGCTGGGGAATGGAATATGGAGTGTAAAAAAAATAAATTAAAAATAAAATTAAATTAAAAAAAAAAAAAGAAAATAGACCAAGTGCTAGGATTGCAGGTATGTAGCAATAACCTGGCCTGATAGAAGAATGTATTGCTATAATTTTTCCTCTAAGCATATGCTGTTTTTATTTCCATTCAGTTTAATTTTCCTGAGACTCACTTTCTAGATAAGAAAGGTTTATTCAGAAGTATGCTGTTTAATTTCCAAGTAGTTGGATATTTACTTATTTCCTTTTGATACTGATTTCTCTTTTTATTTATTTTTAAGTTCAACAGTGTATACTTTATATTATTTCTTTTCTTTTAAAATTAACATTTGCTTTATTGCCCAAGATAGGATCTTATCCTGATGAATGTCCCATATAAAATTAGTTTTCTTGATCTGGAGTTTCTTTCTTAATAGAAATATGTTTTTAGCGGAGGGGAAACCAGGAAGGGGGATAACATTTGCAGTGTAAATAAATTAAAATAACCAATAAATAAGAATATGTTTTTAAAGAAAACAAAGGAGCAAACATTTTAAGTTTTCAAAATCACCATCTGTAATTCGTTCATTGAGAGAGATGCCATATTTTTGTTTTATCACACCAACACCGTAAAGTAAGACTAAAAAAGAGTTGGGCAGGATAGATTAAGAGTACTTCCTTTTATATCTAACTTATTTCCTTGTCTTTTGATCCAAGGTATCAAATCACTTGGTGTCCTCCCCCAAATTTGGGGGGCACAAAACACTGGCAAACCTTTCCTGATTTCTTTGATATCTGTATGTCAGCTGTTTCTGTTGTTAACAAAAGCATTAAGAACAGTAGCTGCCCTAGTTCTGCTTTGTACCTTTTAAAGACTTTCTGCTTCTGTTTCAGTACAAAATACATGTTAATTGTACATATCAGTCAGATACCCCAAAATAACTGTACCTAATATGGCTGGTGTTATTTCCATATATAGTGGAGCTTAAACAGTTTTTAAGAACCATCTAGCATTTGGTATTGAAACAGGTATATATAAATCCTAAATCACCAGTAATTAAATTTATATGGAGACTAATTAGCTCCTATTTACATTCAGTTATAAATGACATTCAAATAAAGTTAATAGTCTATGAAATATTCCAAGAGACTCTGACTCAAATTCCTGAGCTTGCACATAAAAAAATTAAAATCAGAAGAGTTTAATGATGTAACCATAGTCATAGAGCAGAAATAGTAACTACAATATGGAGAATTAGAAGTCAGATGTCCTGGTTCCTTCTATAGTATTGTTCCACTGGAGCTGTGCATTACATTACTAATGAAAAATAAATATTCTAAGTGTATCACATCAGCTGTTATATTGAAATTAGACTAAACGGACCAAGGACAAAAGTTGAAGTAGGAAAATAAGATAGGATAGGGTCAATTCAAGTGAGAAATGAGAGTAGCTTAAGACTACATGTTAAAGTAAAAGGCATGAACAGAATTGAGCTGTGAATATGTTTTGAAGATAAGTTGTACTGACAGATTATCTGTGAAATGTTGTAACTTAATTCCCTGCACACTCAGGTGCCCAGTAACTATTTGATACATGTTTTTAACAGGTACTGTGTGAGAAGCGGAGGATTCATTAGTGACCAAAGCAAATGGTCTCTGCCTTAATAAACAACAGTACTATATCATAAGACACTGAACCAAGTCATTTCAGTGATTTTTTTTAACTAATTAGGAATGGCACTAGTGAAAAGATTGCATAATGGTGAATGAACTCCAAGAGATTTCTCCAGCATGAAGAACTAGTACAAATGCAGGCTCTTGTTTGGATCTATGATTCCTCATTCCTGTATTGGCATGAGGTTTTTAAACTGCAGATTTCATTTAACACAATTAATAGGTTTAAGATCAAGTGTGACTACAGTATCATGTCTACTTTGGCTGAGTTTTAGGACCTTTCATACCTTAAGTTCTGTCTCATTTACAAAAATGAGATGTTAACATGACCTTTTGTATCATGATAGAAGTGTAAATCATCCTTTCTGGCCCACAGAGCAATGTAACTTTCTAAATAAATTGATGAAGCATAAACTTGGATATAGGTGTTACTGATTTAAATTATCTCCACTAACATGAAATTATTCCCTTTTCCAATTTGTAAAACCCTTTTCTTTCCACATAACAGTGAACTTGTATCATGTATCAGAATGCCATCATAGATGAATGCCTTGTATCATTTTCTGACATTTGTGACAATTTTCTTCTCCTTTAAATAGACTGCTTACTTTCAAGGCAGTGTGGTACTTCGGAGCACAGAGTTGACAGACATAGAATTGAATTTGACTCTGCCCTTTCTTTTGTAATCCTGAAGAAGCAGTCTACGCATTCTGTCTCCGTTTTCTCTTCCTTACTACACTGTCAATGATAGCTTCTTTACAATTGGTTGTTGTTGGTGGTGGTGGTTTGGTTTAGTTCTGTTAAGAATGAAAATTGATAACTTACAGAAAGTTTCCAATATGGTGCCTAACACAGAATAATCCCACAGTAGATAAATAGCTATTATAATCACAAAATAATGATTTCTATTTTCCAAGGGGGTAATTCTTATTAGTATTAATCGTTCCTCCTCTCCCTACCTACAACTATAATAAGTAAAAAAATTTTTTTTTCGATGGTAGGCTATTGCATAAGATTCAGTCATGTTCTTTCCTATGTAAGGTAGAAAACAAGTCATTCTTCTTAGGAACCATTTACTTTGCCTAATCTAAGTACTTTAAAGGGCATGAAGACTTAGCTCAACTGTCACTTCATTCTTATCTGATTCCTCATTGATAATGTTTTCAAAGCACAGATTTTGAGTCAAGATTAATGACTCAAATAAAATTAGTTTTTATTAAGTAAAAACTCTAGTTAGATTCATAAGCAGCCAAGAGAACTTTAGCCTGCTGAACTGAAGCATCTGTTAATGTAGTGCTATAGCTTACACTCCCTGTGTTTCAACTCCTCTATTTCATGTATTACATCAGTGAGCTTATCACCACCAGCAACAAACCAGTTAAGTTCTATGCAATTTCTTCTAGATTTTTGATGTAGTACTTAGTACTTTTAGCTCTTACTCCACTTACTCATACTCTTTTACTGCCAAAATATAATAATTAGTAAGAAAGAAAGTCTTATTTTCTAAAATATTTAAGACTTCAAATAATTTTGTTTATTTGTTTATTTGAAAAACTGAATAGTAGAAGTAGCTGTCATTTATCCCAAGTACTTCAAATTGCTAAGCACCTTCTTTTCTTATGTAAACGAAGGATGGTGTTGGCTTGGCTAGTCACTGAAGAAATCTTGGAACTTTGTGGAAAATTACAGTGAAAGAAATTTGCTATATTGCAACAAGAGAGTATTTTGATTGCAAATTTTTCCATAAGTGCAGTAATTTGCAACTTGAGAAGAATTTAATAGTAGCTGAGCTTTCAAAATGCAATACAGAAACTGTCATTTTCTTCTACAATTAAAATAAGTACTTCTGAAATTTTCAGGATAAGAATGACCCAAATTACCACCCCCCACTTCTTCATCCAAAAGACGGGAGAATGGAGTTTGAAGAGAACATCTGTGGGCAAATGAAAAACAAACGGTCTTTTCAGGCAAATTCTGAAAAGGGATCTTTTATAGCCAAACAGAATCCTATTGCATGCATCACCATGGTTAAGAAGAGGATCAACAGTACTTTCATAATGGCTTTTTATTTTAGCACATTCTATTTTTTTGGATAGGATTACAATTCAACACATCTATTCATAATTCATCATGTAATTATTTGCATAAATATCTTTTAACACAGATTTAATGTACTTTGGTCAACCACATCTTGAATCTAATCTGTTAAATTCACTAAGATATTCTCAGTGCAACTAATGCTAAAGAAGACATATGTTCCCAGAGGAAAGGTCTACTAAAGAACATAAATTTCAGGGATATACTGGACACAAGAGAATTTGTGTGTTGTCTATCCACCACCCAACAATTTTTAGGTTAAAATAATTAACTAGTTAAGATTGTATTATGGGCTCTTTGCTAATATTTGCTCAGTTTCTCTTTATTAGGCCCAAAATGTTAATAGGCAGAGGACAAAACAGTGTATAAAACAGAGTTTTTCTTCTTTATTAGAGTGCATATTTGGAAGGGAGTCTATGCAATAAACATGAAGTATAAGCTTATTCATTATTAAATGCAAAGAAGAAAAACAGTATTGACTGTATGAGGAGTAACAATTTTATATAAAGAATGCTGGGGTTTAATTTAAAAGTAAACATCTACTTGATGACTTAAAGGGGGTCTAGGGTAAGCAGTGATAGTGTCTGGGTAAAGGAACATCGAGGTAGTAACAAGAGTAAAAACTGTGAGACAGACCTGCACTTGAGCTTGATCTGGAATCAGCCACTGTGACTGGAATAAATTTAACAAGGAGGGCAGAAAATGGTAAAAGTCATAAGGGACCAGACTGTGTATGGCCTTCAAGATCATGAAAAGACATGAATGTATATTCACAGTGAGAAACCACTGATAACAGAAGTAGTAAAGCCGTGTGCGTGTGCTCACACGTGTGGGTGTGGGTGTAACATTTACTCTTATAAAACTTGTTGATGGCTTGGCCATGGGCTGTAAAACAAAGAACAAAAGAAGAGTTAAACTTGACTCCAGGATTTTATACCTAAGCCAGTAGGAAGGAAAAATGAATAGCCATTTACTTGAACATAGAGGAGTGAGTAGCACATTTGATGGTTGAATGCTAGGACATCAGTGTAGTCCAAATCCATATTAAATCAACTGAAATAGGCAGCCTATGCATCTCCATTGAGATGTCCTGGTTAGTGATATAAACTGAAAAGTTGTTTAAAATCAGAGTATGTAGAACATTCTTTAAAAACAAAAGGGACTTTTATGCTGTAAAAACATGTTTTGGGAGGCTAGAGAGATAGCTCAGCTGTTAAGAACACTGACTGTTCATCCAAAGTTCCTGAGTTCAAATCCCAGTAACCACATGGTGGCTTACAACCATCTGTAATGACATCTGACACCCTCTACTGGTGTGTCTGAAGACACCTACAGTGTACTTACATATAAATAATAACTAAATATTTTTTTAAACATGTTTTCATGCTCAGTGTGAAAAGAGAAGGTAGAAGCCACGCCTGTCGGGGGGATTTCTGAATCTCCTTGTCTTTCTTCCAAATGTGATTATTTTTAATAAATCTCCCTTTCCTGCCTTTCATGATTTGGCTTGTTGAGGACCCTGGTACTGTTTGTGGTACTGTTTATGACCCCTTACTTCTGGTAATAATGTCAACTATGGCAGGAAAAATATGTATATTTTGCAATGTCTGCTGTTCATAGCAATTTGACCCTGGAGAGAAAGGAGAGATAAATGTTGCTACCTGCTACTGGAGTCTATTTACTCTGAGAATTTTTTTTCATTTGGGATGATAATATAATTACATCACTTCTCCCTTACCCTTCCTCCCTCAGAGCCCTCCCATATACTCCTCTGCCCTCTTTCAAATTTATGGCCTCTTTTTTCCATTAATTGCTGGTGTGTGTGTGTGTGTGTGTGTGTGTGTGTGTGTGTGTGTGTGTGTGTGTGTAACCTGCTCTATAGTGTTACTTGTATATATGCCTTCAAGGATGACCATTTGGTATCGGATGACCAGTTGGTGTGCTCTTCCCTAGAGAAGACTTTCTCCTGCTCCCAGCATTCCTCAGGTTCCTATAGTTATTTGTATAGGGTTGATGATTCATGGGCTTTCCCCATCCACCTTTGAATGTCTGTTGGTTTTTATCTTTACTTTGTTTGCAGAAAAAAACAAGTATTTGGACTTTGTCTTGGTTTCTTCAAAAACTTGATAAGTTTCTCCCCAGTTGGTACACCTTAAGTTTTGTTTTTCAGTTTGTTTGTTTGTTGTTGTTGTTGTTTTTGTTGTTGAGGAATTTGGGGTTCTGTTGAACAGTTACCATTTGATAACCAGCTTAGTTTTGGGGGGTGCTTTTGTTAAGCTCTTTGGGCTATTATTGCTTGATGTGCTTGTTTTTAATTTATTGATATTATATGTATGGGTGTTTTCTTTTTTCTGCATGCATATATGTACACTGTCTTCCTTTTTTGTACCCTTAGAAGTCAGAAGAGAATGTCAGACTCCTGAGAACTGTAGTTATTGATGGTTATGAGCCATCAGGTGGGTGCTACAAATCGAACCCAGGCCCTCCACATAAATAGAACAAGCACTCTTTCCATGAGGCATCTCTCCAGCCTCAAAGGGAATTATAATTAAGAAACACTTACGTAGTGACCACTGTGAAAGAAAGCTCTTTAAGAGGCATTAGAGGTGAGGAAAGTTTACTCTGATGTTTCCACAGTGAAGGCATGGTTAGATCTACTTTGGCTTCAGTTTTCTTTCTTTAAGCAGAGACATATCTATTTTAATCCTCATCATCAGGATCTATCAGTTCAAGGAGGCAACTTGATTTATTCAAGCTATGGAGTCTAGCTTTCTAGTTACTAGTTATCTTCAATGAACAAGCCTATAATATAATAATCCCATTTGTTGGCCAGGCCTTGCTGATATGGAAGGTTTTTTAAAAGCAATTTTTAAAATCTATTGAACTATATGGGCTAGTTCCCATGTGACAGGAAAGTTTGGGAACTCTTATTGAGCCATTGGTTTCTGTTGAATCATTTGAGATAAAGAAACAATGAAACCATGAGTTATGTAACCATAAAAATATTCTTTACTACTTTGGTACACTGTATAGACAGCTGTAACATAGAATTGTCTCTAATATAGCAGTGGGGCAAAAACCACAATCTGCCCCCTGGAACTTCTGAAATTAGCTAAGTAAGAAATTTCTGAACATTTTATTCTTGTAGTTCCTTTCCTAAATCATTATGTGCTAGTAACTGTTATGATTGGCAGACCTATTTAAAATGTATATGAATGTGTTTGTGATTTGTTCTTAATAAGAACAAATAGTTCTGTGAGTGTTTTCTGAAGCTAACTAAAATGTAAGGATTTACATATAATTTGAATTTGAGACAAAAAGGAACTGCTTTTACTGGGCTTTACCTCTGGCAGGTTTACCTTAGATACTTATTAGCTTACTTTTTGATTATGTAAGTATGTTGCTTTTAAATGTTAATTTTAGAAACTGAGACTTGGGGAAATTCAACTACAAGATTTAAGAGAAATACAAAAGATAATAAAAATATTGTTCTCATTTGCCATGAGACTTCTGGAAAGTCTCAGAAAATGTCTAAGCGTGACTCAGAAGGAAGGTTGAAGATCACTAAATGAGAAAGGCAAAGCAGGCAGCTTCAGGAATAGAGGTCTGTGCAAAACTACATGCAGAAGTGGGGGTCTCCAGGCTAAATAAAGATGTCCAGTATTAGGATTGATATGCTTAGGATTTTAGTTAGTATCTGAAGAAGTAATAGAGAGAAAAAAGAAATGTTAGCTTGAAATTGTATGTCAGACAAATGAGCATGCTTAGCAGTAAACGTCTATAGATATCTGCATTGCTTATGGGAAAGGGAGGGGGCTGTAATACTATACTCTTTGGAAGGGATTGGAATGTCATATATCCACCTAGGACCAGTGATAGAACTCTATGTCTGATCTCTAGCACCATAATAAACTAATGAATAAAGTAAGTGAATGTAAAAGATATAACACACTAAATAACCCAATTCTTATAAGCTGTTATTAATGTAGATAGCTTCTGAAAAAAAACAGGCATCTCCAATCTTTGTCATGTTTTAAAATAATGAACTATAAAACTGTAATGATTGCTTGAGAATACAAAAGGAAGAAGCTATATCAGTAAGTAATTTCATGGCAAACAATATATGTAAAATAATTATGTGTAAATTAAGTATACTTAAACACTAGCCAGAATTACCCATACAACATAATGAAGTTTGACTTTGATGCTCTCAGAAACTAATTGTGAATTTGTATAGCTATGATTTCTATAATATATATATATATATATGTATATATAATGTAAGTGTATATACACATGTGTGTTTATATGAATATAACACAAAGAGATATTTATGGTACTTTGAAACTTGGGTGTTTATTATTTCTAGATTACACTGTTATCTTTATATGTACTAGATATTTATAACTCAAACAGGAACAAAATGTTTTATATAAATATACTATTTGAGGAGGAAATACATTAAATAGTGATATGAATTTATTCTACAACTAAATCAGAAAATTTTATATAAAGAAAATCTATTTGACCATTATATGTTTGTGTAGAAAAAGAAAAATCTGTTACTCCAAAGAAGGTTCACTTCAAAGAATTGTCTGTGACTTTAAAACTCACATGCAATTACTAATCTCTCTTGATTAGCTAATCATAATTCATCTTATTATACCAGTGAACAGTGTATATGAATATATTATCTTAGTAGAACCAGTGATTTATAGTCACTATTTGAAAAGTTAGGTCACTACAGCTCTGGCTTTTTCTCAAGACACAGTAAACAGCTAAATACATATAGATATAGAGAATAATGCAAAAGAACAATTATAATAATATCCCATGGAAACTGGGTAGGACAGAAATAAAGGATAATTGGGTGGTATGGTCAATGATTTAGATGACATAACATTTTTTCATTGATAGGACAGTGGTATTAGGCTTTATAACCCATAAATACTACAGGCAATGGCAAGATAACAAACATAGTTGTAGGGGTAGGTAATTGAGGAGTAGGAAAGTACATATGTTCAAAAGAAGAGATGAGATGAGGTGCTGATGTTGTCGACATGAAGATTAATCAGTAGTACTGGCATAAGTAGGTGTGACATTATGATATTGATCCAAGTGTTTATATATTTATATACAGAAAAAAGAAAGAACCATTTGCCTTCTAGTTCATCAGATTGTGTGAGAATACAATGAGATGTTGTATTAGAAAGCACAATAAATCTCTCAAATTGAACAGTTGTGTATGTTGGGGGGGGTAAGGACACTTAGTTTCACAATGTGTCTTATTCTAGAATCTGCAAACAAAATTAGGACACAGATAGGCCCTCTCCTGCTTCAAGGGAGATGGGAAAATAAAGTAATGTGATTATATCCATTTATTTTGAAATATTAATGGGAAAATTACTTCTCTAACCTGGGCTTAGAGTCATTGGTGTAGCCCTGTGAGTTTTCTGTATCAGACTCTGCACATACTAACCTTTCCTGTCTTTAATTTCAGACATTTCAGCAGTCCTCTCTGCAGCACAAATCAAAGAAGAAAAACAAAGGTAATAAAAGAAAATGAACCTTTAAACCTGCTTTTGTACAGTAATATTCCCCAGCACATTTCATTAATCCTCTCATTGTCTTGAAGTCAATGTGGTTTTAGATCAGTTACCATGCAGTTATCTTTGATAACAGATGGCCTCAAAAAGTCTTGAGATGAGGATTACATAATCAGAAATGATACTTTTATGAATAATAAGTATCTGACTTGCTTTCAGGATCTACAGATTAATCTTTAATTTTATGTGTTTTCCAAAATGTATAACATATTTCCACTCACTCTCTTTAGGAGCTATAGCAGGCAAGAGCAAAAGAAGAATTTCTTGCAAGGATCTTGGCCGTGGTGACTGTGAGGGATGGCTTTGGAAAAAGAAAGATGCAAAAAGCTATTTTTCACAGAAGTGGAAGAAGTACTGGTTTGTCCTAAAGGATGCATCCCTATACTGGTATATTAATGAAGAGGTAAGACAGAGCAATTGGTGCTCTCATCCATCTCTAACAAAAGTCTCAACACCTGAGTCATTTGTTTTAAATCATATCACCCTCAAGCCAATGCAGAATCTATCTTCAGAGTTCTGTAAAGAACAGGTGCACTATTTTTCTAATGTAGCAACATATCTGAGGCACACTTAAAATATAGTGAAGTTATCTGTTTCTAAAAATACCAAATAACTAATGTAGTAATTTAAAGAAATCATATAGATTAAAAAAAAAATCTTGCTTAAAGTTTTATAGGGTTTTTCTGTTCCTGTTTTGGAGGAGGAGACAACTTAGCAACTTAAGTAATTCAATATTGTTTCAATTTTTTTCAGTTTCTCTTGAAGAAAAAAATAACTAGTAGAATAATTTTGAAAATTTTAAGTATCCATTACTTTTGGCCAGCTTGAGGGAAGGGGCATATTTAGTGAATTTTAATTGTTCTTATGACATTTCTAGGGTTTTACTTTTTGGTACAACCTATTTGCATCTAGACTAATCATCCCAATCAGAATCATGTTTCACCAAACGTGCCGATGTATAATGAATTCATTGATTTTTTTTTCCCCTGACACTGCTTTGACTTGTTTGTTACACCGATTACTTCACTATATTTGACTTTTTTAAACAATAATTTGGCTGTTAGCATATATGTATATATATATATATATACATATATATATAATTGGTTTGTAGATTTTATACAAATAGTATCCTAAGACATTGATCAGTTTGCATTTGAAGAGTAATTGCTAAAAGTTACTGTCATTATTAGATGTTCGGTTATAACATACATTATCTAGGGAATTTCATGTTCCCTGAACAAGCTATTATGCTGCTATCTTATATCATGAATACAGAGTAGACTGAGGGATTATACTACTTGAGTGACTGTGCTTATAGCTTCCTCTCCAAAATGAAAGTAATGATGCATATCTTACTAAGCTTTCTTAGACATGAATCAAATACTGTTACACAACTTAGAACAATGTTTTACAACATGCTTAGTGTTTACTTTTCATTAGTACAAGGCTTTTTTAGAAGATCCTAAATTAATAATTTTCTATATATGTCAATATACTTAGTTATTTTGTTTTGATATTTTGTGGCAGTCATATAGTTAAATAAAATAAAATAAAATCTTTTTCACTAAGTATATCCTGTCTAGTTATAGTAAACAAATATAAAAACATTTTTGTTTGATAGATATACTAAAATTTTATGTGCTAATCATGGAGTATTAAGATGCAGTATCTCAATTCAATTATAGAACTCTATATGTACACTAATTTATATTCCGGCTTTCAAACTATAAGAGATGAAAATCTTTTGTCTGTTTTATTAAATAGTGCCTATATTTTAGTCTTGGGCAAGTTGTTGTTATTGTTGCCCATGTACAATATATATTTCCAGGAAAGCCTTCTTGTTATTTTAGAGGAAATATAGTATTTCCTGCTCCATCATTATGAAAAGATAATACTCCACAAATATTTTAGATTGGAACTGAGGATGACAGGAGTACCATAAGGTGGAATTCAGAATGAAGTTTCACACTGAAAAACATTCAAGGAAAATGTAGAGTGCTTCTGTATCTAGCATACAAATTCCACTTGCTATCTAAAGCTCAAAATTATAAGTTTTGCATAGCTCATTAATAATAGAAATAACACAGATGCACAAAATACAAACATACATAATACATACATACATACATACATACATACATACACACACACACATACACATGCACACATACACAGAGAGATGAGAGTAGTACTTTTCTTCAGAATAGTGAGAGGGGGAGTAAACTTTTTCTCCATTGTCTTTTTTTGTTTTTATTTTGGTCTGACTAAAAGTCAAGTAGAAAGGTATTCAGTAAAGATGTATTGTATGTCCATGGTCTGGGTGGGCTTCTTGTAAGACCATGATGGCGTCTATGAATCATACAGCAACTGAGGTCCCTTTTGATGTTGGTGGCCTAGGCTGCCACCAGAGACCATGAGGTCCATGGCATGTGCTGATACTGGAGGTCATGTGGATGTTTGTAGTCCATGCAGTCACCAGAAACCCTGTGGAAGTCCATGATCCATGCTCCCAGTGACTGTAAAGGGCAAGGGATCTTCCTTTGCAGTGGTATTAATGATTGCAGATTCAGAGTTGATAAAGAGTCATAGAAGGCTTCTGTGACAACCCCTACCTCTATTTCCACCCCCCCCAAAAAAAGTAACCTAGATGAGAAGCCATCAAAGATACTCTTTTAAATTGCCACAAGTATGCTGAAATGTTGCTCTTCACAGTTGGTGGCTTCCAGTAGGGGTAGAGGTGGGGAAGGAAGCACTGGCTTTTAAGGCCACTGAGAGTTTGATCATGCTCCAGTGACTATATAGACAAAAATTGAACTTGCTGCTGCTGCTGTTCCTCCTCCTCCTCCTCCTCCTCCTCCTCCTC
>NC_034613.1:136297649-136320984 GCF_900095145.1 Mus pahari | reverse complement strand
TTTTTTTTTTTTTTTTTTGAGGGGTGAATTCACGAACGCAGAGGGTAGACCTGAGAGGGCTGGAAAATGAGTGTGATAAAGTGCATTATGTGAAACTCCCAAAAATATTATGTTGTGGGCAAAAAAAGAAAATGCTGGATCTGTGAAGGCATTTTCTCGATTGAGGATCCCTCATCTCTGATTACTATAACTTTTGTCATGTTAACAAAATAGCCAGAAGAGTATTCATTCACATGCCTTAGGTATGTGTAAACTGTACCTAAAGAAAAACATGAATATATATACATATATATATATATAATATTCTTATTCCTGTATGTGTGAATATAGTCTCAATAATATGCAAAAAACAAAAAATATGTATTGTAGCATTATTTTGCATATAACATAGTCTTTTTAAATTATTATACTTTATATCTCGTTTTATAATCTATTCGTTTTCCCCCTCCCGGTCTGCCCTCCAACTATTCCTCATCCCATACCTCCTCCCCTGTCTCTAAGACGGTGTCACCACCCCTCACCCCTACCCCATCAGACTTCCCCACTCTGTGGGGCCTCAGGTCTCGCGAAGGTTAGGTGCATCTTCTCTTCTCAGACACTGAGCCATCAACCAGGCAGCATACACCAGCTAATATGAGGCCCCTGACACATATACAGCAGAGAGGGAGTAATCTTACGTAAATTTGATATATAAGGAGTTATGGAAAAAGTTTGGAATAGTAAAAGTCTATCAACCTTTGTCAATAACAGGGCAAGGGATACAGGAAATGAAAGTTTTGCCAGCAAATCACGTTATACTTGCTTTAACGTGAGACAAATATATTTTGGATAATTCTGCTATGTTGTTTTATTAACCAGTATTAAAGAAATAAAGATTTATGAATTTTATTAAATTTTTCAAATGAAAACTGGTGTGTTTGTGTGTGAGAGAGAGATGTATCTGAAGCCACACGTTTGAAAATCAGGTTGACATACTTAATTTCTAAACTATTGAATTTACAAAATAATTGTTATGTAGCAAAAATCAAAATTGATAGGCAAATTATTATAATGAAATGAAAAAAATTTTTTTGGTTTTTTTTCAAGACAGGGTTTCTCTGTATAGTCCTGGTTGTCCTGGAACTCACTTTGTAGACCAGGCTGGCCTCGAACTCAGAAATCCACCTGTCACTGCCTCCCAAGTGCTGGGATTAAGAAATGAAAATTTTAACTGGTAAACATCTCCATATTTTTATCAAACTATTAAAAATAATAGATAATGGGCCAGGAGAGGTTTTTCATCACTTAGGAGCACTTATTCTGTTTCTAGCACCCATATGATGACTTACAACATCTGTAACTCCAGTTTCTGTGGATCTAATGCTAGCTTCTGACCTCTGTTAGGCAACAAGCATACACATGATATTCTTACATACGTTCTGGCATTAGTCATAGACATGAAGTAAATGAAGCTTTTTAAAATGATAGAAAATTTTATACTAAAATGTTCAGTTATTTTGCATATCTGGCCTGAAATGTTCTTTTCTTTTACCTCTTTTGATTTTTTGGTTTTGGTTTTATTATTGTTGTTTACATTCTAACAGAAAACCCAAACATCCTGCACAAATGAGTACTCTACCACTGAACTACTTCCATAGCCTGCAGAATTTTTATAAAACATGTTTTAATTTGCAAATTATTTCTATTCTCATTTTAATATAAAAATATTTTTTCTCTTTTTTCCATCAATTAATTTATTTATTCACTTTACATCCTGATCGAAGCTCCCCTCTCCTCCAGTTTCCCCCTCACACAGCTCCTCCCCCATTCCCCATCCCATTCTCCTTTGAGAAGGAGGAGCCCACCCCCACCCCCATCATCCCACCCTGGCCCATCAAGTCACTGCAGGACTAAGTGCATCCTCTCCCACTGAGGCCAGACAAGGCAGCCCAGTTGGGGAAATGGGATCCACAGGCAGGCAACAGATTCAGGGATAGCCCCATCTCCAACTGTTGGGGAACCTGCTTGAAGACCAAGCTGCATGTCTGGTAAATATGTGCAAAGGGCCTTGGTCCAGCCCATGCATACTCTGTGGTTGGTGGTTCAATCTCTGGGAGCCCCTAAGGGTCCAGGTTAGTTGACTCTGTTAGTCTTCCTGTGGAGTCCCTGTCCTCTTCAGGTCCCTCAATCCTTCCCCAAACTCTTCAACAAGAGTCCCTGGGCTCCATCTAATGTTTGTCTGTGGGTATCTGCATCTGTTTCCATCGGCTGCTGGGTGGAGCCTCTCAGAGGACAGTTATGCTAGAATCTGTAAGAATAACAGAATATCATTAATAGTGTCAGGGATTTTTTTAATTTTAAAAAATTATACGCTTTCAAATATTCCTTTGCTTTATGGATATGTAGAATTTATGGAACATAAGTGGAATTACAAAATAAATGAGCAGTACATTTATTACTGGAAATATCTTAAGTCATACTTGCACAGAATAATTAGCTTCAGACCTCTTTGGTATGATAGACTAAACAGAAATCTTAATTCTTACAGGATGAAAAAGCAGAAGGATTCATCAGTCTGCCAGAATTTAAAATCGATAGAGCCAGTGAATGCCGCAAAAAATAGTAAGTTAATTTTACATGGGGAATGTGGGGGATGGGGAAAAATTTATTTTGTAATTTTTCTACATTTTATGTGGTAGGTTGTTTATGTGGTGTTTTCAAACTGGCATTATAAGAAAGCAGTTTTGGGGATATAACATGGAATTTTACTGATTTCTGTCATTGTGATAGAAGTGTTACATATGTGAACTTAAGTTAGTCATTGTAGTAATTTTATCCATAAAAATTTAGTTTGAGGCAACAAGATAAGCGCTTTACTTACGAGCCTGATAATCTGAATTCAATCCTAGAATCCATGGATAGAGAGAATCAGCTCCCAGTCACCCCTCCCCGGCATGTGCACACATAGAAACACGAGTGATGATGATGCTAATAATAAATAAACAGCATAGAATGTCTTTTAAATTACCAATAAAAAGACAAGACCTCACTGTCAAGCTCTGACTGTCCCAGAACGTACCTTAAACTCAAGGGGTTCATTCACCTGCCTCTGCTTCTCAAGTGCTGGGCTTAAAAGTGTGTGCCAAACCCAGCTTAAAAAATGGATTTTTTTATACAACATATTTTGATCATGTTCCTTGCCCTCTCCCAACTTTAATAAAATTTTTGAAAGGTATATGAATTAGAAACTTTTTTCTGGTTTGCAAAAACATGAATGTAACTTTTGTTGTGGTTTTGTTCCCAGTGCATTCAAAGCCTGCCATCCTAAAATCAAAAGCTTTTATTTTGCTGCTGAGCATCTTGATGACATGAACAGGTAAGTGCTATTTACATCTCAAGTGACTTAACTACTCCTAAAAATTCAAGTTCCCAGCCTCTTCTTCAGTAATCTTTAAGGAATCTTATTGTAGAATCTGCATGAGTTGAATAAAAGTTGAATAGTCAAACTCTATTTCCATGTGATCATGCCTAATTTTTTTTGTAGGCACATATATTATTTTATTATTATTATTTTCTTTATTTACATTTCAAATGCTATCCTGAAAGTCCCCTATACCCTCCCCCCGCCCCCTCTGTCCTACCCACCCACTCCCACTACTTGGCCCTGGCCTTCCCCTGTGCTGAGTCATATAAAGTTTGCAAGACCAAGGGGCCTCTCTTCCCAATGATGGCNNATTAGGCCATCTTCTGCTACATATGCAGCTAGAGACACGAGCTCAGGGGGTACTGGTTAGTTCATATTGTTGTTCCACCTACAGGGTTGCAGCCCNCTACANCTCCTTGGNTACTTTCTCTAGCTCCTCCATTGGGGGCCCTGTGTTCCATCCAATAGCTGACTGTGAGCATCCACTTCTGTGTTTGCCAGGCACTGGCATAGCCTCACAAGAGGCCACTATATCAGGGTCCCTTCAAAAGAATCTGATCATGCCTAATTTTTAAAAATAGTATTTGCTTAATATGTGTTTTAAATTCCATCTATGCATAATACAACTTTAAATAATAATAAAGAATAACATTTTTAAATGTGTATTTTAAACAAAAATTGGCAGTCCAACTTTTGACTGTCAGTTTTACATCAAAAGTACCATAACCCATATAAATCTAAAATATTACCACAAAAAAATTTTTTACATGTTAAATTTTGGGAATATGCCTTAACATGTATTTCTAGATACCAAAAAAGGTGCACAAAACCCTGCCTTATTTAAGAACTAAGTATATTTGATAGAATATCCATTTCAATAGTTTAGGTCTAGAAAATGTAGTAATTCCTCCTGTTTCCTTTCATCTGTCATGGGACAGGATTATATAGCCACTTGATTTGATGGCTCTGTGGGGTTTTCGTAGCTAAAGGAAAACACACACATATTTTCCTCTTCATATACCACAGTGTTTCACATTACAGTCTTGCCCATTTTTTAGTTACTTTTCTTTGCTCCTTTCATTTTCCCCTCTCTGTTTAATAGAATAGAAATTGGACTTAAAAATCAAAATGTTCTCCTTGTTATAATTGCAGAAACTAATGCACATTGCATATATAATTTTCCAGCACTTGGAAGAGGCAGCAACGCTTAGTGGTCGGCACTGTAGCCCTTTGGACAAAACAAATCCCAGCTTTCCAACTTCTTTGCTATGTAACTTTATACAAGAAAGTTGACCTTTCTGTACTAAATAATTGACCCTTTTATAAAATGAGAAAAACTCTCTCAGTAGAGGTTTTCAAGTTTCAAATGCTATATAAGAGTTCAGGAGCAATAAGTTTTAATATTTGTATACTTTTGTTCTCTTACCTCATTTACTTTTCTTTAGATGTCTCAAAAAAAGGTATCCAAATATTTAAAGCACAAAAAAAATTGTGCTGCTTCATGAATACGCTTAAGCACAGGAAATGAACACTTAAGCTATGTTTATAAATCAATTATTTAACAACTGGAAGTACAGTCATGGCTTTTGAAAAGAAGAGATGTATAAAAGGAAGTGGCAGAGAAAGGAAATGTCCTCATTCATGATTTATATAATTTATTATATTTAAATTTTCTTACCAGCACTAAGAATTTTCCAGTATTTTTCTCCTTACTCTAAAAGCAAAAATCTTTATTCACCTATATATAATGGAGGACTTGTGGTTCTCTATTTTTGGAGCTATAATTATCCTATAATTCTATAGTTCTAGGCCCATGATAGTTTAGCCAAATGATAAGAAACTCAGTTCCCTGTAGATACATGTGAAGGGTTTGTATTAAGACCAAATAAAGAATACTGATATAAATAAGTAGCTCTTACAAGATGAATGCATTAGTTACCATTTGCCTCCCTGTAAGAATTAAAATAATTTAATCATTCCTGGTACATGCTAATTGGAATCATTTTAGTTTAGACATTTTCTATGCATTTTATCAATTGTAAGACCTTTCTTAGCCTTAATTTGCTATTCTATGTTCACAGTATATTCAAAAGGATCTCAAGATCACTTTTCTTCCCTTATACTTCTAAGGTTCTAAATGCCATAGAAGAAAAGAAGAAACTAAACCAAAACCATGTCACTTATTTCCTTACTTAAAGTAGTAGATTAAAGAAAAGAAGCAACTAATCCAAAATATCAGCACTGCAATATATATCTACAAGTCTTGTTTTATATAAGACTTACCCTTATATACTGTATATCTCAGAATTACAGACATAAAATATGAATTTAATAATGGAATCATAATATATCTTTGCTTACCCTTGTTTTTCTTTCTCTAATAATCTTATTCCTAGTATTTACTTTCAATAAGAAATTAAAAAATACTTGTTAACAGTATAAAATAATCAGTGCCAGATACCTGTAGACAGGATTAGTGATATGGAAAGACACCCCTTTACACATTTGTTGGATCTTTGAAAACATGGGATATATTCTTAAATAAACATAATTATAGGTAATACATGCTTTACCTGATTATTTTATGACTTTTAAGGCACTATTATTTCTATTTTGCATTAAATTTACTGTACTACTGAATTTATAAATATATATATATATATATACACACACACACATATATATATTCTAGATTTTTAAAAAATATGTAAACCCAGTAGTAACAGAACCCACTAATAAAGCTCTAAAAGCATTCCTTAAATTCAGTTTTTCCATAAAATCTGTGTACAGAGATATATTCATTTTTAAGTATGTGTATCCTTGTAACTGTGAGAAATTACTAATTCATATTTTTAACTAGTATTCTATATTTCTACCATGATTCTTACCATATGTCTATCTCAGTGCATTATTCTGTATCATTCTACACATATTCCCTTACTTATATGTTCATGTTCTAAAGCATCAGAATATAGGACTGATAAGCAGATATTAGCCGAAAAACATAGAATACCCAAGATACATTTTGCAAAACACAAGAAAACCAAGAAGGAAGACCATCATGTGGATACTTCATTCCTCCTTAGAATAAGGAACAAAATACCCATGAAAGGATATAAGTACAGAGACAAAATTTAGAGCTAAGATGAAAGGATGGACTATCCAGAGACTACCCCATCCGGGGATCCATCCCATCATCAGCCACCAAACCCAGATACTAATGCACATGACAGCAAGATTCTGCTGAAGGGACTCTGATATAGCGGTCTCTTGTGAGGCTATGCCAGTGCCTGCAAACACAGAAGTGGATGCTCACAGTCAGCTATTGGATGGAACACAGGGTCCCCAATGGAGGAGCTAGAGAAAGTACCCAAGGACCTGAAGGGGGCTGCAACCCTGTAGGTGCAACAACAATATGAACTAACCAGTACCCCCTGAGCTCGTGTCTCTAGCTGCATATGTAGCAGAAGATGGCCTAATCAGCCATCATTGGGAAGAGATGCCCCTTGGTCTTGTAAACTTTATATGACCCAGCACAGGGGAAGGCCAGGGCCAAGCAGTGGGAGTGGGTGGGTAGGGGAGCAGGGGCGGGGGGGGTATAGGGAACTTTCGGGGTAGCATTTGAAATGTAAATAAAGAAAATAATAAAAAAAGAAAGAAAAGATAGGACTAATATTAAAAATCTTCTTCATCAGTGTTCTCAAAAAGATTGTAAATTAAATCTATGTATCCCTGACCTCCTAAACTAACATAGACTCCCCTACTCCCCAACAACTTCTACCATTCTAAATTAGACTTTTTTTGCTGCGTTAAAAGATGGCATGTGCTCCTCATAGATGCTTACTTGTATCCCAATTTGTCATCTGCCTCCATTGTTAAGATTTGGGCGTCATGAAGTTAGGTATTTTGTTTTGTATACTATATATTCTGTGTGTCTAGAACCATGTCTGACACATACAGGTTCTCAATAAATCCTTCTGGAATCAGTTAACACATATATATTTGCTCTCAGAACAACCTAAGAAATCAAATAATAATACCAATGATACTGATACCAAGTATATCAGTAAGTTAGGTTGTTCCAGCTGTAGCTTAAGGACAAGAATATCCAAGACACGGCAACAGCTATACAATATTCTGTCTTTTTAGGCTGTACACAGCAGCCTGAGGATATTTATACACTCTCTTAAGAGTTTTTATTATGAACAGAATTTTTTCCTAATAATAGCTTAAATTCCAAGTTGTCTTAGGAATTTTAGCAATCTAGAGCCAGGGAAAGAAAGGAGTATGCCTTATACATTTCCATATCTCAGAAACACAAATGGATATTTAATAAATGATGAGTTGCAAAAATGAAGAAGACTCTAAGTTTCTCAGTTCACTTCCCAAGAACCTTCATTTTCTTTAGAATTCTGATTTAAAGGTCGGTGTTTTTCAAGAAGTAAATGGTAGTAGATTAAATGTCAATGAATTTTTAGTTTTATCATCATCCTTTTTACCTAACAGCATCAGTCTACTCTACTTTTTCCCAAAAGTAATTGGATTTACCCTATAATACAAATTCAACCCCTTTATCACTACAAATCAACTATATATTAAATTTTATTTTAATATTTTACTAATATTTAATCATTTTCAAAGGTTTTATCATGAATTTTGATTTATAATTTATAATCTACTAGAATATAAGTATAAAATATAATATGTATTATTGAATTTTAGTGAATATTTTACTCTATACTGTTAGGACTCCAGTCCTCTCTTCACTTTCCATATATTCTTTAGGATGATATATACATGAAATGTTTTGCTGAACTGGTTTGTATTTAAATGTTTTCTTAAAATTGCAGTTTAGATCTCAATAGATGCCCATCAGAGATACAACTTTCCCCTCTTCAAAGTTTACTAGGTATATGATATACACATAACAAAAGTTAGAAAATTGTTAATTGTGTGATTCAGTTAAACAAATTTATTTTATGGTTAAAAGGGATATAGGATTTTTAAGAGAAAATTTCTCAAACACAGGTTTCTTTAAAATACTTCCAGATCAGACTATTCCACAATATAATGACATTAACTCTAACAGTAATTCCAAAGTTATTCATGGTAGTTTGAAATGTGAGTTCTCCCCAGTTTCTACTGTAATCAAGACTTATTTCATGGTGACTATTATTTTTATAGATAAGTGCTAAAACTTTTCTCCTTTCTGTATAGATTAGACTGGCTATTATAAGTGTCTCCAAAGGAGCATTTGATCTGAAAAAAAAAAAAAACAGAAGAGCAGGCATAATTGAAGTATTTATACATTTGAAGGAAAAGAATTGTTAGGGCTTTGGCCATTTCAAAACCTTTTGTACTGTGCATACTAGCACCTTTATTTATTTTTTTTATTTTCTTTATTTACATTTCAAATGCTATCCCAAAAGTTCCCCATACCCTCCCCCTCCGCCCCTGCTGCCCTACCCACCCACTCCCACTACTTGGCCCTGGCCTTCCCCTGTGCTGGGTCATATAAAGTTTGCAAGACCAAGGGGCCTCTCTTCCCAGTGATGGCCGATTAGGCCATCTTCTGCTACATATTCAGCTAGAGACTGGAGCTCAGGGGGTACTGGTTAGTTCATATTGTTGTTCCACCTACAGGGTTGCAGCCCCCTTCAGGTCCTTGGGTACTTTCTCTAGCTCCTCCATTGGGGGCCCTGTGTTCCATCCAATAGCTGACTGTGAGCAACCACTTCAGTGATACTAACACCTTTAAATAACTGTTCCATTGGAATTACATCTTCAGTGTGGGAACAATTTGTTCTACAGTAGTTTGTTGCCTATTGAAGACTTAAACTTTTTCAAGTTTAATAAAGAATGTATTTTATATGTAGAACTATTCTTTTTAAGATATTTTATAATAAGTGTTTCTAACAAGTATAATGAATTGTCATTTTTTTCTTTATTTTTCCAGGTGGCTTAACAGAATTAACATGCTGACTGCAGGATATGCAGAAAGAGAGAGGATTAAACAAGAACAAGGTAAAGAAATACCTTTTATTTTATAATCATGTTACACATTTTGCATAAAAAGGCAAGGCTAATGAGGGGAAATCTTTTGAAGAAAATTATTTTGAAGTGAATTTTGGTATAATATTGATAATAGACAGAAAGATAAAATATTTTATTGAATTATTTTGGCGAAAAAAAACCTCAATGGCACCCTTGTGTGAAAATGTAATCACATAGCCAGCAATTATACTGAGTTCTGCTCAAAAAGGTAGTTTTAATGCAATGGAGAAAATGAAACATAGTAACATAAAACGGGTTTCAGGAAATGAGGATAAACAGAATCCTTCCAGGAAGGGAGTGGTAAAAGACTTTTGGTTGTCTCTGCTTTCTGAACTGTACAATGAAAATGATGTGGACTGAAGGCAGTAACTAATCTACAGAGTGGAAGCGGGTTGCACAATTCTACAAGATGTAGAAGCCATCTTCATGAAATCACTATGCACAGGCTAACCTCATCTAAGACTATGACGTAGTAAATGTGGCTTAGTGGCTTAACTTCCTCACCTTTATGCCTGGTGCAATTTCAACATCTTAATTTCTGTGGTAAGAATACTAAAAATATATCAGCCTTCCCTTTCTAATGTCTTGAAAACCTGTTAAGTAGCTCTTTAAAGCTGATTTTACCTGGCTGCTTAAAGACATAAGAGCTGGAAATATGGGTAATACATACATAGAAAAATATCACAGAAACATAATAGACTACCTACTTAATATGTGGTTAAGTTCCTTGGACTTCTACTGGGAACTGAGAAATATGTATATCAACTCCACTCCTCTATAGCTATTTGACATCTTCTGAGTATAATTTTTAGTACTGAAATTAAGTTTCATACAAAATACAGCACTTTGAAGTTAAAAATAGAGTAGCGGTAACTAAAGGCTATGAATAATTAAGTAGGTAGTAAACAAAGTAATGAGCAAGTACTGAGTCATAGTTAGATACGAGTAATAAGTAAGTTATTGTGGACTACTGACAGCAAGATGGATAGAGATAATGATCATAAATCATAAATCTATATCCTCAGAAATCTAGAAAAAAGGAATTGTAATGTTTTACCATAAAAATGATAATTCCTTAACGTCATTGTGAAGCTTAAATCACATAAAAGTCAATGACCTGTATTGTGTTTCTTTAACAGTTCAAAATAACAGCAAGTTTTAAAATTATGTCCTTTGTGTCAAGGTAAAACAATAAAAAAGGAGTTTCCTTCTGATGATGATGGCCATATTTATTCATAATAACATAAAATTTGGTATCATTGTAAGACTCATTAAAATATGTGTTTATATAATTTTAAGAGCTAAAATCTATTTGCTCTTAGAAAAATATCAGATTAGCTTCATCCACTAAGCTATGGTGTTCCCGTGTGCAAATTTTCCCAAAGAGTCAAGTAAGTTTTCATTGTTGCCCTTTTATATCATTGTTTTTTCCCTTTCCCATAGCTTAGCACAAGAAGTTCATTTGAAGAGTAGTATTTCCACCTTTTCTTAAGCAAACCAACAAATGTTTATATTGCTATTACTTTTTAATAAACCAAGAATTATGTCAAATCAATATTAGCATTTTTTCCTAATTTATTTGAGGAAGAAAAATAAACACTTAAGATCTCTTACATATGGTAACAGCTATGGAGCTCTAGATAAAATGTTAATCATCTCTTTTCCAGTGTGCTCATGAGGGCCACTTGAACTATTAGTGCACCAAGATCCCAAGGTATCAATGCAAACATTGAGGATAAACTCAGACAGCATTATTGGAAACAGTGGGATAGATAAGGGTAGAAAGATCTTAGCAAACTCACTTTGTGTCATATGTGGAGAGATGAATGCTAGCATTGATTTCCCAGGAAATTTTCAGGTTCTCACAAAACTGCACAGACCCTGGGACTCTAGATTTCATTCTTCATTGTTCAAAAATGCTACAAAAGAAAAAAAAGAGTGTCTATAAAAATGAATGTCGGGCATTTACTGCCTTTGGGATCTATGTCTGACCTGGCATAAAATCCTACTATACCCAAGAAGAGAAATGTTCTTATTACTTCTTGAATGTATTCACAGTACAAATTGCTTCATATATTTTACTTTATTTAGTACTCACATGAATACAACTCTGAAAGTCAGTTGTTATTATTATTATTAGCAACACTTTTACAGATAATAAAATAGACCGAACGAAGTTAAATAATGCCTATAAGAGCATAGATGTCTGGTAAAGTTGTATAGTAAAGAATTGCTTCTGAATATCAGTCATGCTTTGTCCACCATTATTTACTAGCTGTTTCTGAGCATCTATGTCAATCTTTGAGGGAGGCCTTAGTTATAGTAGTGATCATTGTCCACTATCTCCATTATTATTTCCCACTGGACTTTTTAGATAGGGTTTAGCTAACTCAAACTTTAAATCCTGGGTCAGCCTCCTGAGTATTGGAGTTATAGTTGTATGCTCCCATGACCAGTTTCCCATTGTTTTTTTTTTTTTTAATTGAGAGGGGGAACAGATATCTAATTAAGATTAATTGACATATTGTATTTTTTCCCCTCAGTGGATCCTTGAGTTTTAAGGCCTGAATAGAACGGGAAGTTTATTTTACATCCAGTATTCATTGATAGAGACTTTCTATTCACAGTAACTAGAGTTAAAAATCAGAAGTGGGTAAGGGAGATTAAATAACCTCACTATACTTAACATTAAACTTCTTGATATGTCAAGCAAGCATCCCAGAAATTTAATCTGCAGAGCTTTGGATCGAGGTGATGCCTTAGTTTGAATCCAGCTCTATTATTTCCTACCTGGAATGTAACAATTTCTGAAAAAGTTCGTTGTACTCACTTTTAGATAGCACTATAGGAAAAATATTACAATTGAGAATTTCTGGAAAGAGAAGGGTTCCTACAAAAATATGTACTGTGGTTTTTCACTTGAATCTGAATACTACTTGAGCCTTGTGTTGGTTGTTTTAGAATCCAAATTTTCAGACACATTCCCTCTGCTTTTTATACCTGTTATCTCACCTGAAATTGTTATTGGAATCATCCCAGCTCTTTGTGTGGAACTCACATAAAGAATCAACACAACAGTTATGGCTAATATAGTAAAAGTGAGTCTGATTATTGGTCTTTGTTGGATTTAACTAACAATATGATTATAGCTCTCAGAGTTCTTTATCTTCCCTCTTGTCTCAGCTCTGCCAAGTAACTTTGTCTACTGGCTTATATTTCCTACCTTTTAATTCATTTTGGAAACTTGGTACTTGTAGCTCAATTTAGCTGGTATGCAGTGTGTGTGTGTGTGTGTGTGTGTGTGTGTGTGTGTGTGTGTGTGTGTGTGTGGTAAGATTTAGGGTTTGCCATGTCTTTCTAAGGAGAGGTGGGAGTATGTCAGCTTGACTCTAGAAAGCAGCAATTGTTAGATAACCAGTGAATTGAAGTCAGAAAAGGGGGATTTAGAACATTACTTTTGGAGGTGTTTTTATCGGTATAGATATACAGCAGCAGATGGTATATTGCTTTTCTCTCTGAGTAGTCACCACAGCAATGTGACATACTTTAAGAAACATCCTGTGGTATTTATTAATTAAGGATTCTGAGTAATTTGATCTCAAATCAAATGTATCCTAAACATGATTTGGCTTATAGAGTACTATATTCAGACTTCCTATTTGTCATTAATTTTAAATGATATTGTGATTAGGTTATTTTGTCCTTCTCTAAAATGAAACTGACAACTCTTGGGTATGACAATGATAATAGACATGCTGTAGTAAAGAAATGTAAATCTTTTTGGTTAAGTGGTTTTATCTTTTCTTGAGAAATATGACTATAAGTACTTATAAAATGTTGAGGTGTCCATGTGTGTAAATTTTCAGATTACTGGAGTGAGAGTGACAAAGAAGAAGCAGATACTCCATCAACACCAAAACAAGACAGCCCTCCACCCCCCTATGACACATACCCACGGCCTCCCTCTGTAAGTTAAATATCGATGTGCAAAGGACGTAGCAGGATGCTTTGATCTGAAAAAACTATATTAAATTGTATGTGAAGCAAGATTTTTGGGGTAAAAGAAAATTTGTCATCTGAAATCAGGAGGAAAATATGTTTATGTTTATGTTTACAAGGAATATTTAATCAAGTAAACAATCACCATAGATTTTTGGCAGGAGTTTGCCAGATTAAAAGGAATTAAAAACAACAGGAAAAGCTGGGCATGGTGGCGCATGCCTTTAATCCCAGCACTCGGGAGGCAGAGGCAGGCAGATTTCTGAGTTCGAGGCCAGCCTGGCCTACAAAGTGAGTTCCAGAACAGCCAGGGCTATACAGAGAAACCCTGTCTCGAAAAACCAGAAAAGTTTCCTTAGAAAATGATTTATGAATTGATCATATTTATACCATACTAATAAAGTAATTTTATACCCTTTAGAACCAACTGATAAATATTAATACTAGAGAGCTAGAGGTGTAGTTCAGTTACAGATATCATGTGCTATCTAGTGCTGTAAGAAAATATTAAAACTGAAAGCAATTTGGGGAAGAAAGGGCTTATTTGTTTTACAAGTCTTGATCATAATCCATCATTGAGGAAGCCAAGACAGGAAGTCAGGCATGGCAGCAACCTGGATGGAGGCAGGAACTGAAACAGAGGCTATGGTGGGAGTCTGCTTACTGGCTTGCTCAGCAGCAGCCCAGAGATGGCACCACCCACAATGTCCCAGGCCCACCCACATCAATCATTAATCAAGAAAATGCCCCACAAACTTGCCTACAGGACAATTAGATGGGGTTATTTTCTCAATTGGTATTCTTCCCAGATGACTTTAGCTTGTGTCAAATTAGGAAAAGAAAAACAAAACAAAACAAACCAAAAAAAAAAAAAAAGAGTGCTTGCTGAAGTACTTTATATAGCCATGCTGTCAGCTTTAATATATATGTTTATGGTGCTCCAAAATTCTTACAGAATGCTTAAATCTATAAATCACTCTATGTATAAACTGTAGCTCAATCTTCTACTGAGGTAAATAATGATCCAACTTTTTTAAAGACTATGCCAGCTTGTGTCTGTTTCCCATCTGAGTTACTGAGAGTATGTCAGTGTACCCATTGAGTTTAATGGTAATGTTACCAAAGTAATCAGTTCTCTGTATTGGGACTTAGGCTGCCACAAAGGAAAAAGAAAGCTAGTTTACATGACAAAGATCAACTTAATTCAGTCTCTTTGTATTATTCCAAGTAATTAATATTTTCACTTTCTTAAAAAGAAATACCAGTATCTGAATAATTCCTTTGGAATATTTTTAAAAGATTATTTATTTTAAAATCATTTTTAATTACCTTCCCACGAAGTAGGCTTTCATGTGTCTTTTATCCTTACTTTTGCTTAACCCTACTCTCGCCCCTGCTCTCCCCAACCCTCCTGCCTTCAGTCCCACTTAAATCTTTCAATTCCCAGTATTGCCTCTGCACCCCCAGTGTTCCAGTGTTCTTCTGCTTAATGTGTCCTTTTCTGTTTGCATAACAGTAGCATCTTTGGAAAGAAACTCTTCATATTATTAAGTTGTAGTTGAACATACCACTCAATATGGTAAAAGGGAACAATTTGCCCATGGATGATGCTATGTAGTCTCTCTTCCTTTTCCAAATCGGGGGACATGTTCTCTCAGCCAGATTTCTTCTAGTGGACACTTCAACCCCATTTGGGATTAATGAATGTAGCTGAGCTCCTTACAGAAAGGCAGCTAGGGTAGCCTTTAGAGCTGGAGAGTAAGGCTTGTGCCAGGTAGAGCGTGGTTCTGTGCATTGTTTACAGCATTTTATTGATGCTAGGCTTTCCTCTTGTTTGTTTTTTATGCTATAATATATTTTCCCAAAGTTAAACTCATACACAAAATATAGTCTTTTTATGTACTCTATATAGTGCCTATATGCTAATCCCCAACAAACTATAATTTCATCCTACCCATATTTTCCTTTTTTAAATCTTTAGTCTTTTGTTTTAGTTCAGTCATTATTCACCGCATTCTACCCTCCCAACAATTCCTCATCCCATTCCTCCTCGTCATCTCCAAAAGGATGTCCCCATACCCTCATACCCCTATTTTCAGTTCTCCAGAAATTATTATAGAATTGACAAAACCACAAGACAGCTTCTCTGTAGGACCCATCGAGATAGACACTTACGTATGAAGAAGCAGAAAAGTTACTCTGTTTATAGACAACTTTTTCTCACATACAAAAGCATCTCTCTTTCTCTCACCCCCTAAGCTGCTTAAAATACAGAAATAAGAATCTATGGGGACTCTTTTTTTAGAATTTCAAAAGATGTAAACATTTTTAAATTGTTTAGTTGCCGAATCTTTCTTACATAAACATTTACAGTTTCTAATAGTTTGATTATTATCAGCTCTGTACTATTGTATCAGATGTTTCATGGACAACTGTTATAGCTATATCTCAAGACATTTGAATTCCTAACTTTAAGTGTAAGCTGGGGCCTATAGACTTTTTTCTTCCAATTTATTATTAAGTATTTTCTTCATTTACATTTCAAATGCTATTCCAAAAGTCCCCTATACCCGCCCCCCGCCCCTGCTCCCCTACCCACCCACTCCCACTACTTGGCCCTGGCATTCTCCTGTGCTGGGTCATATAAAGTTTACAAGACCAAGGGGCCTCTCTTTCCAATGATGGCCGATTAGGCCATCTTCTGCTACATATGCAGCTAGAGACTCAAGCTCAGGGGGTACTGGTTAGTTCATATTGTTGTTGCACCTACAGGGTTGCAGCCCCCTTCAGGTCTTGGGTACTTTCTCTAGCTCCTCCATTGGGGACCCTGTGTTCCATCCAATAGCTGGCTGTGAGCATCCACTTCTGTGTTTGCCAGGCACTGGCATAACCTCACAAGAGGCCGCTATATCAGGATCCTTTCAGCAAAATCTTACTGGTGTATGCAATAGTGTCTGAGTTTGGTGGCTGATGATGGGATGGATCCCCGGGTGGGGCAGTCTCTGGATGGTCCATCCTTTCATAGACTTTAAGATGTCTGCGAAACTGTGCAATTGTTACTTGACTGTGTAAGATTTCTATCCAAGTAAATACTTGGTGGTAAAAATCAAAAAGAACAGTACTTGACGATCTGAATGGTCTTTTATTTCTGTGGAAACTGATGAGGGACTTCTTTCCACAGATGAGTTGTGCCAGTCCTTATGTGGAAGCAAAACACAGCCGGCTTTCCTCCACAGAGACCTCACAGTCTCAGTCTTCACATGAAGAGTTCCGTCAGGAAGTGACTGGGAGCAGTGCTGTGTCTCCCATTCGCAAGACAGCCAGTCAGCGCCGCTCCTGGCAGGATTTAATCGAGACACCGCTGACAAGTTCAGGCTTACACTATCTTCAGACTCTGCCTCTGGAAGATTCTGTCTTCTCGGATTCGGCAGCCATCTCCCCTGAGCACAGGCGGCAGTCCACGCTTCCCACTCAGAAGTGCCACCTCCAGGATCACTATGGCCCATACCCTTTAGCAGAGAGCGAGAGGATGCAAGTGTTAAATGGCAATGGGGGCAAGCCTCGAAGTTTTACTCTGCCTCGAGATAGCGGGTTCAACCATTGCTGTCTGAATGCTCCAGTTAGTGCCTGTGACCCACAAGATGACATACAGCCACCAGAGGTGGAGGAAGAAGAGGAGGAGGAAGAAGAGGAAGCAGCAGGAGAAAACATTGGAGAGAAAAGTAAGTATGTTTGTGGACATTCTTAGCCTGTGTACACAGTAATAGCCTTTTAACTTCCTATTGGAAGGTTGTTTTCCTTTAAAATAAAATAATGGTCATGCTGGATAGGAAGTTAGGTCTCCCTAATTTATGAGCCAGGACAAATGCCACTAGAACAAATACTTTTTCTCCCAACTCCCTGCTTGCTTTTTTGAGGTTAATAGTCTTCATTTCTTTACCTTCTTCTCTTCCCTACTTTCTTCTTACTTTCGTGCATAGATCCTGCCAGTCCATAGTGATTGTCCCCTGAGTTTGGGTCAAGAAATTATAAATCTCTTGAGTAGAGTGTCAACAAAACCCTGGTTACATAACTGACTACACACATGCATACCAACATTTACACTCATATCTTTCCTCTCACTATCAGGGAAAAAGTTCAAAAGGCACTTTTGCCCTAAAAGAAGTTTCATATAACATGTCATTCCAAATTGCTTGGGTTTTTCTAGAAACCAATTTGCTGGAAGCATCCAGTTATTATGTTGATGTACATTGGTATGGGTATCAACTCAAAAGGAAAAGAAGATGATTCAGTAACTTTTCTAGTAATTCTAGGATGTTTTACCTTAAAAATATGTTTTTAGACAGACAGACATAGTGATGCATATGCATACACACACACACTTACATACTTGGAATTTAGAGACAGGAGGATTAGGAATTTGAGATCATCATCAGGTGCATAGCAAGCTCAGAGTTAATGCAGGCTATGTGAGACCCTGTCTCAAAAAAAAAAACTGAATATATTTACTAGCTATCAAGTTTGTTATGCAACATGCTAATACGAAGTTTCTGTTTATAACTACTGTGAAACACTGGTCCAGCACCCTGATTTCTGTAAGGGAAAGGCTTTAACTCAGTTATTTAAATTGTCAAACATCTGGCTTTATGTCCTAACTGTAAAATGAAAAGACTGTAGGTGAATAACATTATATGAATTAAGCAAATTAGTATAGATGACTGGTACGAATAATGATTGAACCAGTTATTTATTTACTTTCTTTAATGGATTGGCCTCCTCTTTTTGAAGATACAAATAAAATGTAATATCCACCCCATCAGTGAGGGACTTTGATTATAGGTTACATTAGCATAAATTATTCATTACTTCTAGTGGAAAAATAAACAACTTATAGCTTACAAGTTACTAACAGGTCAGACCTCTGTCAGTGTGACACTTGGTTTCTTTAGCAAGGAACCTCTTCTGCTCACATGACTTGATGAGAATTCTATATCTTCCACCAATAAAATAAAAGAATCATTTGGCACCAAAGTCACATTTAGATGTTTTCTGTATAAAGTACACTTTAGCCAGTGTCCATGAGAACATTGCAGAAGGTATAGCAGTCAGTGCTGAAAAGATAATTAGCACACATCACCTGCAAAACCTCCCAACATCTATATCTATCAGACATTATAGAAGACTCTTATGAAAAGAGTAATTAAGACTCATCCTAGGCTTTTATAGGCATTCTGGCAAGCCTAATACATGCTTTAATACTCTAATGATTAGCAGAATTAACAAACTTTTCTCAATATTAAGTGTTGGTTTGAAAACTTGTTTGATTCTCACCCAGGTGCTTTACAACAGCTGTACATAAAACTATGGGGTTTGCTTATTATTCTGTAAACCCTGGGGGAGGAAAATGCACCATCTTAGCCAATTAAAGGGTATTAAATTCTGAAATAGGAATTCTGTTCATAAAACTTCCTATCAATTTTATAGGCAAAGTCACCAGTTCTTTCTTTTTTTAAGTGATTTATTTTGTCCTAGTCATCATGTGGGGAAAAAGTAGGAAGGAGTAATCATGTCTAGAACATGGTATCAGACCTACCCTTTCTTTAGGTTTCCAAAGCCACAGAGCGTCTCTAGTTAGATGGCTTTTTTTTTTCTTCAAGGGTCCTCTTTTTATTGTTTTTGTATAGAATTTCTCTCCAGATATACCCCTAGGTTGATGGCATTTTTTAAGTTTAGGCTACAGGTGCATTAAATGCATAATTATTTAATATTGTCCATTGTTTTCTATGTCTCTTTGCAGAATAAACACAGCAAAGCAGAACAGTTATAATGAGTTTGTCAATAAATTTAATATTATATATTTTGTCATCATAGTTCAATATTGTGCGGCAGTCCATGCAATTTCATTATGATTAGCCTCACTAAAAATGGTCAAGTAGTATTTTTGAGGCCCCATCTATTTCTTTCAGGGTACTCAATAAATCTCCTCACTTAATTTTTTTCATACACTACAAACTGTTCTGTATGGAGCGCTGCATCCCATTTTGCCTGGAAATTTTTTCATATTCAGTGCAATGTATGTTCACCTTTCTCATGGTGACTGATTTTTTGTTACATTCTAAATATTTAGAATTATATAACACGATAAATATTTCATTTGGGAAAGATTCACTTTAAAATCAGTTATTTCTTTTTGAAGACAGATAACTTAACCATTTTTCTGTTTACACTACCCCTCCCAGTCCCCGCTCACAGAGACCCTACCCCATCCTGATCTCCTCTGAGAGAGTGGACCCCCTAGGAGTCCCCCCCTGACCCTGGTGCATTAAGTCTGCCAGGGTAGGTGCATCCTCTCCCACTGAGGGCAGGCAACTCAGCCATGGAGACTGAGCTGCATGTCTGCTGCATAGGTGCTGGCGGCCTCGTTCCGGCCTGTGTATGTTCTTTGTTTAGTGGCTCAGTCTATTTAGGATCTACTTTGAGAATGTCATAATCATGCCTTGTGTGAATTGGTTATTAGAAATAACCATGAAGGCTGCTTATTCAAACCAAACTGCTGAGTATTATGCCAGAAACAGAAATTATACAGAGAACAAAAAGCCATGGCCATGATGTCAGCATCACACATGTATGTACATCGTCTCACACAGAGCACCCTTTTATGTAGACACAGAAATGAACAAGCAAAGCAAACTTGCAGAGGTCAGTCTCTCAGTGCTCACCTGCTCCAGGCCAGCACTCAACTTGAGCTACTAAAGGAACTGTGTGCTATTCCTGTGCAGGGGAAGTGAGGGTTATAGTGCTGGCTCAGAATATGTTTTTTAATTTTGCCTAAACATTTAAAATAGGAAGTGTTTAGCAGGGAACCAAAGTGGGTAATAGAAAACATGAAAATATAAAACTGTTTTATAACTTAAGCATGAGGAAGTATTGTTAACCAAACTCCTTTTATATCATTTATTTTGTCTCACCTCATGTAATGGCACATGTTTGCAGTGAACTTCAAGGAACAAGAGGTACCTAAATCCATAACCCTGAATCATTTTTGATTTCCTCCTGGTTGTGAAATTTAGCCTTCCATAGAACAGACTGCAATCTCTGTGCCCATGGTTGAACTACCTTTTGTCTTATTTGAAATTTAGTTATTTAACTGAGTCATTCTGTGACAATTTTCTCAAGCTGAAATCATTTTAGTCTGAAATAGATGGTACTAAAAGTACACAGATGAGACATGTCTTGTTTTCCTTTGACTGAAAAGTCAGCATGCATATTAATTATCCTGACCTACTTCACTGACATTTGGGAAAAGACAAGTAATTTTCTATTATCCCAATTAGCACTTTCAAAGCTTACTGAGGTATGGGCCTTTTAATAGTGTCCTTAAATTAAATTATTAATTATGTCAGCCTCTACAACTTTTAAGAGGTATAAATCATTAAAGTATAAGACAATATAAAACTATACTTAATTCAGAAATTATTTGTTATAACACTAAAATACTGTCTTGATTAATATGGTGTAAAGTTGGCTGAGAGTGTCTTTTACGCCTTTGTAATGGTAGGAACTTTAGGTGAGGTTTTCAAAAGCTTTATCCCTTGATCCTGCTGATTCCCTCCTTGGCTGTTATAAGATAGCCTTTCCAGTCACACATTCTTTGTGCACTCATTTCTTTAATAAAATCATAATGTTCTCTTTTTCATTATTTTGGAGATTACCTATCAGCATTTCCTTTAAGTTACATATGTATTAACTTAGTCTTAGAAATCTAAAACAAAAATCTGTCTTTCAACCTGAGCAGAAAGAGATTCAATCTATTACCATGTAACTACAATATACATTAGGCTATCTGTATATAATATTTATGCTTTCAAGCTAGAACCTCTGAAAAATACATGCTAAACTTATATTTTAAAGTATAACATTCTTTGCATGTCATTGCAGTTTTGGAGCTGTGCAGGTTATGTTGTAGTTACATAGTCAATGCCTGGAATTATCTCAGTAGAGAGGCTAATAATGACTACTAATACAGTGCAGAGAAGGTACCCAGGATCAAGGGATAAAGCTTTTGAAAACCTCACCTAAAGTTCCTACCATTACAAAGGCGTAAAAGACACTCTCAGCCAACTTTAAGCCATATTAATCATGACAGTATTTTAGTGTTACAAAAAGAAAAGCAATGTGTTCAGTTATTATAAGGCTCCAAAGGTATACATTTTATCTTTAAGAGCATCCAGGTATCCTGCAGGCAAGAAAATGATATAATTTGAATACAAACCTATATTAAAGACAGGAGTAGCAGAATGGAACAAGTTGAGACTAAGGAAAAGTGTTGCATCACTTTTCCATTTAATGTAAGTTTTGCACACAAGTAAATAATTTGGTAGGACCAGCATCATAAATAATCTGTGAAGTTAGAGTTGAAATCCAAAGGACACATGTAAATAGTAATAACATGAAAAATGTCAAAGAATAGCACAGCAGTTTAAATATATCACTTTCATAAAGTTGCAGGTACCATCCTTGGCTGCTTAGACCAGTAAATACAAGCAAAGAACACAGGAAATCTAGGAGGGGATCCCAATCCCATGTTGTCTGATGTATAAAACTGTAAGGAAATACAAACACTGGTGATTGTGTGGGAAATAATCTGTCTTGAATTCCAATCCTGATAGAGGGTACATTTTAAATCGCACAAGCCTCACTTTTTCCTTACATGATATAAACAATTATTAACCACTAATGACATGAACCAGAAAACAAAACATTGTTCATCTATTTATTTTAGATATTACTTAAAGGCAGAATTTGCAAGTGTTGAGTGTGCCGTTTCTGCTGGGATGCTAGTAACTAGAATTACAGCTCTTTTGCCCTGTGACTCCATTTTCAGTCACATTGAGCGTGATTGTTTATGGGTGAAACAATCCTCTTCTGTATAATCACATTTCGAATATAAATGTCACAATTATGTGACATATGAAGTGATTAATTCATTTTCATAATCTAGTTAGAAACAGATCTTTTACCACCTCTAGGCTATTGTCCTTCCAACAAAATCCATGGCTTATGGAAAGAGGCAACTCAGATTAACTGTGTGCTTGTTTCACAGCCTTGGGTCTTCCTTAAAAGTCATTTATCACCTAGCACCATCTTAATTAGTTTGAGGGAAGTATTAATAATGACTCTTGTAGTTTAGTAAATACACAGTGGTCCTCCATCTGGCACGAAAATAATCTCAGTGGTGTTCAAAGTAATAAAACCAGTTTTCGGGGGGGGGGGAGACTTCTACATGCAGCAGAAGATGCAGCCAGGTAAAATTTAAACTCACATAACAGAATGACAGCCTATCATTATCATAGCTAAGACAAGTTATGATTTACATTTTTTCCAAAATAGATAATCAGATTCAGTCATAATGTTGCTTCTTACTATGTTCACAATTCATAAAAGCAAATGACTTTTCAATTCAGTAATGACCTATTGTTAGCTTCTCAATAGGAGTAGTTTCTAGCATGTTGTACAGAAACCCCCCCTTAAATTCAGCCTGCTTTTCCTTTTTTACCCTAAATTCATATATCAGAAGTTCTCTTATCTGCTTATCTGATCCCTCGGGGCTTAAATTTTTTCTCTTCTTTATGGAGATTTTCTAATACTGTCTGCTTATCTCAAAGCTCTGGGATAAAACAACCAGGCCAGATTCTAAGATTTGTTAAGAACAGTATGGGTGCTAAAGAGTGCTCAATGTCTAAGAGAACTTGCTGCTTTTCCAGAGCACCCAAGTTTAGTCCCCAGAGAACCTACATCTAGTGGTTCACATCTTCTTCCAGCCTCTACAAACACTATGCCCACAGGTAGCATTCTCTCTCTCTCTCTCTCTCTCTCTCT
>NC_034613.1:136249646-136297259 GCF_900095145.1 Mus pahari | reverse complement strand
CACACACACACACACACACACACACACCTCAATTATATTCTGAGAATTCTCCTTTAATGGGAAAAGGTACTTAGTAATATGTTTTTCACTGAAGGACAAGTGCCCATATGTGTATGTTCTACTGTAAAGTTGACACTTTGTTATAATGTTTAAGCTTCATATTTCAGAACTCCTAGAATTTTTCCCATGTAGTTGACAGTTTCATGTAAATGTATTTCTGATACCAACACAAGATATAGGTATGCCAATAATATAAATGCATTGAATTATTTCACAGAAATTTCAATATAATTCAATACTGTGGCTAAAGTTGTCATTTCAGATAATTTACATATTATTTAATATTCCCAGTAATGAATTCTATAACATTTCAATGTCTAGATCTACTGATATATAAACTAAAAGTCCTGTAATTCTCCTTTACTGTAAAAATATATGATCCAACTAGCTCTAAACTTGTACCCACTCCTTCATAGGTATTTATTGTTCACATATCAAATAAGAGGTACTATATCATTAATAAGTCTGACTCCAAAAATTGACATTTTTACTAAAAGGAAAAACTTACTAATTCAAAATATATAGTGACCTTTTTAATTTGTGCCAATAATTTCTCTCATATCCAGTTAACAATTTTACAAAATTGACTCTTAGAGAAATAGCACAATGTAGTCTGTTCTCATTTTAATTTATTTATAATTTGTGCAAACTTTGCAAGACTGGGGGTGAGTTTACCTTAATATCTATGTCTTGTTTAGTTCACTCCTTAAAAGTCATGGCTTGGTGGCACACGCCTTTAATCCCAGTACTTGGGAGGCAGAGGCAGGCGGATTTCTGAGTTTGAGGCCAGCCTGGGTCTACAGAGTGAGTTCCAGGGCAGCCAGGGCTACACAGAGAAACTCTGTCTCGAAAAACCAAAAAAAAAAAAAAAAAAAAAAAGTCATGGCTTAAAAATAAGCATTCTGATTGCTCAGCCGTTCTGATCAATTACAAATCAAATGTATAACACAATAAAGTAGATATATTCAATAGGCTACAGATATATTCTATAAGCTATGGATAAATATTTCATCCATTTAGAAAGAACATGCTTCACAATTTTATAATTATTATGCAATTGTGTTATCAGAAAAAAATTAACTTTCCCATTTTAAAGATTTTGAATTTTCTTCCCCATTTAAAATCTTTAACCTGCAATTTTAAAATCTAATGTTTTATTGTGCTCTTGTCTTTGGATAAATCACCCACAGAATATATTTACATGAGATCTTAAATCTATTTATTTAGACCTTCCAAATGTTGTCATCCATACCTCTATATGTCTTTTCTTTTCAAATTTTGCTTAAATTTGTGTTATTTTACCCTATCATCACAAAGTCTATTCTATGATTTGTGAAATGGATGTTTTAAAGCATGCACTCTGTGATTCTTAGTGCGAGAAAATACCTTAGGATTTTAGTATTGCTAAATTTACTCTCTATCTTCTTCCCCTTTGGCATGTCTGCTATTTTTTCATTGTCCTTTAATTATGTCAAATTCGGGCATTTACATGTTTTTCCCCTAAAAGGAAGAGGGACAACATGGAATCAGTGTGCTGATTATAACTGTTGAGCAAATCTGACAAGCCTCACCCCTCACTTTGAACTCTATTGTCTTTGTGTACTGTATGTAGTCACTGGGAAGTCTCCTCTAGATTTTGCATTTTGGGAACTGAGGCTTATGATATGCTTTTGTTAACTAAATTAGAATCATGCCTCAGCATTAAAGGCAGGAAAAGGTTTGCAGTTCCAAAGATAAATCCATACAAATAATGAATAATTAAGTGAAGTAATATTTAACTTACTTTGAATACTGCTTTGAAATCAGTAGGATGTATCCTTTTTTAATGTGTTTCTATCAGTTTTTCTCTCTGGTAATATTACAGAGTCCATTGCAAAATGATTTATAGTAAGGAAGGGCTCATCTCATTAGTTGTTTTTGTTGAGGTAAACATAGAATATGTCATGCTATATTTAACTACAAATAATAACTATCTCATCAAGTTTAAGAATTCTAAGACAGTTTTTATCTACCTTTCCACACCCAAAAAAGAAAGGCCTTTTATATTTAAGAAAATTTATTATCAAGCCTCTGTTTGAATATTTTAGGATTTCAGAGCTTGTGCATCCAAAAAAAAAAAAAAGACATTACATTTTAAAAGTTCTTCTTTGTATTTACATAAACTTAGATTTCTGAGTATTTTATATTCTTTGTGAAACTGAAACTAGCAAATTAGATTTAAAAGGAAAAAACAGCAAATGGTTTAAATTTGGTCATATGGAAGAAAGAATAAGATAGTTTTGGAAGTTCAGAAAGCACAGTAGGTGAAAGGTACACAATTTTATCTTGCCCATAAGTAAAGAGACTGGTCTCGTGTTTAGTGGATTTCCAATACTTGGAGTCCAGTACAGAGACTCCAGATTTGATGGCATATACTTGTACTCTAAGCTGCCTTGCATAACGTAGCCAATGTTATGTCTTTTCCAACTGAATTATTAACATAGCTTATCTGATTTCAGAAATCAACATGTAAGCTTAATTTAAAAAGCAGCCTTTCAAAACATTATTTGCCTAAGTCCCTAAGCATGTATTAAATAGGGTATAAAACACAGTGATATGTTGTCAGAGATCCCAGAATGAATAAATAATAAATAAAATCATTTTAAAGCATATCATATATATAATATATGTGTATAATTGTATGTACATAGTAGTGTATATTGTTGAGGAAAGAAATATGTAGATTTCCAAAATTTGATTTCTGATTAATTGCTATGTGATCAAAAACGCAAATAAAATAAATACTGCTTTAAAGTTCTGGTAAAATTTAGCATTTCCCCCATTATATTTAGCAGTGTATTCATAAATGACTTTCTTATTCTTCCAGTTTAATAAAAAGACCTCTGAACACTGATAATGGAATGTGACAGCCAAATCACACAAATGATTTATTGCCCAAACGTTAGCTAGAGTATTCTAGTGATGCTACAAAATCTGTCTTCAGTTTCTGAAAAGTGTAAGGAGGTCCATTGCTGATATTCAGAACCACTTTTTGCATATTAAGATCACTGATATCAGATAAGGTACCTTTAACCAGTTGATAAACTATTTCAGTGGAGTGTGGAGGCACTAAAATGATGAAACTTTTTCCTGTAATGGCAGAATTATTATCGGTAAACAATAGGAGCAATCTGAAATTTTTACGATGTGATAAAGAATAGAGTGTTCCCAAGTTTTCTGACATGGCTTCTTTCATTGCAGTTAGAAACTTGTTATATTAATATACTTGACCAAACTTTTGTTCAGCGTATTGCTTGATTTCTAAAACCAGAGCTTGTCTTAAATTGAGACTGTCTGACCTAATTGTGCATTACCCCCAGTAGCTCATAATTCAGGTGACTGTATAACCCAATTAAATGAAAGTGTTAGTGACCATTAAGCTTAAGTATTATAGAATAAGAATTCTTACTTTTATGTAAAGATTTAATTTCGTTATATATTTTACACACACACACACACACACACACATATATATATATATATATATATATATATGGGGGATATGTATATATAAGTGAAGATGCCCACATAGAATAGAAGAGGACAATGTATTTCCTTTAGCTAGAGTACAGGAGAATGTGAGTCTTCTAATACAGATGCTGGAAGCCAAATCATATCATTTGGAAGAGTAGTCATTTTAAACACTCTTGACCACTAAGCCATCTCTGTAATCACATTAGTGAACAGATTTAAGCATTTATCTGTACTATTGCAAAAAATGAAATTCAAAAGAATACTAATTCTTATGTTTAATTATGTCTAATTAAAATATTGAAGTTTTAGAAAAACTGTAATTGAACCAGTGATATATTAAGAAATCAGATCTTATTAATGATTGAAAACAGATAATGTAGACTTAAAATGATCTGAACCCAATTTTTATAAAAGCATGTTATATTGTACTACAAAAACTGAAAAATCCTAATAAAAATTGGAAAAAAATTTAAAAAGCTGAAAAGTAATGAATGAATAAATGGCTCAAACATTTGAATGAAACTTAACTACTCTTTGTTACATTTTTAAGAGTTTAGGGAAAAATAGATTTAAGTAGGTTTATAATATGACATTTAAAGTTCTTTTAATAACTAATGGTTATGTTACAATGATACCTATTTTTCCTGTTTCATACAGAATTAAAGGAAAAGTAGCCACTCAAAATCTAGTTAAAGGACCAAGTTCCAAATATAGCAATAAGCCTACCCTATCAAGCATTTGCCTATCAACAGCTCCCCCGAGGCAGCAATGTACTTAAGCTATTTCCTGTTTCTAAGCAGCCTCTGTTACTAAAGAAAGAGCCATTACAGAATATATTTAGGAGCTGTATTGATAACTTATTTGCCTTCTCTCACTTTATCTATTCCTAATATTAATGACATAAATAACTTGGCACCATAGTCCATTCAAAGGAAATCCCTATAGCAGTGGTTATATTATTACTTCACATAAGGCCTAAGTCATTCTTCCTTGACATAGAAGTGCCAGAAATAACACTTGTGATTTAAGACTCTTATCTTCCCCAAAATTTCACTTCTGCCATATAATTCACATTTAAGATTTTAAAGCATATTTTCTTATTTCAGTTGAAATTCTACTGAGGTATAATATTCCAAGCAGTACTTTAAGATGGGTATTTAATGTACAGTTTGTACCCCATGGTCTTTAATATTGAATGAAAACATTTTGGTAATTTAATATAATCAAGTAATATTTTTAGAGGCACCCACCCCTGTGTCCTAAGTCTCTACTCTAGTAAGTTCTAGAAAATCAACCCTAAATTGCAAAGTAAGTTTATCATCTAAAAGAAAAGCAAAAACATTCTAATATAATAGTATAGTATCCTAAGTATTCTTAAAATTGAGCACTTAATGATAATTTAATTTCAGTGAAAGAATATAAAAGAGCTCATTTAGCTCTACCCTGTAAAATTTCACACACAGGGCCTCACATTTAAGCTAGATGATTTCACCTCAAAGAAAGAAAATGAAGGATCTTTTTACGTGGTTGGAAAAAAATAAAATTGGAACAAGGGAGATGAGTGTGTACTGGTCTTGGAGAGAAACTGAGTCCAGTTTCCAGAACCCACATATTGGGTAGCTCATAACTGCCTGCTCCAGGGAAATCCGAAGCCTTTGACCTCAACAAGCATTGACACTCATGTACACAAACATATACACTAGGACATAATTTTAAAAGTTTAAAATATTATCAGCAAACATAAACATAGATAAAACAAAACAAAAATAAACTAGAGACACTTGGCATGGAAATATAGACAAGTAGATCTATGACAAGAGTTGACTTTGAACTAAATTCTGAAGATCCTAACATGCCATGCCTGAAGGTTTGCATTATCTCTTAAAGAACATGATGGTTTCAGTAGATAAATATAAACCTGTAATATAATCCAATCTATGTATCAGAAAGACCCCTCTTTTGGCAAAGTAGATATATTGATATAGAAGAATAAGTGTGGAGAGACCATTTAGAAAACTGTTCTAATTATTTAAATTTAAAATCTGGTCCTCCCTCCATTGAACATTACCATTTATCTATGGAGATAAACTAACCTGCTAAAACCAATACCGACAAGTAGGGAATGAGAATTTAACAGTATAATGCTTAGAGCATGCCTCTTAGGGGAGTCTGTTAGCTAATATAGCACTCATTAAATAGCCTGCCAGGTAGCAGTAAGTGAGCCGAAGTGAGAAACGTCATGAGTGTATTTGATATTTAAATAATGCCAATAACAAATATATACACCTATCTCGTGCAGTACTCACTGGTCAGACAAGAGTTTTAAAACATTGAAAAGAGCACATAAGGCACATGTCTAAGAGTGTGAAGAAGTCTTATCAAGAGAATTCACAAAGGAGAAATTTTATCCAAGGGGAATGTCTTTAAAATTAAAATGGCAGGGTCTCATTGTATACCGTACTCTAGGACTCAAAAGTTCAGAGATCCTTCTGCCTTCACCTTCCAAGGGCTGAAATTGCAGATAATTGCCACCACACAGACTAGATCTGACATCTTAGTGACAATATGGTGTGGGTGTCTGTAGCTCAACTTTTTTGGTAAGTTGCTTTAGCAACTCCTGAGGCAAAGTATCAGTTCTTTGGAACTTCAAGATTTGGCCATACTAAATCTAGAAGCTGCATTTGATTTCAGATGGACTGTTTCTATGGGGAGCAATGTAATGTAGTGTATACTTCCCAGGATGACTTTTTCATCACCATGGTAACCAATCTGCCCACACATTAAGATCAATAATCATTGCTAGTATGGCTAAAACTAAAGTCTTGGTTGTCAAGGCCTTCTATAATTAAACTATATTATTTTATTAAAGAAAAGTTGCTACTTATGCTTTTGAGATATCTATTGATTTTCCACAAAGGGGAAAACGGGCTCTCTAGTGTTGTACTGAAGATTTACAATAAGGAAGAAAAAATTGTCATCCTGACATTTTATTTTTAGCCAGGTTCTGGTTTTATGTCTATTCATGGTGTGTACTCTGCTTAGTCAATTGCTGAGAAATAATGTCTTACTTTAAACTATTTGACAGCCTTCCTAAATAGTACTAAGCCCATGTGATTGATACACTACTTGGTGGTGGTTTGAAGCTACTTTTAATTTAGTTTGAGATTTTCTGAATTGCTTCAAAATCCAAGATTGATGTCTTTTAGATTACTTGTGCCCTTAACCAAATCAAGAGATGTGTTGTTCTAGAAACTTGATTATTAGTATTCATGGATGTAAGAAGGGGTTGATGTAATATTTCATAATAAATCTAGATATAGCATCATATGTTGATTTCTGATGAAGTAGCTCTTCAAAAATATAAAAACCAGTATGTTTTACAATGTGTTCATATATGTGTATGTGTATATGTGTACATACAGGCATTTGTGATAGTAGTATGTATATATGTATCAAAGAACTCTTAAACTGTAGTCCTATGTGTTTTCATATATTTATATATACAATAATGATGCTAATAACATAAACACATAGGCACATAAAATAAATGAGACCACTGTCGTGGAGTTCTTTGGTAAACTGCTCCATAGCTATCATTGGTTTGCTTTTCCCTTACCCCACAAACAAAGTAATCAAACCAAATGGTAATGGAGTTTTAAATGAAATTTGGGAATCCCAAATATACCCCATTTTGCATATCCCTATGTAATACAAAATGACTTGAAACAGGCTTTTTCCTTAATACTTGCCTATTTTTATGCTAGAGAAGGCAGCATAGTCTTTTATAAATAAAATATAATGCATAGAAATATTTAAATCAGTGAAATACAGAGTTCTTGTTTTTTTAAATGTATTACATGCAACCCCATCAACCACTATAAAATTGATTAATTTACAGATAAGAAGCAAATGTACTAAGATTAAACTTCTTTCATGTTTCAATACAAATTACGTTTTAAGTTCAGGAGAACCTTCTGACATTTCAAAAATTTGAATTTTATAAAAGGAATTATCACCTTAGTTAAGCTCCTGTATGAGTCCACTTTTCTGTAATTATACTGGTGAGTGTAAAATTCAACATGTGATAATAAATGTTAAACACAGGCATGGCAGCTCTCACAATAGCTCTAAAGCCATTCGTATTTTCCCTAAGAACACTGAGAGTCAGCATCTTTGTAACTCTTAAGTAAACTTCAATTTTCTTTATAAGAGCAGCTCTATACAATATTGTTCAGAAGGAGAAATGAAACTCATATGTAATGTAATATTTTAAATGGAATACTCCCCATAGGTTGCTAGATTCTGTACTTTTCTATCCCAAATACTGGATGAGTTTACTGGTATAAAATCTAATAACCATCATTTTTAAGACAAATAAGATTGAATATGAATACTCATTAACTCAGGTTTTTAATTAAGATAAAAAGTTGTGCTAATAGTTTTCATCCATGGTACATTTCTTATCTCGACAGTTCTGCAGTAGTTTTTACCATATAGTGTCATGGAAAGGACATAATACATATCACTAAAATAGAATTTAAGTGTTGAATTGTGGAACTATTTAAACAAAGGAGCTTGATGATATGATAATTATAGATTAGAAAATAAAAAGTATATGAAAATGTTACATTAGCTATATAACAGATTTGAAGTAAAGAAAAAATATTAGTGATAAGTGAAGTGTTCTTGAATTTTCTGCTTGTTCTTGGCACTTGCTTTGCTGGAGAAGGTATTTTTCATGGTCCTGAAACTCAATTGGCAGTGCCCCCAAAGCAGCTTATCTCCTTTCCAGAGTTGTTAATGAGTAAATGATCCCAAATGTCAGACTAGCATGCCAAGGAGGTTATTAATAAAGCATTAACATTTAGAAGTTATTGAAAGAGGAAAATCAATATTGCAATGTTTTAAGTATTCCTCTCTCAAAAACAGTAAGCAAAAATTCATTTCTAATTCAGTTCTACAATCAAGGCAGTATGTAGTTTGGGAAGAAATAATCTTTAGATGATACGAGTATGGAAAAACTCCTTTTCTTACTCTCCTACAATATTTTCACTGCTGCCCCCAACCACCTGTTATGTTCTTGTTGAAAATAAGTTAGATTTCACCAACTTTTAGATTAAGTGCTCCTCTCCCCCTGTGGCCCTTTGCTCTCCTAGCATGACATGATGCTGAAGCTGACACTGAATGACATTCTTTAAAAATAATAGTGCTCTTACCATATGGCAGAACTTTGAGGATAGTTTAAAATTCACTATGAGAATAAGCATAGAGTAGAGTGGAGCTGAGGAGGTAGCTCAGAGGTGCCACAGAGGTGAAGGAGAGCCCAGAGAAATAGCTATAGGGTATATCTATTAGATAGTACTTGGAAAGATATTGCTGTTGATATTCATTTATTTTTAAACAATGTTTTGAAAAATTAGCAAGTACAGCCACTGACTGCCACTAAGGAAGATGGGCAGGAAAGTTACGCTTTCCACAGCTTCAACATTTATTGTGCAGAGTTCAAGTTATCTCGTCAGCAAATTGGTCAAAGAACATAAAAAGAAGATATATAACATTTTACTTCAGCACCCCATCTCCCCAGTTAACATAGCTGGTATCCTACTGCAATCTCTTGGAGAAACCAAGTCAAGTGCGATGGTCATATACAGTAGCTTCTGAGATGAAAATGTAATTAGGACTTTAAAGACATTTTTACCACCTGATCACTTAAGTGGACTGAAGTTCAGGTCAGGAAAAACTGCATTTCAAAGTACTTATGAGGTCTTCAAAAGTCTTAAAAAGAAGTATCATAGTAGGATTGGAACTATTAAATGAAATGATTTAGAAGCAAACTTAAGCCAGGTGGCGGTGGCTTTTATCCCTGAGGCAGAGGCAGGTGGATCTCTGAGTTTGTGGCCATCCTGATCTACAGAGCGAGTTCCAGGACAGCCAGGATAAATAAATAAATAGATAGATAAATAGGAACGAACAAACAAACGTAAATATTGTTAATTCCAGTGTTTTCACTTTGGCAAAGCCATACATGATGACACATAAAGTGTTGAGTGACTCATGTATTCACCAGATTTTCAGTTCTCATCACTAAGTTATTTCACACCAATCATCATATTATCTAACTACTTCCTTTTGATAGAAACATATAAAGTCACTGTAAAGTTTACATCACTTACATTTAAAACCTACATTATTCTTCTCTAGAAAGTATCGGGGAAGTTTTGCTTTCTGTGTAGTGAGTTTGTCACTCAAAATTTAGCCACTATGCTGCTTTAGCCATTCGAGCAGAAACTAAGGACTTTAAAGCTTTATTTTAAAGTAAGTATTCATTAATTATGAAAATCTCTCCATTACTCAAATGAAGTATCTAAAAATAGTAATGGATAATAATGGAGGAATCACATTTATTGCTATTTATTTATTCTTCTCTCATATATTACATCTGACCTCAGTTTCCTCTCCCTCCTCTCCTCCCAGTCTCTCCCCCAATCTACCTTCTCCCCCAGATCCACTCTTCCTCTGTTTCCCTTCAAAAAAGGGCAGGCCTCCAGGGATATCCACCAAACATGGCATAACAAGTTACAGTAAGACTAGGCACATAGCCTATTAAGGTTAAACTACACAGGTGAGTAAGAAGAAAAGGGTCCCAAAGGCAGGCAAAAACATCAGAAACAGCCCCCACTCCCTCTGTTAGGAGTCTCATAAAACACCAAGCAAAAGAACTATAATATATATGCAGAGGACTCAGGTCAGAACTAAACTGACTCCATGATTCTTGCTTCAGTCTCTATGAGCCCCTATGATCCCTGGTTAGTTGATAATATGGTCTGAGAGGAGACCACAATGTATCTCAGAGTCAAAGTTAGACTTTTATAGGGTAGTCTCACTTTGAAGTGGGTCTTTTTATGTTTGAGATGATGTTACACTTGTAGGTGAGGCGTGCACCTTTAGCCCTTTGTGCCTTTACCTGTTGAACTGGATGGCCAGTGCTTTTAGTTTACATTCACAATGCACATACCTAACCATACAATTGGTTCAACTGGGCTGAGTCTAGGAATATCTTTGTAGTTTTTCTATTTGCCTCAAAAATAAATAGGAATTATTTTACTCAACATAAATCTCAGATGGCTCCACAGACCCTGGGCAGCAAGGAAAGAGCTAACTCTCCTAAGACTGGACAAACACCTGCCATACCCATTCCTCTAGGCTCCCCAGAGACACATTGCCCCAATGCCAGCATGAAGCAGCCAGATATCACAACAACCCTATTCCTGCTTTGCTATCGCCTCTTTCTAATTTTTTTCTTTTTTAACTAAACCAAAATGGGGGAATGTTGGTATTCTGTCTAAACTTCACCCCCACAGTTCCAGGCAGCAGCCAGGTATGTTCCTCCCCACAGTTACCTGGCAACAGCCAGGTAGGCTTGGCCCAGTATAAAAGGGGCTGCTTGGCCCCCTCCTCTCTCTTGTTCTCTTGCCTCTCTCTTGCCTCTTGCCCCCTTGCTCCTCCTCTCTTCCCATTCCACCCCCCTCCCCCAACGTGGCCATGGCTGGCCTCTGCTTCTCTACTCTCTCCTTCTCTCTATCTTCCTCTGCCTCTGCTCCCCTCTTAGCTCCCCTCCTCTACTCTATACTATTAAAAAAATCTTATCAATTGAGAATTTATTCAACAAGTTTATCAAGACCTTTTTTGTTTTTCATAATTTCAGGAGACCCAGATATGTCCAACACCTTCTTCAGCAAATTTTTGAACTTGACTTAGCTGAGCAATAGTGTTCCACTGATGGACGGACTGCAATGAAATGCTAATACCATCTCCCCCTCAAGGCCCATGACTTAGAAACTACTTGTATATACAGGATAGCCATTGATATTAGTTCAACCAATTCTACCCATCTGGTACCCTTTGCCAGTCCAACTGTCCTGAAGTAGATCTCAAACTGCAGTGAGTAAAAAAGACATCACTTGTATAAACTGCAAATTCCAGCATTCCATAAGCAGAAATCCTGATCCAGCAGGTGAGAAGTACCACATAGAAATGTGTGTTTAATGAGCACCTCCATCCTTAAGAGACTCTAGTCAGTGGTGCTTACCACAAAGAGTTGAGGAGATACCTTTCTTTAGGGAGTTACTTTCTTTTATGCTAATATTAACAGACTGGTAATGAGCTCCTACCATTGTGAAATAGTGGTTCTTCCCCATAATCTTTTCTAAACTAGGGAGATATTTTTCAGTCTTTTGTATAAAACTCAGTAATCTCATAGAGACAATATTGTATAATTAAACCCACTTGATTACTAGGGTTCTAGTTAAGTTTAGTATGGATTAAATGTGCATTAGGGGATATGCTAGAAATGAAAATATTCATGTAATATTATTTCTTCATGTAATATTATTTCTACAAGGAAATGATGAATGTGTCCAAAACTTACAAAATAACTATATAGAAAATTAAGGGCAGTTTAAATTGAGATATGACTTTATACTCCAGGTTAGATTGCCCCTGATTTTCCAGCTTGAAAGCCCATACCAGACAATACTTATTAAACAGCAATAGGACCTAGAAATAGGTTCCCAGCATTATAATCTTTTAAAGGATGAGGTGTTACATGTTATTTCATTTGACCTACATAGAAAAATTACTTAGTTCTCATCTCCCTTTCTGCACATCGTATGGTGTGATAAATAATTGCTTCTTCTGGTTACTGAAATATACTCTTTCATTTTCTATATATCAGTTATTTCCCCTTCGCATTTTCTACAGGATGTAGCAATAGACAGAATGCTTTCTCTAATCTCTCTCTCTCTCTTTGTTCGGGGTATATATCTAAATACATTGACATGATGCAGCAGATAAAATTCGACCTTATGCTAGAGATAACAAACATTGCTAATATGTGCCTGCTGACAACATTTGAATTCCTGAAGATACAAAATAAAATGAACAAAAAGAGAGACGAGAGTTTATCTGAACTTGTCCTCACTTTTCCCATCATTCAAAAACATTATTCTCTTCCAGTTTCTAAACTCCTTGGTGTGTGGCTCATGCTCAGATATAAAATCACCTTTTTGTCATGCTTCTTGCTGTAGCTTTTCATTTTTTTTCACTGTGTGTCCTTTACTGTGAGGCCTCCTCATCAGAATGGTACTGGCCAGGCTACTTGCTCTGACTCAAGACAGTAGCATTTGTGTCCAAGTCAAAGACCAGAAAACCCTTCTTCATACTTTCTGACTGAGTGAAAAGGAGGAAACATTTAGAAATACATTTGGATTTTTTTAAAAGACTGATGGTTTTGCATCTGTGTGGAGAATAGCCAACTTTTCTGATTCAAACTATAGATGTGTGTGTGCAAGTTAGAGGTGGGAAAAGATTTGTCTGTTTGTTATTGTATATAATTGGAAGCTTGGCATTCCAAACAAACTAAATCAAAATTGGTCCCATTTATGACCAAGTAGACTTGCATGCCAACAGAAAGACATTATAGTATTAAAACCATATGCAATTTTAGGCATATTTTTTCTATTTTCTCTTCATGGGTACTGCATGATGGTATTTCTAATACAAATACTGATGTGCTTTGGAAAAATGGCACTCGCAGGTCTTTCATCATATTGTATCACTGCTTTATTATATTAGGCTAATACACTGCGAGAGTTGGTAGAACCTCTCCATGCCAAATCGGATCCACTTCTGTTGGCACTCAACCCATTGGAATCACAGATTGATAAGCTAATGTTTAGAGAATTTAGATGGAAGAGAGTCGGCACGGCGCAGACTCAACATCAACCTCTTGCAAGCAACTAAAATGGCCTCGTCCTTGATGTTTATAACAGAAAACAGACTTGTAAAAAGCTTAGATCATCAAGTGTTGTGGATTTGGGGCCTCCGTAAAGGGATATTAAGAGGGGCAGGCCACTCTTAAGAAGAATTCGAGCTTTCGACAGTGGGACTAGCATAAGATCAAAACCAATCAAGATGGAACACAGTAGCCGAAAACTGCCATTTTTATGGGAGAACAGAGGGTAAAGGGTCTTGCCTGGGGAAGGGCTCTGTGGCGATACCTCAGTTGTGTTCTCCTGACACCAGGAAGAGAGGGATCAGCACCAATAATTTAAAAATCCTATCTGTTTAATGGACTCTTAATGGTTAAGGCAAAGCAGCGGAAGCAAATTCTGTGTTAAGTGTATTTGCATTTTTAAAATTTGACATGCTGTATTGTACTAAATTAAGTGTAATCTATTAAGGCAAGGTGTACACACCCTGCTCTGAAACTCACTATGTTTATTCTATTATTAAAGCATATTCAGGTGTAAGGCAGACTGCTTTCAGTGACACTAATGACGGAAATTTCTCATGCCAGGCTTTATTAGATTCCTCAGTGAAAACTCCTAACTTTCTCCTTTTCCTTGGCACTTACATAGAAGTGATATTGCCTCATAAGCTGGAATGAGCTATTCTTTTTCTGTAGAATATTCCAATCTATAGGCTGTGGTTTTCCATATTTGAAAAAGTATTTTGTCTGAATGTCTTTCAAACTAGCTTCAGATATTATTTAATAATACTATGTAACTGGGTCCCCTGTGGCTCAATATTGCTTATTTTTCTTCTGTGGTAGATGTGAAATTTCCTTTAGTTGGGTAAGATAACACTGTAATGATTTTAATGCTAATTAATGGATATTTCATACTGTGCGGTGAAAAAGTAATTTAATATTGTATTATGAAATGTTTTTCTTCCTGTTGCTGCAGTGTGTGGTATTGCATAATATGAATACCTGTAAAAATATAAATTGCTTAAAAATAAAAATATTACCAGTTGGTACCAGATCTTTTTAGAAAGTTAAATAATTTGCTAAGTATGCTTGATAGCGAATATCTTTCTAATGAAAAAAAAAATCTATGCTTCTTTCTCACAAATGAAATTTGTGTTGTGAATAAAAATCACATTGATCTGCCTTAGAACTGCCTCTGTTCTCCAACCATTTTCATGTGTTTTAAGGATATCTAAAGAATGGTAGTTCTTGGTATATAGAAATAAGTCATATTTATTTTATTGGCATTTAATATTAATGCAATTCTATTGGATCATGCTCCCTGTTTAAATCCTAGTAAAATTTTATGATCTGAAGAATTTTAGGGGGGGTACCTCAATGAGTGTGGTGACTATGTATTAATTTTCAAATAAAATCCCTTAGTTTGGCTTTGAAGCTGTCCCTATTATAAATTTCTGCCTTAGACTTCCAGTTTTATTGGTTACATTTTCTAAATTCTGTGGGTAAATCTGGATTCTGTCAATCATTTCTTTGTTTGCCTCTCAAAGAACCATCCCTTCTTAGGGTTAGTAAAGCAGCGCTAGAGATGCCAGTGTTCTGTCATTTGAACTGTTCATCACTAGAAAAAAAAAATTTTAAAAAAAAAACTATCATATCCTGAACAGACCACCACTGTCATATAGTTCTTATTAAACTACTGAATTTGGCAGAAGAAAAGGGTGTAGAATAAACTTTAGCTTTAAGTATTTTCATCACAACCTATGGAAGTAAGATTTAATGTTGTAAAAGAATTGACAGTTATAGCCACTGGACACACTTAATTTATAAGTACAGGATTTACCTGATCTAAAAAGAATAGAAAACCGTATCAATGTAGGTATATCCAATTGCTTGGTCCTCTTTAAAGAAAGGAATTTTAATTACTAAATTAATTTTTCCTTCTGAGAAACAGTTGCCTTAATGGTAATGTTTAAGTGTTATTTCACCTAAAAGATTATACATGGTTTTTAAATATTAAATAACTAATTGGCTGCAAAGGAAAAAACTAAAAGCTAACTTGTAAAATCTTTTCTAATACAACAAGCTGACTTCCCTTCCTCCCTAGTTCTACAAAATTAGATATAGCAAGTTGTTTGATATAACGGCCTGAATTAAACTATAAAACAATTCAAGTTATAGTATTAACTTGAAGTTATTTAATCACCTTTAATATAAAACTTACAAAGATTTTAAATCCACTAAAAGCCTGTCACCTTAAATATAAATAAATTGTTCTCCATGACAAGATAGTAAATTAGTATTCATAAAAATAATCCTGTGGTCTCGATGCAAATGACAATTGCCCTTTGGGACAAAAATAGTGTTCCACATACTTGATATGATTAGCCTAGAAGCCGCCAAGTGCTTTCTGGTTGTATAAGAACAACTGCCACTCAGAACTGACTGATGACGAATAGTACTATGTCTGACCTTCTCTATCGTCTGTAATTTAACCTTTCCCAACCTTCTGTGCTCATTACACAACCGTTTCCACGGGCACATCATTGTCCAATTTTTAAAAGAATATAATTCTCTTCCCAAACATGTACCAAGAATCCATTCCCCATTGCTGTTTGCAGAGTCCAATTGATGTATTTCTTGGTTTTGTTTTCATCTTTTACTCTGCATTAACAATGCCATTGCAGTGGCAGGGAAATCAGAAGACAAAAGTGATGTTTTGTTGTCTTTAGTTTCTACCAAAGAAACATGAACAGTGCTACACAGTTACTTTTCAGTAATCATGCAGTCACCTAATGAGAATCTTCTTTGATGTGTGTTATTAATAAAGTAAACTATCACTCCATTTGAATTTGTTGAGAGCATGTTAAGCATTGTGGTAGATAGACAATGGGAAATGCAGATGTCAGTGACACAAATTCCCCTTATAGAAGTCACAGTATAGATGTTTGAAGGAGAATCTATTAACATACAGGAAAAAAATAATTAGATTTTCTCCTTGAGTTTTATATCTCATCTTTTTTTCAGTTTCTTGTGTATATTTATAGCATATACGGATAGACTACTAAATGTGTATGAATTATGAACAACACAATTGTTTTAGCCTGTAATAGTGAACAGTGAAAAAATGTTTACAAACCACTGCGCCTAAATGCATAAAATTCACTAACCAAAAATTTTGGAGCAATTGAGGAGTACATTATAATCTGCTCGAGGCATTACAACAAACTGGTAATTTTTTATTAGCTAATCTTTTACTTGAGCTTTTCTTTATTTTTTTTAACGACCTGGTAACCCTGTGCAGCCTGCAGAGAACCAATGAATTACGTGATGCTAACTAACCATGTTACTAGATTCCTCATGTATGAATGATTCCTGCCAAGTATGACACAGCCAGATATGATCATCTCTTGGCATAGAATGCAAATCAACTACTTCGTTTGACCTTCAAATCCACCAGTCAATGAAATTTCATATAAAAGGGGGGACTTATAAGTGCTCCTTGCTTTAATATAATGGATTTTTTTAAATGCGTGATCTGACACAGACCTAATTTTTATGCTACAAATGTAAATATAATTTGCGGAAAGTTTTATTCCTTCATAGTTCCAGCTTTCATGAATAAATTAGACGCCAATTAAAATGTCATTTCAGCAATGCTACACGTCCTCGGTGGGAATCACAGAAGGTTCCTATATATGTCCTTTTATTTGAATGTGCTACACTTTGCCAATTTTCAGAAACATTCACTCAAATTGCAAACGAGCTGGTTTTTAACCACCCAATGGCTGAAGTGCCACACTGAAAGAAATTCAGTTGAGAAGCAGGCCTCACCAAGTGTTTGCCTCATCTTCCAAGGCAAGCTTCTTCTAAGAGAAGAAAAAGCAAAGTTTGAGAAGAGAGAGGACCCTGAAGGGAAATGTGAAGGAGACGAAGAGGAAGAGGGCAAAGAGAGAAGAAAATAAAGGTGCTTTCATGTTTGCGGTTGCAACAGTAGCCCTGTAGACTTAATTGAGATTCATCTGGGAAAAATCAAGAAAACCAATTGAAAACTAAAAAAGAAAATAAAGGTCTGTTTTTGTCTTGAATGTTGAGTTCTGTGTTGTTTTGACTGTTGAACACAGTGAATCAGATTTATAATGTGACTCAGCCCCTCACTCCCTTCTTTTGAAAATAAAAGGACTCTTTGTGTAGTCTTAGAATGTTAAATCATTGGTGACATTTTGTGGTAGCCTGGCTTCTCAGTCCCTCATCCTTGCTCATTCCACTACTGTGTCTTGTGCAGTGTTGCATATGTGTATGGTGTATAAAGGACTAAGCGGGGACTTTCTTATCTCTGATAGGAGCCACACCATCCAACTACTACTTCAAAATGTTTCCATGTTCTGTGTCATTGTGGTTCCTTGTTCAGACGTGCTGCCCAAATAGACCTATGCTTGGCTTTTTGTACAGCTGTCAAACCAAATACCTTGTAGAATTATGTTGTCTTTTGGTTGGATGCTTTTTGCCTCAAATAATGTTAAGAAGGAGACAGGGGAGAATTTTGTTTTGATATCGTTATTTATAATTTTATATTTAATCTTTGCTTAGTCTTCTTAAAGTAGAACTTCACTGATATTGTATAAAAATTAAAGCTTCTGCAGTATTCCACAATATTAAAAGTTAAGGTAAAGAGGCTGGGTTGAGATGTAGTTCAGTGATAGGATGTTTGCCTAGAATGTACAAGACCCTTCATTTGATCCCCAGCAGAGAAGTGGGAGACAGAGACACAAAGAAATAGAGAAAGAGAACAGGCTAGATCAAAATGTAACAAGATATATATGCCCTACAGTATTAGGTAATATGAGAAAGATTTCTCTTAAAAAATTCACTGTGTGAAAATAAGTCTACCCTCCTTAAATTCTAAAACTATTATTTAGATCCTTTTTTCTTTCACCTTCTTTCTAGAACCGAAAAAGTAACAATACATTATGCCACCTGATACCTTAACTACTATAATTCCCATCTGTTAGACCTCTTACTGGTACCCAAACCCCTACTTTCAGAAATCGCATCTGTCTTTACATGCAATCTTGCCCTGAGGCAAATGGAATAATTATTAAAAAATTCCCCAGTGCCCTTTCCTGGATTATGATTTTATAAAATTGAATTATTCTGTTCAAATGTGTCCTTATTTGTACAACTCCATTTAGTGACCATAAGTGACTATTTTTTGTGTCTTTCTTCTTCCTAGGCGTCCTCATTTGAAGTTCTCCATAATGGATCTATCTTGCTTGTAACTTGAAAATCCACTCTTTTCATAGGCTTGCATCCACCCATCCATCAAACTCCTCTATGTGCTGAAAATAGTTCATGGATGAACCAACAGAGAATTTTTTAAAGTTTTTATTTAAATGAATTTTCATATTTTAAGAGAGATATATTTAGGCATTAAAATTCATCATAGCACACACTGATAGCATGTGATGGCAGATGATAAGGGGTTTTCTAGTGGAAAAAAAATGATCATAACTATTCTCAGCTACTAACCTCAGCAGAAGAGCAAAAAGTTAAATCCAGAATTTAAACAAAACAACTTTTTAATCCTAAAGGTGAATCCTTTAAAGTTAAGGTGTTATTTTAGACTTTGGGGGCAGTTTTAGCTGTATTCTTTTAAAACATGTTTAGAGCATCCTTAGCATAACCCAAGGGATGGCGGTCATAATTGACACAAATCATGGGTATAACTTGTCACCCCCTTAAGTGTTCTATCTCTGACGTTCATATTCTTTGCCAGATTATGAGCATACAGAACTATTTCTGTGTAGTTCAACTTAGTAAAGTTGTGCAGTCTGTTTATAGTTTGTATCAGATTGGAAACCTTTTCTGTGGAAAGCACAGGAATTTCTATTAAAAGATTGCATGCAAAGCACACAATAAATGTTTACAATGATGCATTTTGAAGGAGTCTCACATTAATTGGTACCTCTAATTAAATGCACACTAAATAATTAAGTTCTCCCCTGATATAAATTGACAATTTCTTAGTATCATGTGAAGATCACATGAAATCATGAATGTTAGACATTTACCCTACTGTCTGGCACAAATTAATGTTCTTTAGTATTGTCGTTAATTAGGGAATCTACTTTTAAAACTATATCTGAAAGCTTAATATTACATGATTGATGGTGGAATGAATAACATTCTATATTTATGCCTTGGACCAGTTTAAGAAGTATTCCTCAAATAAGACCCTTACTACCCAAAGAAGAATCTAGTTCATTTTTATTACTATATTTATTACAAACAAACTGATATATTTCTAATTGATTTAACATCATTATTCATACAATTTTAAAGTAAAATAAGACCTTCATTTGATCATCTAGATCAAAAATCCATACTTGTAACTGTCTTAATTTTCCTCAAAAATATTGAAGTGAAGTATTTTCTTAACAATTTTTAAATGTTATCAATTCTGTTAGTATGTGTCAGAAGTGTCCTTATATTTGCTTACAAATATATCCATGTGATTCATTTTAATTTAATTTAAAACATTATTGCTGAGCATGGTAGATTATATAACTGTAATCCCAGCACTTGGGAGACAGAGGCAAAAGGATTACCATGAATTTGGAGGCTAGTCTCATGTGTTGCAGGGTGCAGCCTGGGCTACATAATGAATTGCAGGCCACCCTAACCTACACAGTGAGCTCCTGCCTAAAAATCAAAGACATTATTTTTGACATTAACTTCTGATCAGTTCCTGTATTGCCGATGTACTAGGTACTGCTATAGCAGTCGCATGAAATCTAAAAGTCTATTAGATAACTGGACGATCATAATCAAAAATGCCAGCAAATACCATTCCATCTTAGGAAATCTAAAAAAAAAATGGAAATCATTAAGTATTAATTAACCAGGAGAACTCTATTAAATAGCATTTCTGTGTTTAATTGTTGTCTTAAAATACTAAATGATATGAAGCAGAATTTTCATGTTATGTACATGTTATACTTTAATTCATTGAATTCAAAATATGTATTTTTCTCTCAAGAGGCTATTTGTTGAATCAAATCCTATTTAATCCTTCTAAAATAATTGGCTGTCCATAATTATATAATCCCATCTAACTAGAATCTGTGAGGTATTTTGTTTGTTTTGTTTTATTTCTGAGAGATATATAAATATTAGACTATTTTCCTAATCATTCATTAGACTATATTTCAGACAATCCCATTTTTAGAGTTTTCAAACTATGGAAATAATTTTTATTAAACTGCATATTTGTCTCTTTCCCTCTCTTCTCCTCGTCCTTTACCCCACTCCCACTCCTCTGTCTCTCAGATGAAAACAGAGAAGAAAAGTTAGGAGACTCCTTGCAAGATTTATACAGGGCACTGGAGGAAGCCAGTCTATCACCACTAGGAGAACATCGCATTTCAACCAAGATGGAATACAAACTATCATTCATAAAACGGTGTAATGATCCTGTGATGAATGAGAAACTGCACAGGCTGAGAATTCTTAAAAGCACTTTAAAGGTAAGATATGGAACAAACATATAAATTCCTTTGGGGTGATTTATTCTTGGACTGAAAATAGATTTCCAGATACTACAGGCTGAGTGGAACAAAACAGGGAGCTATGGGAAAAGAAGGGCAGCTAGGAAGAATGTGCAGCACAGTGATTGCAAGGGAATCTGGTCAGGTCTTCATTGAAGTCCTAAGACACCAACTAAACGTTACATGACTTAGTTTTTGGAGAAATCAGGATGTGGTTAAGACTTCTTTTTAAAAAGGGTAGGGTTGGTGTTACTCCTTGGGGTTTGTTGTTGTTGTTGTTGTTTTGTTTTGTTTTGTTTTGGGTTTTTTTATCTTCTAAGAGAAATTCACCATGCACTACAATTATAAAAGATATTAAAGGCTCTTGGTTTGTATGTTAAATGTTAAAAGCACTTGAAATGTTTTGTGAATGAACTACAACATGTGGCAGTGAAGCTAGAGTCATCATGTTCCATGCAGAGATGGCCTAACTGTTGTTCTGTTTGCATTATCAGCTCCCAGTGCACACATTACCTTCCCATTATATACTTCTGTAAGTGCTTAACACTGTTTTCATTCTTCCTGTGCCACACCTAGAGTGGTAAGGGCATGGGAACAGAGAGGCAGAAATTGAAGGGAGTTGATCCAGGAGATTCTCTACCATGAGGATGAGGAAAGGGAGGAAAGGACTTACCTTACAAAACTGCCCTGAGCAGGTCTTGCACAGCACAAAAAGTGAAACCAAAACCAAAACAAACAAACAAGAACTGTCATATAGAAGGTGGAGCACAGTAATTCCAAAACACAAAACTTCAAAAGACTTCTGTGAGAAGTGTTTTAGCATCCTGCTAAAATTGTAGTTTTGGAATAGAGATGAGTATTGAGTAAATGAATACAATAGAAAAAAAACAAGGATTCGAAATATCTTCAGGTAATAACAGCCAAGGATTCAGTGTCAATTATGTGTAGATGCTATCTGAATCCACGGAACTATTAATGGACTGGTAGCTAATGCTACAATTCTACGGGGAGGGGGGCTACAGTAGTCATAAGAGTAATTCTATTGATCCTTTCTAGTCGAAAGATATCCTTAGCTTTCTAACTTATTTTGGTTTTGCCTTCTTTCATTGAAACTTCTTCATATAACTTATTGTGATCATGCTTTTCCTCTTTTCCAACTCTTCCCAGATACTCCCCACCTAACTCCACACCATTTCTCTCTGTTAAAAACAAAGAAACAAGAAACACACAAACCCACAGAAACACAAAATCTGAAACCAAAATATATAAGCAAAAGAAAATAAGACCAAAAAATGTCAAAACAAAGCAAAATGAGACAGTCTGCAGAAATGTTGAGTTTATTTTTTGTCCCTCACCTCTTTGCCATATGTGAATATCTTAAATACCTGGTTCTTGTGTTTCCTCCCTCCCCTCTCGTTTCCCTCCCCCTCTTTCTCCTCTTCTTTTCCCTTACAGTCCTATTTCCTCCTCTCCTTCTCTCTCTTTTCCTGTCTTTTATGCTCTGTAAATACCATACAATATTTTTGTCCTATGATAATGAAATGCCACTGTAAATGTTGAGTTCAAGAAGGATCCTAATATGTCATGCTGTTAGACTCTTCTGCTCTTCTAGGATAAAGAAAGATAAGGAAACACTAAAAAGAAATGTCTCTTGATGGTTAAAAAATGATGGAGAGCTATAGAGCCCTGTACTTTGGGACCTAGAAAAATAATAGGTTATAAAATCTTCCTTTACAGAAGAACAACTAAACGCGCCCAAGAATAGCTCTTAGGTCCCACCATAGGCAACTGCCAGCATCATCAGTCTCATACCCATTTCGTATCTTGTCTCTTCACTGGCCAGAAGCACTTCTTATATATGTTGTTGTCTTATTTCCCTCCTGATTCTGGCAGACTGGTGTGCTTTTTTTCTCTTGCAGAACATTTCCAAGATTCTCTTAGCCCTTTGTTAGATCCATAAAAGAAAAGAATCGTTTTCTCAAAGTCTCTTAACCCTTTTTCTATTTTACCTTCCACAGAAGAAATTCTCTTATTCTACAGGTGATAGTTGTGCTTTTGAGAGGTATACCAAAGTGATGCTTATTCATCAGGTGAATCCCAACCTCCAATATGAAGGGAAAGGCTTTGTTCATTCTAAGGCCCGTGTGCTATGGGATGGGATTCTTAATGGTCACAGGGCACGTATTCTGTATTTGCAATAACAGGGGCCCTGTTTTCTCTCACTAGAGCATGAGGAGTTAACCATGAAGGAGAGGCAGAACAAGTTCCAGAGTAACTCAAGAGATAGACGGTGGTAAATACACTTGTTGGCAAGAGTAGAATATTAACACAGACAGAAAGAGACCAGCTTCTCTTTGAGTACTTAAGGAAGAGTGTTGAAGAAATGAGAGACTTTGAAGCTGGACCTTACAGGTTGAGGAAGGTTTCCTTAAAACATGAAGGTCTGCATAATCAGAGATGGCAAACAGTAAGGGCCGAGAGTACAAAGAAAATCACATTCAAGCAATCCAAGACATACCACTCTGTTAGAAAAAAAAAAGATAGAAAATGATTTTACGCTAAAGAACTACAAATCGGTTTCTTAGAGGAGTCTGAATTTATTGGCACTTGTTTTAAATTTTGATAAAAATTTAATCCCTCCCCGTCTTAACTATTGAATTCTTTTGCTTTTCAGGCCAGAGAAGGGGAAGTAGCCATTATTGATAAAGTCCTAGACAATCCAGACTTGACTTCTAAAGAATTCCAACAATGGAAGCAGATGTACCTCGACCTTTTCTTGGATATCTGTCAAAGCACCACCTCAAATGACCCACTAAGTATTTCTTCTGAAGTAGATGTTCTCGCTTCCTCTCTAACACATACTCACTCATACATTGAGACACATGTGTAAGTGCATTCGGCCCCGAGGTCACCTAGTACCTGATGGTACTCAGAATAAGTGGATAAGGTAGTTTTTTATCAGTGTGTTGGATACTTGACAAGCTCTACTTTAATGTTACCAAACTATATGAAACAAAGCATACATGGTCACATTGCCACTGTCTTTAAAGAGCATTTGTATGTTTTCTATGCAGTCAGTGCTCAGCCTATGTTTACCATGTGCAGAATCAACTATCTTTAATGACTTAAATTAACTTTTGCAGACAATTCTGAAAACAGGTGATCTTCAAGTAGAAAAACCACAAAAAGGCAATTTTCTATCTGAGGTCATCTCTTCTCCCTTTAAGTTAATTTTATATATAATGAGACTTCAACCGTAAATCACAATTTTTTCAGGTGCAGACATCCTTGTGGGTGGGAAAGAATTTAAACCTTTTTATATTTATTAAAATGTTCTAAGAATTTTCTTAAACATTGCACAAAGTTTAATGCTGTAGTTTTATTTTTATGAAATGTAGGTGCGTATAAAAGAGTTAAGCAAACTAGAAGAGCATGAACATAAGAAAAGTTCAGGTCTAATATCTGTCTTAACAGTCTATTAACTTGTGCTAACTGGTTAATGGAGGTACTATTCCAAATCTATGAGAACACTGCGTGGTGTATCAGGGCAAAGCTTTGTAAGATGTTTTTGTAACTAAGACCAAAATTGAAGATAGAGCTGCTTTATTTTCTTGGTTTAAATCTTCCTTTATTTTTGTAGTGATGAAATGCTGATTGTGTACAGAAGAATTTAAGAATGGATTTTTTAAAACAGACTTAACTCACCCAGAAAGGCAGCTAACAGCTACACACACACACACACACACACACACACACACACACACACTTTCAGCCCAAACTCGTGTTTTTTGAACTCTTAACTCTTAAAAGACAAGGTATACACTGAAATGAGTCCATTTTCCAGGCATTTTCCAATTTTCCCTTGGTCTGTAACTAAACTTCTGTAATTATACATCAGGCAAGATAGTAAAATGCATTTGGTCGTGGCAGACAGAAGTTGCAGTAGAGAAAACAATGTTGAAAAACGTTAATGGGTTTCTCTACTAAGGAGCAGAGGATGGCAGTCATTCAGGGAGTTATTACATTGAGTGGCCTGAGATCAAGCACTTAGAGGTTTTTTCCTAGAATCCTGAACTGTTTATAGGTGGAGTCTATGAAAAAGTCCTCTTGACATATTGCCATTTCTATGTGTCTAGTTTTGGAAAGTGACCACAGCATGAAAGTGACTTGCTGCTTTTTAGTGTGTGGCTGCATAAAATACAAGTCACAATTTGCTGTTTTTTCAGGAGGAAAAGATCCTCCTTTACTATTCTATATCCTAAAACCTACTTCTGATCAGCTTTATCCTGTTGCCTGTACAGCTCAGTGAATGTATTTACATCTCTAAGAGTTCAGATATATGCCAGTGAATATTTTTGCTGTAGAGAAGAAAGTCAAAACTACACAGCGGGATCTTTTTCTTTGCTTTTGAAATCACATTAAATCACTATCGTTTTGCAGACTTTGCACAACTGTACAGGAGAGTGGCCTTTCTACAGCACATTTTCAGTAATCCTATATTTAGTCAAAATGGATGAGAAACATGCATTAATGTTTGTATGGAATTGTGGGTCCGGTGTAATATTTTTATCATTTAGAATACCCTATTTGTAAAAAACATTTATTTACTGCATGGTTATTGACAAACATTAAATTTGTGGGATTTTGTATATGTAAAAGAAAGAGAAAGAACAAACAAACAAAACCCCTCTTGTCATAAAATGAAGTGTGCTTGTTACAGTTGTTTAGGCATATTGATGTTCACTAGAACAATGTGGTGTATCTTCACTTAAAACTATTTGTACATGATGGATGCGTCACGTATATAGTGGACAAACAACCTGCAAACAACAGGCAGTCGGTGGGAAGACTGGCTCTGTTACTAGTAAGCAGCTTGTACTTTTGTAAAGTCAGCTGTTGTTTTACTGGTTAAAAAAATTAAACTAATAAATTTTATAAGACTGGTGAGTTATAAGACTAGCCTAGCATGAAAGAGACCTTTTAACAGTATTTATCTGTACATTTTATTGCATTCGTTTCAAATCTAGGAGAGAGGCAGCACTGTAAACTGAAGTCAAATAAATTCAGCTCTCAATGAATCCCTATAAAACACCGACTTTATTCATGCAAAGGGCTTACCACATTTCTCTGTGACCTAATCATCCAGCCACCCTCACTACCACCACCCCAGTTACAAGTTCTCACTTTGCCACCTCACTGATAGCACAAGCCAGAAGTGACACCTGTTCAGAGGTTACCACGGTCTCCTCTGAGACCTTGAAACCACCTCAAGCTATCTTCCCACTGACCTGACCTCACCTTAAAAACTTCACCTACTCCTTCCTTTTCTGTGAGCCTTTGGGGAACTAAGATTGAAACCACCAAAACTGAGCTAATTTTCTTCTTACAAATGTAGTGTATTGTGGTTAAGTGAAATATATATATATAAACTAATAAGCTGCCAGTGTAAAAGCAGATGAGGACAGGACAGAAAAATTATTAACCAAGAGTTGTTTCTCAAAGAAATGCTTTTTCTGGGTTTTTTCCCCTTCTCAGTTCCATGTCAATACGAAACTGTCAAAGCAGAACTATAACCATGGCTCTGCACCATAAATATCATTTTTCTCGGTACAACTATTCCATACTGTTTAACGAAGGTGTGTATATGTGCGCACACACACACACCTTCACAGTTTCATCAAATACTGTCTACTGGGCCTATTATTACAGCTATTGTAGCCAACAGTTTTCTGTGGTTTGTGTGTAACTAGTTGTACATTGTTTGGATGGGAGACACTTGAAAAACACTTTAGGGAGCGAAGTTAGGTCCTATTTTATTTTCAAATTCCACCTCTAGGCCAAAATGAGTCTGTCTTTCTGAAACCTCTACAGTTAACTAAAGCTGGCTCATCTCTTTGCATTTGACCATTCCTGGCTGACATCTGCAGTTGGAGGGGAATAGTTAGTTTTTGTCCAAGGCCTCGTTCACCTCCTTATCGTTCAGAACTACTCTATCAGAGTCCTCTTAAGGGCAAAGCAGTGCTTTTCAGGCAAGGTCAAGAACAACTTTCCCTTAGATCCTCCGAAGCCTGGACTCACCTGTTCAATCCAGCACTAAATCTGGCACCTCTCCAGTCTCTCCCTCCCTTGTCCCCTCCCTACCCTCCGGTAGCTGCAGCACTGCACACTGAAGGCCACTCCACGCCCAAGGCAGCACACAGCCTATATCTTCCCAGCGGTCCAGGTCGAGGTCATAGCCCACTACGTTCTGGGTTGGCACCTGGCGTGAGTCCCGCCACTTGAGACCACCCAGCAGCAGCACTGTCTCTTCTACCACAGCAAGTCCATAGCAGAAGCGGTCATAGGGTAGCGACCGCAACCGAGTCCACTGGTCTGTGCAGGGGTCATAGCGTTCAATCTCAGAGAAGGGCTCATATCTCCCCAAAAAGGCAAACACTGCACCTCGCAGCACCGCAAGGTAGTGCCCATAGCGAGCTGTGCCCATGGGTGCCCTCTTGCTCCACACTCTCTCTCCGGGGCTAAGGGAGTACATATCCCGGAGGCTACTCGTGCCTCCTTCACCTCTCCCAGTCTTGCCCCCGGAGATGTACACAACACCATGGTCCCCAACAGCACCTGCGTGACCATGTACTGCCCGAGGTAGCTCTCCAGCTGCCATCCAGCGGTCCCTGCGAAGGTCATACATCTCCACTGAGGCCAGTGCCTCACCACAGGTGCCCAGGCCTCCGACAGCCAGGAGACTCTCACCTACCACACCACACCAGAAGTAGGCCCTTGCTTCTCGCATGGCAGGCACCTGTGTCCAAGTGTGGAAGCGCGGGTCGTAACGGTGCACTAAGGCTGTGACTGACCTTGAGCTGGCAGCCAGAGAACTAGATGGGCTGCCAGGAAGGCTCTCCCCTCCAAGGACAAATAGGAAGTTGCCAGTGGTACATACACTGTGGCCTAGCAGTGGTGTGGGCAGCTGTGTCAAGCTGTGCCAGCTGTGGTTATACACATCGAAGGACACCACCTCCTGGGTGAGCTCCCACTCCTTCTCCTCCTCCATCTCTTCCTCCTCCTCTCCCTCCTCTTCCTCTGGTTGAGGTGCAGGGTGCCGATTCTGAACTACCTCTGGTAGGACCATGATCTCCTCGGTTACCATCTCCCTAGCTCTGAGACCACCAACTAGCAAGATACGGGTCTGGGGACTCCGGACACTAGTCTGTTCTCCCTGCAGAAGCGGCTGGCTGGAGGGTGCTGTGTGGTAGTTGAGGGCCTGGATGATGAGGCTCTTGATCCTAGTAGGTAATATAAGACCGGAGCCCGAGTACATGCGCCGCAGCACACCAGCAGGCACCAGGCCAAAGCGGATGCATCCAAGCAGTGTTGAACTATGTGCCAGGCGCTGGGCCTTGGGTTCCTGCTGCAGCCAGGCTAATGCCAGGCCCAGCAGCCGTGTCTCAGGCACCCGTGCCACGTCAGGGGCACCCAGCACAGCTTTCATTGATATAGGATTGAGTTCCAGCAGCCCCGAGGGCCCAGTGCCCATCAGTAACAGCCCCCCCAGGTGGCGCACAATACAGCGCTCCGCTGCACCTAGGGTGCGGGCCAGGCCAAAGCGAGCTGCCACATTGGCAGTGAAGCAGCAATTCTCTGGGGCAAGCTGGCGTTCCAAGTAGTGGGCACACAGTCCCAAGGCCTCGGTGACTTGCAGGTAGCTGGCAGCCTCCAGAGTGTCTTCCACAGTGTCCATGGAGAGGGGCAGCCAGGCAGTGTAGATGAAGTCCAGCAGGCGCTGTAGGCCGGCCGCTGAAGGTACACGCAGGTGAATTACGCGAGCCCGCGATTCCTGAGTGTGACTCTTGAACAGGGCCCTGAAGTAGTCGCTGGAGCACGCCAGAAGTGACCTGTGCGCTGGGAACTCACTGCCCTCGGCCTCCAGTGTCACATCGCACAAGAACCCCTCAGCGCGTAGGGCCTGGTAGCCAGTGAGAAGAGAGCTGCCGTGGGCTTTGCAGTAAGACAGGAAGTAACTCATGATGCCCAAGGCGGGAAGCTGGGATGGAGCCAGCCCGGCGTGGCAGGAGGCATCCCGTAACAAGGAACCCCCACCTCCGCTGTCCAGCTGCTGAGCCCCTAGCAAAGGCTGATTTTTGCCTGCTCAGCTTAAAACCTAGGGTTCCTTCATCCAGATTTGGCGGTTGCTCCGTGCCCCTCTCAGACAAAGTAAGATGTAGAGACAATTTCCAGAAGCCTCTAGTAGCAAAGGGTGTGGATTTCGGAGTCTTCTCGGTATTGCTAGACTTGTTTTCAGCTGGTGAGCATGACAGCACGTTGCCCAAAGCCGCCTCCCCTACACAATTTGGGGAACCCACACTTGCACACCAGGGGCGGCGGTGGCCGCGCACCATCACCTGGAGAGGTCGAGGGTACTGAATCTCCAAAAGGCCAGAGGCGTGGCTGTGGCCCTATTGTGGGTGCCCCGGGACAGCAGGATGGTGGCTCTGAACTCCCGATCGTGGCTGCTCCGTAGACACTCGCGCAGTCCGAGGACAACTGGCTAGGGGGCTGGGGGTGAACTTGTTCTGAAAGAAAGATCAAATCAAAGCCTGTGGCACTCGGGGGAGAGCAGGTCAGCTTAGAGGGTTGGGAACGTGATTGGGCGCTGCACATAACATGCCGGTAGCTCACAGAGACAGGAATAGTGCTCGCCTTGGCCGGCTGGCTCTCGGCGACCCGCCCCGCCCTGCGTCCCAGCTGCTGGCTGCGAAGCGCCCAAGGGCTCAGCAGGAAGCTTCCTGAGCCAGGGCACTGACTTCTGTGACCTGACTGGCCTCCAGGAACCGCAGGGAGGGGAGGGGGCGTCCCTTGGAATGCTGAGCTGAGGGAGGAGTGGCAAAAGCTAAGGAAGGGCCCACTTTCCTTGGGACTCTAGTCCTGGTAATGTGTTGATGGGGATATCTGGCGAGGCTGGAGGCCCTCTTGGTGTCCCTGTGCACGGGAAAAGAAGCCTCAGGCTAATCTTTTGGCTTTGAAGATGTCCTAATTAGTAAGGAGCAAGCTGGGATTAAGAGGCAATTTTGCGCACTGACACCTAAGAGGAGGCCACTGCTCAGAGAAGACTCTAGGAAGAGCTAAACCAGAGAGAACCCCAAGCTCTGGACCAAGTTCTTGTGCCCTGTGTGAAATTCAGGGGCACTTGCCCTTCCTAAGGCAGGCAGAGTCTCCCAAGCTGCCTGGTTTTACATTCCAACCCCTGCCCTCTGACCCCAGAGGAGCTCTCTTGGTACTCTCGCGCTTGTGAAAACCATCTCTTTGCAACGCGGAGAAAGACGTTATAACTAACTCGAGTTTTTTCTTTGAATGACAACTCCTCAAAAAAAAAAAATGTAATTCCTTCTAGTTTTCTCTCTGCTTTCCCATGCTCTGATCTAATGACTGGCTGCCACATTCTCAATACCAAGACAAGACAATGGGCAGTAAAGTTGCAAGGCTCAGGACAGTTGTGATTTCTGGGGCCCCTCCCCACAAAGTGATTTTTATAAGAAACACCAAGCACAGAAATGGTGACTAAGAGCACCCTGTTGGTTGCCCACATCCTGCTCTTGCACTAGGAGTTCATTAAGCGCTCTTTCTTGCCAAATTACAGGCTTCTGTTTTGTTTTGCTTCCAGCAAGAGTTTGTCTTCCTGGATTTCAAGAGCGGCCCCTCCAGCAGTCCTGATCTAGAGGAGTCTGTCAGACCGAGTTCTATTTCACAGAAGCAAAAAAGTCCTAGGAAAGATTAAAAGGCTGTCATTTCCTACTTGGTCAGCCATCAGCTCTTACAAGGTCACCGATTACATATGATTCTTTAATTTCATAAAATATTAGTTAAAAAAAAATCTACTGAGCTAAAGAGATAGCTCTGCACTTAAGAGCACTTGCTCCTCTTGCAGTGGTCTTGGTCCAGTTCCCAAAACCCACCTGGTGGCTCACATCCATCTCTAACTCTAGTTCCAAGGAATCCAACACCCTCTTCTGGCCTCTGTGCAGGCACACAAGTGGTGCACAGACATACACACAAGCAAACCATTCATACACCTAAAATAAAATTAAATATTTCAAAAAGTGATACCGCTGCCAAAGACAGAATTAAGCTATAACTTAAATTGCAAAACAATAGAGTGTAGGTAGGGCTGGGGTTGTACTCTTAAAAAAATGTTCCAGCAGAAAATCCTAATGTTAGAGGTACAAATGGATTCAGGGAGAGTATTGTTCCTATGGAGATGGAGGATGGCATTAAAATGTGTGGTTCAAAAGTGAAATATAAACTTGGTGTGGTAGCACACGCCTTTACTTTTAGCACTCAGGAGGCAGAGGCTGGTGGATCTCTGAGTTTGAGGCCAGCCTGGTCTTCATATGAACTTGTAGGCCAGCTAACACTGCACAGTGAGACCCTATCCAAAAAAAGGGGTGAAATATGACTATGGTTTATTTCACACAATTCTCCATTTTAAATGTAAATGCCCTTTACTCAACCTAATCAAATTTTGCTAAAAGGAATTTGGGGGAGTGTTAAACCAAACCTTAATCCTTTCCTCCAAAATCAGGTTTCTTTTTACACAAATGTGGCAAATGAGCTCCAAAGAAAGAATGGTTTGTCTGAATGGCTTGAATATTGATGTATAGTTTGGCCGAGAACCCAGGGTTGCCTTCCTACTCTATTATGTGACCTCATTTATGATAACAATCAAATCCTGCAACATGCTTTACTCAGCCTCTTACTAACCTTAAAAGACTTCAGTCAGTGGTTTTTGAAGAGCACACTGTTCCCATCTGTATTGAACCCCACCCATCAGAACTGCCCAAGACAATGCATTGGTATTCAAAATGTCACATTACAAAATTAAAGATGCTGTGGAAACTCTTAAAACTCTCAACATCAAAATTCCAGTTTTGCATAAAAATAATGTGTTTAATTGCTGGCCCAACCGAACACGTTTTGCCAGAGAAGATGTGACGGCGTGTGTTACCTGAAGACATTTTTACATTATGTGTGCTTGTAAGATCTTGTTTAGAAAATGTAACTGTCAACACAAGAAAATCATTGTCATTTAAGTAGCAGTTGTGTAGTGTTGGTATTTTTATTTCTGTGCAATATTAAGTAATATTAAATAAAAATTTAGTCTCTCTGTGTTTAAATTGTGGTAGATGTGTGTCTTAAATTGTTATCTTGGTCTGTTACTTAAAGGAAATACTGTATAAACAAAAAGAACTCATTTTTCACAGTTCTGGAAGCTGGGAAGTAAGTCAACATTCAAGGCATCAATACATTTATTATCTAGTGATGACTCTCTACTGTATAGAGATGGTATCTTACATGGCAGAAAGACGGACGGCATTAATCCCATCATGAGGGCAGAGCCCTATAGCCTACTCACTTCCCAGAGACCACCCTTCTCAAAGGTATTATGCTGGAATACTAAGCTTCTACATCTGAATTTTGGGGAGACACATATATTCTGACCAGAACAATAGGATTTCCCAAAAGCTTGCCTTGTAATCCAACCTGAACACACAGTGCTGTGTAGTTCTGATGGGAAGTTGAAAAAGGAAACGTGAGTTGTCCTCTCCACACTAGACTATCAACTCCTCAGAGTGGGGGCTGCTTCTTGGACTTTGTGTCTGCAGTACTTGTCTTGGTCTTTGCCACAGTGTTGTGTTGAACAAATGTGGTGAGGGAGGGGAGGAGAAAGTTTTGCTGTCTATCCCCTTGTACACCTGCGGTCCAAAACACTTCCCAGTAAGGCCATAAGAATCAAACAAGTGACCAAAGATGGTGTTGGCTACAGAGCCTGGGTGGATGTGACCCTTCTGAGACGTCATTATTACTTTGTACACCACCTAGTGCTGCTCTCTTGCCCCGACCCTTTAATCAGAACAAACCTACATGGCTCTCACATGCACTATTACCCGCCCTACTGAGACAGAGTGCCCCAAGGACTTAGTATGGTCAAGTTTGTACTGAAAACCAAGCTCCATTCCTCAGTACACCCACTGAAACTCTGCTATTTTCTCTGAATCTTCCACTATTAGGCAGGCCTGTTAACTGCTGTTACCAATTCCCTCCATCCGTCTTCATCTCTGTAAGAAAACATAGAACTCAAGTTCTTCAAGCACACTTCAAGCGGCAGTGCTACTCACCCCAAGCACTCCACAGGCCCTGAGCTAACCTGTCAGAAAACAAAAACAAAACCAACAAAAACCTGGGGACTAGGCCTGCTCATGTGTTCCTGAAAAGCGCTGGGATGTCAAGCCAGGAGGAACTGTAGAGCTCACTAAGCAGCTAGGCTTTCTAAGTTGGTGAGCTCCAGGTTCAGTGAAAAACCCTATCTCTAAAAATAATGTGAAGGCAGTTAAGGAAGCAACTTGACATCAACCTCTGGCCTCCACATGTATGTGCACATACCTACAAAAACATGCATACACCACACATACACCAAAATGCTATAAAATTTACTGTAATCTTTCGGGAAGCAAATTTAAGATGGAATTAAGGTACTTTTATAATTACTATATAAAATACCATCCAATTCATCCATGTAACGTTTACTAAAAGGTTATCGCTTTCTCATTTACTTTTCAATCACACATGCTTCCTTGCAACACATGGTTTTTGGCAACTTCTATGGAAAGCCTATTATTAGAAATTGACACATTAAGTTTATTGTGGAAAAACAGTAACAATCAGTAATACACATGCAACTTAAAAACAAAAAACAAAAAACCTCCCATATGGTTTTCACCTTTTTCCTGAGACTACTTTTATGTCTATGTGTATTTTCTTTGTGATATGCAATTCCAGAAAAAAAAAAAAGGTGTTACTGTAAACCAAGTATCTTCTGCATTTCTTAAACCTTATGAAAACTTGCAGTACCAGGGCTGGAGATGGCTCAGAGGTTAAGAGCACTGGCTGCCCTTTTAGAATACCAGAATTCAATTCTCAGCACCTATAGGACAGCTAACAGGCATCTATATCTCCACTTCCAGAGGCTCTGATTCCCTCTCCTGGCTCCTTTGGGCATTGCATGCACTTGGTACTTGCCTAGACATGTATCTGTGTATGTATAGGCAAACCCTAGTACATAAAATTAAAATAAACATCTTTTTTTTTTTTTTTTTTGGTTTTTCGAGACAGGGTTTCTCTGTGTAGCCCTGGCTGTCCTGGAACTCACTCAGTAGTCCAGGCTGCCCTCGAACTCAGAAATCCGCCTGCCTCTGCCTCCCGAGTGCTGGGATTAAAGGCGTGAGCCACCACGCCCGGCAAACATCTTTTTAAAAGAAAAAATAAAGCTATCTCCCAGATCAAAAAGAAGAAAATGTAATAAAGGAGTAGTTTTCCTGCACTATCACATGAGAAAAAATTAAAAACCAGACATTCTAGGGAATGAGAGATGGCTCAGGAGTAAGTACATTTAACTGATCTTCCAAAAGATCTGGGTTTGATTCCCAACACCAACCAATTTGATTCCCGATGACTCAAAACCATCTTTAGCTCCAGTTGTAAGACCCCAACTCAATTTGTTTCTTAGACACCTAAAAATAGTTCTTTGTTCTTTTGCCTTCAGCCTGAGTTACTAATTACCTCTGGAACTGGCTCATCTTAAACTCAGACTGGTGCAGGAAGCCTTATGTCCTTCTACCTGACAGCTAGAAAAGTGATAACTGCTGGATGGCCCGCCAGGCCCTGCTTTCTGGTATTAAAAGCCAGGAATGTTTACCAAAAGATAGCTTATGACCCCTACGCCATAAATGAGCCTTACAGCTCCTCCGGAGAAAAGCTGTAAACTCAACTTTCTTTGTGAACTCCCCCCCTTCCTTATGGTCTTTCCTTTAAACGCCCTCAGTTGAAACAGCTCAGGGTCGATCTCCTATGAGCTCGTCCTCAACATGTTGATTTTTCCTGATTAAACCTCATGCATATTGCATCAAGAATGGTTTCTCTCGAGTTATTGGGGCGTCGTCTCATCCTGGGATTGGAGCGAGGATATCCCCTGAAACGGGGGTCTTTCACAGTTCTAGGGGATCTGAAACCCTTTTGACCTTGGACACTGTACACATGCAATGTATATGTGAAGGCAAAACACCCATACTATTGAAAAAAAGAAGCAGTCCTTCTCAGCCCACTGGAAACTCTAGGTTTGGGGCCTGTGTTCTGTCTAACAAGTCGTCCCACAATATCTACTATATCCTGAGTTTACTATTCTGAATAATAAGTTTTTCTGGGTTTGATTTCAATGTTTTCCTCAGAGAGGGCTGCCTTCATCCATTTTTATCTGGCCAACAACACAATATCATACTTCACCATCAGGATTAATATGAAATAACTGATACCTATGGAGACAGCCCAATCACAGCAAGGAAGAAGCCCATTTATTTTTAATTATGAATACATTGTTGCTCATTTATTTTTTTATTGACTATTTTATATATTTACATTTCAATGTCATCCCCCTTCCTGGTTTCCCCTCCAAAAACCCCTATCCAACCACCCCCTCCCCCTGCTTCTATGAGGGTGCTCCCCCACCCACTCCCATATTTCCCTATGCTGGAGCATCGAGCCTTCAAAGGACCAAAGGACTCCCCTCCCACTGATGCCAGATAAGGCCATCCTTTACTGCATATGCAGCTGGAGCCATGAGTCCTACCATGTGTGCTCTTTGGTTGGTGGTTTAGTCCTTGGGAGCTCTGGGGGGGGGTACTGGTTAGTTCATATTGTTCTTCCTATGGGGCTGCAAACCCGTTCAGCTCCTTGGGTACTTTCTCAAGCTCCTTCATTGGAGACCCTGTGCTGAGTTCAATGGTTGGCTGAGAGCATCCACTTCTGTATTTGTCAGGCTCTGGCAGAGCCTCTCAGGAGACAGTTATATCAGGCTCCTGTCAACAAGCACTTCTTGGCATCAGCAATAGTGACTGGGTTTGATGGCTCCATATGGGATGAAGCTCATTTATTGTAAAGGCCAGAGGTTCTCCAACCAAAGGAAGAAAGATTACTGACTTCTGCTCCTTGTCATACAGATTCAAAATAGGAGCTCTTATTTTTTTCCTTTCTCATCTTCACTGAGTGACAGTGTTGATAATGCCTTACAGACACAGCAGATTATGACCCATTAACCCACATGTAAAATAAAGCAAAAAGCACTTGATTGAATTCTCAACTCTAAAGTAGGCAGTAGTCCCCATTTCCTATCTAGATGCCCTATTTTCAAAGGCTCTTGAATGAATCATTAAATATCCAAAGAAGCTAACCAAAGGATATAGGGTCTGAAAGAATTTTTCTCATATATAGAGTAGGTAAAGGAGCTAGAGGGTTCAAACGAAGAGAACCCCTAGGAGTCAATAACCATGATTTTCAACTTTCCGAAGAGCAAGAAGAAAGCAGAAATATTCTCCTGGCCAGAGTGCAGAATTAGCAATTGGATTTTACACTGCCATCACAATCTTATAGAACCTAATGACAATTTAGAATATTGGAGAAAAACAGATATATAAAGTGCTGAGGCATAAGGTAGGTTATATGAAGCTTGAAGAAGGTAGAGAACTTGTCCAAGGGAACACAGTTTAGTTTAATAAATCTAGTTGGAACCACATATATGACTCTTCCATCCCTTTATCATTTCAGAGTTTCATATATCATCCCAGATATTTCCTTGTGCCCCCTTATGGGCAGAAGGCCCTTGCTACATGAACCCTCCCCTTGTTTGTGCATTTGTGAAGAGACAACAAATATGCCTCAACCAGGAGTCACCCTCAACTCTTGATAGGATGGACAGTGGTCAGTATGTAGAAAGTTCCCTGTGCAAGTTATTCATACCATTTCCTGAACTTACCTGCTGGACTCAGCCATAATTACTTTCTGTGGGAGCGTGCTTGATGTTGCATGATTTTGATTTCTGCCTCCCATCACTTGCTCATACCTACCTTTTCTGAGACTATGTCCTACTAAATTACTTTCTCAGAACTATGGTAGAATGCACATCATTACAAAACCCCACCCAAGATGTATTGACACTTTGAAGAAGGGGGAGGCAAGCATCTGTTATCCCCTGGTCAGACAAGTGCTATGGATACCACATGTACAGGCATATGGAGCCAATGGCACACCTGCACCTGAGAGTCAAGACAGCCTCACACTAAAAGGCATCTCTCCCTCCACAACCCATCAGTCTTTCGGTACTATTATAGAAGGCAAAATGAACTCCAGAGTAATTTCAGATGCACACGACACTATTTTTCTCTTAAGACTTGTCTACGGGTACTATATACATGGTTTACTTTAAGTCTTTCTTCTACTGGATTGATTTATGCTATGTCAATGAAAGAAACAGCTCTTGCCTTAAAGAAATTGAAGAACCGGTTTAATCTGAGGGGAATTAAGAAGAAATGGTTGAATCTGAGACTAAATCTGCATGACCACAGCCCAGGCACAAAAACTCAGGTTTCCCCAATTTCCAATCAACAACAACAAAAAAAGTGATAGAGGACCAAACACTTTGGTGAGCACATCAGGTAGGTAGGAAGGTGGATGGGTTTCAGCACCTGCTCTAGGAATTCTGAGGAAGGGGTGTTGGGGAACAGCAAAAAAAAAAGGACTTGAAGTTAATTGTGGGTACAAGCTGTGTTCTGTGGTCAACAACTCTCCCAGAGATCTCTAGACAGCTAAGCTCTTGCTAGGAAAAATTCTAAAACTCTCTGGACAACAAATGGCTTTTCAACCAAAGTCAGAAAACCTGCTAGAAAAAAAAAAAATTCTTGGGTTTTCCAAAGTCAGAAATGCTGATAGAAAAATTCTAAAAGAGCTGTGTTCCCTCTCCACACAGTTCTCTTTGGGTGGCTCTCTCTTACAGACCAAAGACCGGTCTTTTATTTGCATATCAATGCAAATAAATTTATTCCAGGTTCCCTTTTGATTATCCCAGGAATCAGCATTTTATGACCTTAGCCCATTGATTCTTAGAAGAAGACAACAAAGGCAGGAAGATTTCTGAGTTTGAGGTCAGCCTGGTCTACAGAGTGAGTTCCAGGACAGCCAAGACTACACAGAGAAACCCTGTCTCGAAAAACAAAAAAAACAAAAAGAAGAAGAAGAAGAAGAAGAAGAAGAAGAAGAAGAAGAAGAAGAAGAAGAAGAAGAAGAAGAAGAAGAAGAAGAAGAAGAAGAAGAAGAAGNGAAGAAGAAGAAGAAGAAGAAGAAGAAGAAGAAGAAGAAGAAGAAGAAGAAGAAGAAGAAGAAGAAGAAGAAGAAGAAGAAGAAGAAGAAGACAAGTACATTTATTTTCAACGTGACAAATGAATTTAGAGACTTACCTGATCAGCCAACTGGGTGGGATCTCACTCTGAAATCAGCATTCCTACCAAACCTGAGCCTAAATTTGCTGTCTCAGGATGATCTTGACCTCAGGAATCTGCCTACCTTTATAAGTACAAACAATAAACTTAGCTGGGTGGAATCTTGCCCTGTAATCAGCACTTCCTAAATTTCTTTATCTCCTTTTATCTTTTTGACAAGCTGGCTCATAGTTCAGCTACCTCTGTTCTTTAAGGTTCATGAAGCCCCTAATTTAACTCATATTGCATTCTTAAATTTACATAGTTGAGAAATTATACATTCTTGAATTCATGTTTTCAGAGTTCTTTTCCACAGCCTTAAGGGCTATCTTGAAGGTCACAACATTTACCATTTTGCTGATACATAGATATACCCTTGAATCCCAGATTCCTGCTGCTTCTAAGTATCATGGAGTCATTAACCTTGTCAGGGAGAACATTCCCTGATAACTTTGGTGGGGAGAAGATTTCCCAAAGGAGGAACATAAAGTAAATTGTGTACATTATTATACAAAGAACCCCCACACCCACAGCAACAATCCACACTCATGGAGGCCCATGCCCTGCTAGCTTGGCTCCAGAGGCAGAAACTGTGTCACACCATCCCTTCTGTAGCCATGCAGGACTCATACTGTAGACCTTACACACTACCTGACAGCATTTTTGTCCCTTTGGTTAGTGGAAACAAGGGTTCTGTTCATATATTCCAAAGGATTTACCAAATGACATTACAGGGGAGGATAATAAATGGCTGTTAAGGGAATTAAAGGTGCCCCCAAGATAATTTGACTATGGCTTTGTAACATTCTGACTTCTCTACAACATTGAAGTTCTTAATCAGTCAACTAGCTTTCATAGTCACAGCCTCTTTCCAGGAATTCTGGTCCATAGTTGTTATCATTTTTTATCCATCTCTGGCTAGGAATTTTCTGTTTTTTTCTGCACAAGCCCAGCCTCTCACCATACTTCACATGGCTTGAAGCTGGCTCAGATTCTTTCTTCTAGTTACCACTAGAATCTGATAGTTCCCACTGCATTCTTGCAATGGTCTCATGACTTTGTCTTCACTCTGCGAAAGCCTGTCCCTCAAGCTTTATCTTCATGTACATTCAAGTACACCACTGAGTTTCATGCTAGGCTTGGTTTCCCACGGGTCACTTTGAGACTTTAAGAACATTCTGAATCAGACGGATATGTATCAGTGGCAGTTCCCTTGGAGATGTGTTTGAGGCAGCAGCAATGGTCATGGAAACACTAGAATCTGAAGAGCTAGCTTAAATGGAGCTTTTGGGGCCCTATTCTCCCCAACTTGATCAGAAACCTAGGCCTAGTGGGAATGGGGGTGACTGCCTTTTTAACAGGGTTTCCAGGTGGTTTCACTCATGCCAAGGCAGTACTGCTGGCAGCAACTCAGCTAACCACCAAGAACAGCACCTGAGACCTTTTTAAAGAGGCAGATCTGCAGCTGCACCCAGAGCTACTAAAACTCTAGTGGTGGCATTCCCCTACGCTGGATCATCAAGCCTCCACAGGACCAAGGGCCTCCCCTCCCACTGATGCCAGATAAGACAATCCTCTGCTACATAAGCAGCTGGAGCCATGGGTCCCTCCATGTATACTCTTTGGATTGTGGTTTAGTCCTTAGGAACTCTGGAGGAGGGGGCAGTCTGGTTAGTTGATATTGTTGTTCTTCCTATGGGGTTGCAAAACTCATGATGTCCTCATTCTTAATAGCTAAGTAGTATTTCATTGTGTAAATGAACCGCATTTTCTATATCCATTCTTCTGTTGGGTAACATCTGGGTTGTTTCCAGCATCTGACTATTAGACATATGGCTGCTATGAACACAGTGGAGCACATGTCCTTGTGATACCATGGAGCATCTTCTGGGTATATGCCCAGGAGAGGTATAGCTGGGTCTTCAAGTAGAACTATTTCCAATTTTCTGAGGAACCATCACATTGATTTCCAGAGTGGTTGTACCAGTTTACAATCCCACTAGCAATTAAGGAGTGTTCTTCTTTCTCCACATCCTCCCCAGCATGTGCTGTTGCTTGTCAAAATCTGGTATTTGGTGTTTTCTTTATTTAGAACGTGTTTTAAAGAGTTACAGTGTTGTGGTGGTTTGAATAAGAATGCCCCCCACCCACCCAATACTCATACATGTGTATATTTAGTCAGCAGGGAGTGCTGACTATATTTGAAAGGATTAGGAGGTCTGGCCCTTTTGGAGGAAGTGTGTCAAGGTGTGGGGCGGGGGCAGGGAGAGCTTTAAGGTCTCAGATGCTCAAGCCAGTTCTCTGTCTGCTGCCTGCAGATTCAGATGTAGAACTCTGAGCTCCTTTTCCAACACTATGTCTGTCTGTGTGCCACCATGCTGCCATGATGATAACGGACTAAACCTGTGAAATTGTAAACCAGCCCAATAATAAATATTTTTCTCTATAAAGGGTTTCTGTGATCACACTGTTTCTTCACAGCAATAGAACAGTGACTAAAACACATGTATCATCGTGAGCAAACAATGGTCATGATACCATAACAGTTTGAATTACTGTTCTTCAAGTAACAGTTAATGATGTCACTCAGGACTCTGCTTGAATTCCAAGCAGGAGCCATGTCTCACTATATGAACCAGATCTGTACTGCCCTATAAAAAGGACACTAATCCCAGAATGTGAGGACACAGCAAGAACAGTGCTTCCAGAGCCAGCCCATGGGAGGACCATGCACCACTTTTTAAATTACTGGGTTATTCTCCACAGAAACAATGAATTTGTAGGCCTGGCCTGGCCTGGTCTGGCCTGGCCTTGTCTCTTCCCCTTTCTTCTTCTCTACTGGACACTACCATGCTCTTTCTAAGACTGATCCAAGAAGCCCCCACAACACATGGCATTTTGCTGTCTAAAGCTCGTTAGCTTTCTTTTTCCTAAATGGCTTTGCCTAGCCAAACCTAATAGAGCATGTAAAATATATATAATATGAAAGGTAGCATTTTAAACATACGGAATAGACAGTCCAGTGGCATTAAGTACATTTTTCCATTTCCAAAATGTCATTATCAACTGAACCCAAAACTCTATCTTCATTCAAAATTTTTATGCTCCCTTCTTCCCAGCCAGAGCACCATTCTGCTATCTCTTTTAATTTGACTATTCCTGATAGCTCATATAAGTGACTCATAGGATGTTATAGCTATTGTGTCTGCTTTTAGTCACATAACAATCTTTTCAACACTTATTCACAGTATTCCCTCCTAATTCTGAATAATACGCCTTACCTGTTGTGAATGATGCTACTGTGAATGAACATTGTAGTACCAGTATCTGTTCCAGTCTCTGCATTTAGTTTTGTATATATACCCAGAAGTGGAATTGCTACATCCTATGGAATAACTGTACCATTTTTTACATTATTCACCTTATTATGGTTGGGTTGGAAATTTACTATTTACTACTTACAATTTATTATTGTCTGGATATCTATTCTTTTCAGATACATTATTAGCAAATATTTTTGCCTACTCTGTGTAGCCTTTGCACTTTATCGTTAGGTGCACACGGCTTTTAATTTTGATGAAATTCAGCTTTTCTTTTTCTCTTACATGTTGTGTTTTTGATGTCATATCTAAGAAATCATTGCTAAATTTAAGATCATAAAACTTTTTATAGATGTAACTAAATTTATGCACTTAACCTATTTGAAGATAATCATGGTAGAAAGTGCCCAATTTTATTTTTTTGACTCATGGGTATTCTTCTATACAAATATTTGTTGAAAAATATTGTCCTTTGTTTTTAGTTTTTGGACATACTTGTCAATCATAATTTGATGCAAATTAAAGCTACATTAATATCCCACCTTACCCCCCCCAGTGTAAATAGCAGTCATTAAGCAAACAACAAATGTTGGTGAAGAATGAAGGGAAAGAGGAACATTTACATAATGCTGGTGGGAAAGAAAATGAATCCAGCCACAGTAGAAATCAGTGGATGGGAGTTGTCAGGAACTGAAAACGGATTTTCCATATGTCCCAGTTCTATAACTACTGGGTATTTACCACCAAGTCAACACAGCACACACATACTTGCATATGAATCTTTATTATAGCACTATTCACAAAAACTGACTTATAGAAACAACTTTAGTGGTCAACAGCAGAGGAATGGGTAAGGAAAATGAAATATATACATACAATGGAAGGTTTTATAGCCATAAAGAACAAAGTTATGTCATTTTTGGTAAAGAGAATGCAACTGGAGATAATCATTTTAAGCAAATTAAGCCTATCTCCAAAGGATATGGTTTTCTTTCATTTGTGACTTCTAGATGCTATATAGATATATAAAATAATATAACATGAAAGCAAAAGTGAAACTCAGAGGGACACAAAGGAGCGAAAGTGGTGACAAAGGGAAATGAGAAGCGGTGAAAGAATCTGCAAAAGTGCAATCTGTACTTGTACATAACATGGTACCAATAATCCCAGCACTCAGGAGGCACAAGAGGAAGCTTTGCCACAAGCTCAAGGGCTACATAGGGAATTCTATGACAGTACACCATGACTTGGGCTACACACCAAAAGAACCCATCTCAGAAAAAAGGTACCACAAACAATATTAAATATGCAGGAAAATAGCAAAAAAAAAATCTACAAGGGGGAAATAGTTGTCTTTCTCGGGCTTTTTCAAAAGTATTAACTCACAATTCTAATATGTAAGTACGTACATATAACAACAATAAATAAGGAAGAGATTATGAATTTGAGAAAGGACAGAAGTTAGGAGGGAAGGGGTGATAGTTGTAGATGAATTTTAATCCAGCAACATGGCTGCTCTGGCTGGAATAAGACATGCCCATAGTATATACCCTTAATCCCTAACAATTTAGGTAAAGTTAGTGTGCAGAAGGAAGCAACCATGTTGGACAATAGCATCTAATTGAGGCGTCATCAAGTGATGAATCAGAGAAAAATTTGACAGAATGAGTGAGAAATAAGATATGCACATGAAAATAGCACAGGAGAGAGAATCTACTTAAGAGCAACACAGGAAGAGAGAGGCACAATGAGAGATTCATGATTGGACAAGTGACCTGTTACATAGTGGCAACCTGAAAACCAGTATCTAATAATAGCCACCTGCCCATTCCTTGAACTAGTGTTAACTAGTAAGCTGGATTGTTTTTTCAAAGTTCCCAAAAGCAGAGAAGAAATCATTGCTAAAGCATTGGTTTAATGCAAAGACTGAATTTTTCAAAACTGCTAAGTATCTGGATTTCTGTTACTAATTTCTACCACCAAATAGGAAGTTAAAATAGTGTAATGGTTTGTATATGTTTGGGGAGAGGAGTGGTACTGTTAGGAGGTGTGGCCTCGTTGGAGTAGGTGTGTCACTGTGAGGATGGGCTTTAATAACCTTCCCCTAGCTGCCTGGAAGGGAGTATTCTGCTAGCAGCCTTCAGATGAAAATGTGGAACTCTTATCTCCTCCTGCACCATGCCTGCCTAGATGCTGCCATGTTCCTGCCTTGATGATAATGGACTGAACCTCTGAACCTGTAAGCCAGCCCCAATTAAATGTTGTCCTTATAAGACTTGCCTTGGTCACAGTGTCTGTTCACAGCAGTAAAACCCTAACTAAGACAGCTAGTCCTCTGTTTAGGAAGCCACTGAGCATTCCGTGGAGACTTAAGATTCCCTACAAGACTTTGGCTAAGTAAAAGCTGATCCAAAATTTCCTTTGCAACTGCTAGTGGAACTTAGCAAATTTAGCAAAAGAATGGTTTCTGAGGCTTGGGCTGGCTCCTTGGTACCCTCTCCAGGTAGTATATCACATTTTCAAAATACTTTAGTGATTAGTTACAAGAACACACTTTTCATCTGCTATCATAAATCTGCCATTCTTTTGATATGAGTGCTGGGATTTTTACAAAATAATTTTCTTTGTTTGATACATTTCATTTTTTTCAGTTGATTTACTCCTCCATGGTGAAACAATGTATTAAGCCATAAATATATGTAAGGGATTCTTTATTGATACCATTATGCTCTAACATCCACTTATGATGAAACCCTTCTCACAGCTCTCAGCCATCTTCCAAAATAGAACAGAATGGGTTTCTTCTTCTCCAAAGAATTCCTTTTATGAGAAGCTTAACATTTCTTCAGACAAAATGTTGCAATGCCAGAAACTTCCAAGCTGACATTTACTTAGTTTTTACAAGAAGAATATTTAGAATTTACACAAGGCTTACATCTGAACAGCTTCAACTTCTGTAGGTATAAACCTCAAAGGGCAACTCAAAAACCCAAAATTAAAGGCTCTGCATTTTCACATGTCAGTAGAATAGTATCTGCATGACTAACTCTGAGACAAAACGCTCAGATCCTTGGAGCTTCCCTAGATTCTCATCCCACACGGCCAGTCACTTATCATATTCAGGTCTTTCCTCCATGGCTAGTGACAATGACTAGTAGTTATTTTAATTAATTCATTTATCTACTTTACACCCTGATCATAGCTTTCCCTCTCTCCTCTCCCAGTCCTTCTATGTCCCTTCCCCTCCCCCAACTCTCCAGTCTTCCCTTTCCCCTCAGAAAAGGGGGGGGGCTCCATGGATATCAATCCATCTTGGCATATCAAGATGCAGTAGAACTAAGCACATCTCCTATTGAAACTAGACAAGGCACACCAGTTAGGGGAAAGGCATCCAAAGGCAGGTAACAGAGTCAGAGACAGCCCCTGCTCCTGCTGTTAGGAGTTCCACATGGAGGCTAAGTTGCACAACTGTTACATATGTGCAGAGGGCCTGGGTCCATTCCATGCATGCTTTTTGGTTGGCAGTTCAGTCTTTGAGGGCTCATATAGGCCCAGGTTATTTGATTCTATAGGTTTTCTTGTGTGTCCTTGATCTCTCTGGCTCCTTCTATCCTTCTTCCCCTTCTTCCATGGGATTCCCCAAGTTCTGCCTAATGTTTGGTTGTGGGTCTCTGCATCTGCCTTCATCAGTTACTAGGTGAAGCCTCTAGGCAATAGTATCAGGGGTGGGCACTCTGTCATGGTATGGGTTTCAATCTGAGACAGTCATTGGTTAGAATTTCAGTTTCTGCTCCATCTTTACCCCTGAACCTCCTGTAGACAGGAGCAATTGTGGGTTGAAGATTTTGTGGCTGGGTTGGTATCTTAATTCCTCCACTGAAAGTCTTTTCTGATTACTGGAGAGAGCTGCCAGAAAGATAATATCCAAAATATCCATATATAAAGAACTCAACAAAACTAGACATCAGCAAACCAAATAACCCAATTAAAAATGGAGAAAGGGAGAGGGGATGGAGGGAGAGACTTATGACAAGGGGACTGGGAGGGGAAGCTTTGGGGAAGTAAAACTTAATTAATTAATTTAAAAATTCGGTGTAGATATAAGAAGAACTCTCAACAGAGGAATCTCAAGTGGCCAAAGAGCTTTTAAAGAAATGTTCAACATCCTTAATCATCAGGGAAATGCAAATCCAAACAACTCTTGAGAAGCCATCTTATACCCATCATAATAGCTAAAATAAAAAACTCAAGGGACAACACATGCTGTCAATGATGTAGAGTAAGGAGAACACTTCTCCATTGCTGGTGGGAGTGCAAACTTGTACAACCCCTCTGGAAATCAGTCTGATGGTTTCTCGGGAAATTAGACATAGTACTACCAGAGGACCCAGCTATACCACTCCTAGGCATATACCCCAAAGATGCTCCAACATATAACAAGGACACATGCTCCACTATGTTCATAGCAGCCTTATTTATAATAGCCAGAAGCTGGAAACAACCCAGATGTCCCTCAACAGAGGAATGGATACAGAAAATGTGGTACATTTACACAATGGAGTACTACTCAGCTATTAAAAACAATGACTTCATGAATTTTGCAGGCAAATGGTTGGATCCAGAAAGTATAACTGACGTAACCCAGTAACAAAAGAATACACTTGGTATGAGCCGGGCGTGGTGGCGCACGCCTTTAATCCCAGCACTCAGGAGGCAGAGGCAGATGAATTTCTGAGTTCGAGGCCAGCCTGGTCTACAGAGTAAGTTCCAGGACAGCCAGGGCTACACATAGAAAAACCTTGTCTCAGAAAAAAAAAGAACACACTTGGTATCACTCACTGATAAGTGGATATTAGCCAAAAAGCTCAGAATACCCATGGTACAACTCACAGATCATATGAAGCTCAAGAAGAAGGAAGACCAAAGTGTGGATGCTTCATTCCTACTTAGAAGGGGGAACAAAATAATCATGGGAGGTAGAGAGTGGGAGGGACTTGGAAGAAAGAGAAGAGGGGAGGGGGAAACGGGGGTGGGATCAGGTATGGGAGGAGATCAGGGAGAAGTACAGAGGGTCAGGAAATTGGACAGAGGTGTGTAACAATGGGAGATGGAGAGCTGGGGGTAACCACCAGCAAGTCTCAGATGCCAGGAAAGCAAGAGATTCCCATGACCCAACAGGGATGACATTAACTGAAATGCCCAACAAATGTGAGAAAGAACCTGTAGAAACCATACCCAGAGTTTAGGCACAGACCCTGGTTGAGGGATGGGGCCACCCACCCATCTCAAAAATTTTAACCAAGAATTGCTCCTGTCTAAAGGAAATATAGGGACAAAGAGTGGAGCAGAGACTGAAGGAAAGACCATCCAGAGACTGTCCTACCTGGGGATCCATCCCATCTGCAGCCACCAAACCCAGACACTATTGTTGATGCCAAGAAGTGCTTGCTGACAGGAGCATGATATAGCTGTCTCCTGAGAGGCTCTGCCAGAGCCTGACCAACACAGTTGCAGATGCTTGCAGCCAACCATCGATCTAAGCATGGGGACCCCAGTGGAGGAGTTAGAGAAAGAACTGAAGGAGCTGAAAGGTTTTGCAAACCCATAGGAAGAACAACAATATCAACCAACCAAACCCCTTAGAGTTCCCAGAGACTAAACCACCAACCAAAGAGTACACATGGAGGGACCTACAACTCCAGCTGAATATGTAGCAGAGGATGGCCTTATCTGGCATCAATGGGAGGAGAGGCCTTTGGTGCTGTGAAGGCTCCATGCCTCAGTGTAGGGGAATGACAAGGTGGTGAGGCAGAAGTGGGTGGGTGGGTGGGTGGGTGGGGGAGCACTTTCATAGAAGCATGGGGAGGGGAGGGGAGATGAGAGTTTGCAGTGGGGAAACCAGGAAAGTGGATAATATTTGAAATGTAAATAAATAAGGTAACCAATAAAAAGTAAGAAAGAAGAGAGAAAGAAAGAAAGAAAGAAAGAAAGAAAGAAAGAAAGAAAGAAAGAAAAAGAGAGAGAAAGAAAAAGAGAGAGAAAGAAAAAGAGAGAGA
>NC_034613.1:136200733-136248811 GCF_900095145.1 Mus pahari | reverse complement strand
TTGGTAGACCAGGCTGGCCTCGAACTCAGAAATCCGCCTGCCTCTGCCTCCCGAGTGCTGGGATTAAAGGCCTGCGCCACCAGGCCCGGCTGGTAATATTTATTCTTGATGTTGAGGTGCATTTTTTTACAGAGCAGAAGAAAGAATAATGGTTTTGCATCCATTCAATTAGTCTGCGTCTTTTTATTGAGGAATTGAGATCACTGAAGTTAATGTCTGTCAATGTCCAATGATTGTTAATTCCTGCTATTTCGTTGTTGATAGTGAGATGTGTGTGTTTCCCTTCTTTTGGTTTTGCTAGTGTGAGATTATTTCCTGTGTTTTCATGGGTGTACTTAACCTCCTTGGTTAAGTTTTCCTTCTAGCAACTTCTGTAGGGCTAGGTTTGCAGATAGATATCATTTCAATTTGATTTTTTTCATGAACTGTCTTATTTTCTCCATCTATGGTGTTTCAAAGTTTTGCTGGATTTAGAAGTCTGGGCTAGCATTTGTGTTCTCTTTAAGAGTCTGCAGCACAGCCGGGCGTGGTGGCATTCACCTTTAATCCCAGCACTTGGGAGGCAGAGGCAGGCAGATTTCTGAGTTCCAGGCCAGCCTGGTCTACAGAGTAAGTTCCAGGACAACCAGGGCTATACAGAGAAACCCTGTCTTGAAAAACCAAAAGAAAAAAAAAGTGTGCAGCACATCTGTCCAGGCCCTTCTGGCTTTTATCTTCCTATTTTTAAATTTTTATTTATTTATTTATTTATTTATTTACATCCCAAATGCTGCCCCCTCCAAATCCCCCCTTCACAGAGTCCTTCCCCATTCCTTCCCTTTTTCCTCTGAGAGGGGACCCCCTGGGGATCCCCTACTCCAGGCACATCACAGTCTCTGCAGAATTAGATGCATCCTCTCCCACTGAGACCAGACAAAGCCCACCTGTTGGGGACTAGAGTCCACACTCAGACAACAGCTTTAGGGCAGCCCCTGCTCCTTTTGTTGGGGGACCCACATGGAGACTGAGCTGTATGTCTCCTACATATGTCCTGGAGGCCTCAGTCCAACCAGTGTATGCTGTTTGGTTGGTGACTCAGTTTCTGAGAGTCCCCAGGGGTCCAGGTTAGTTGACTCTGTTGGTCTTCCTATGGAGTTCTTATCTCCTTCAAGGACTTCAGTCCTTCTCCCAACTCTTCCAAAAGAGTCCCTGACCTCTGTCCAGTGTTTGGCTGTGGGTATTTGCATTGGTTTTAGTCGACTGCTGAGTAGAGCCCCTCAGAGGACAGTTATGGTATGTTCCTGTCTGCAAGGGTATCATTAATAGTATCAGGGACTGGTGCTTTATCAAGGTTTGGTGCTTGCCCATGAATGGGTCTCAAGTTGAGCTGGATATTGGCTGTCCATTCCCTCAGTTTCTGGTATAACCTTGTCCCTGTATTTCTTTTAACCAGGATGAATTTTGGGTCAAAAGTTTTGTGGGTGGGTTGGAGTTCTTATCCATCCATAGGGCTTCTGCTTGGCTACAAAAGGTGGTCTCTCCAAGTTCCATATCCTTACCCACATTGACTCCTGGAATGTGCCCTTCCCCAGGCCTTAAGCAGGTTGGCTCAGACCTGGCTTGCCACAGCTGGCTAACCCACCTATGGTGGAGTCTTCAGACCTAGGTAAAGTCTATTGTTCAGCCACATCTGCAGTCCCCTCCAAGAGGCCACTACCTGCTGAGAGGCTGAGCCTGTTTTCCTGACACTGTCCTGACAAAACAGGGATCCTGACAAAGCAATGAGCTCCTGGTGTGGTGGGGGATGGGTTTCCCCCTTTTATAAGCTCAGACTCATAAATAAACATTGGCCTTGATCAGGGAATTTTGTCTTGGCTCCTTATTTCTCTTGCTGCCTTTTCCATATAAACCCCATCTTTCCTTTCAAGAATCCAGTAACCAGTGGCCACTGGTGGCTACACTGGAAACCTCCCCCCATTATCAAGTAGGCTTCCTCCCAGGAGAGCTGGAATTGTTCAATATATGAAAATCCATCGACATAGTCTACTATATAAACAAGCTGAAAGAAAAAAAAATCACAAGGTCATCTCATTAGATGCTCAAAACCCCTTTGTCCAAATCCAACACCATTTCATGTTAAAAGTCTTGGAAAGAACAGGGATTCAAGGCACATACCTAAACATAATAAAAGCAATATGCAACAAGCCAATAGCCAACATCAAACTAAATGGAGAGAAACTTGAAGCAATCCCACTAAAACCAGGGACAAGACAAGGCTGCCCACTCTCTCCCTATCTACTTAATATGTACTTAAAGTTCTAGCTAGAGTAATTAGACAACAAAAGGAGGTCAAAGAGATACAAATTGGAAAGGAAGAAGTTAAGATAGCACTATTTGCAGATGACATGATAATATACATAACTGACCCCCAAAATTTTACCAGCGAACACCTTCTGGCTTTAACATGTCTCCATTGAAAAGGCAGGTGTAATTCTAACAGGTTTGCCTTTATATATTATATGTCTTTCCTTTACAGCTTTTATAATATTCTTTTGGCTCTGTATGTTTAGTGGTTAATTATGTAACACAGGGGCTTTTTTTTTTTAGCGCAAATTCTGTGGTGATCTGTGTGCTTCTTTTACCATTATAAGCATCTTCTTCTTTAGGTTAGGAAATTTTTTCTTTTATGATTTTGTTGTGAAAGGGAAAATTATATAGATTCAAGGTTTGGAAATGTAAAATTAAAAGAGTAAGTTTCAAAATTCAAAGACTCAGGGCTGAACACTGCCCAGGCAAGTCCAGGCATGATGCTAGGACTAACAGACCATGAAGATAAAAGAAAGGAATGCAGGAACTAGCTCGAGCTATCTAGGCTGACTCTTTAGCCATCTGGCAGGAAGGCACCTCCCTTATTAAGAGTCATACATTAACCAGACATCCTGCTGTCCCCGAGAAACCTCAGGCCCTTTGGAACTTCCTGCTGCCCTAAACCTGCACGTACTATTCTGCTGACTTGTAACCACCTTGTTATGTTTGAATAAGCCAATCACATGTAACCACGCCAATTCTCCCCATCCCCTGACCCTTACCCTATAAAAACCCTAGCTAGCTCTTGGGGCTCCTAGTCGACTTCCTCTGTCTCCTGCGTGAGATACGAGTCAAACCGGAGCTCCGCCAATAAAAGTGCCTCGTGCGTTTGCATCAAGAAGGCTTCTCTCCTCTGTTTATAGGGCTCCCTGACTCCCGTGACCTGAGGACCCGAGGGAGTTCCTCACGAGGGGGTCCTACAGTTGAAAATATTTCTGGGCCATTGAACTGGATTCTTCTACTCCTATTATTCTTAGTGAGATTTGGTCTTTTCATAGTGTCCCAGATTTCCTGAGTGTTTTGTGTCAGGAAATTTTTAGATTTAACATTTTCTTTTACCAATGTATCCGTTTCTTTTATCACATATTCAATGCCTGAGATTCTCTGTACCATCTCTTGTATTCTGTTGGTGAAGCTCACCTCTGTATTTCCCATTCTCTTTCCTAAAGTTTTCATTTCCAGAACCCCCTCAGTTTGTGTTTTCTTTATTGCTTCTTTTTCCATTTTTCAGGTCTTGAACAATTTTATTCAATACCTTCAAATGTGTTTTTTCTTGCTTTTCTCTGGGGGATTTATTAATTTTCTTCAATTGTTTGTATTTTCCTTGATTTCTCTAACATATTTATTAATTTTTTTAAAGAACCTCTATCATCAGCCAGGCGGTAGTGGTGCATACCTTTAATCCCAGCACTTGGGAGGCAGAGGCAGGCAGATTTCTGAGTTCGAGGCCAGCCTTGACTACAAAGTGAGTTCCAGGACAGCCAGGGCTACACAGAGAAACCCTGTCTTGAAGAAAAAAAACAGAACCTCTATCATCTTCATTTAGTTAATTTTAAAGTCTTTTTCTTGTGTTTCAACTATGTTGGAATATTCGGGGCCTGCTGTGGTAGGGTAACTGGGTTCTGGTGGAGACATGTGGCCCTGGCTGTTATTTATTATGTTCTTACACTGGCATGTAGGCCTCTGGTTTGGAGGTGATTATAGGTCTAGTTGCTGATTTCTGGTATGTCTTTGAGGGGTAAGTGTTTTATTCCTTGGTTTCTGTTTCCTTCTGGATCTTCAGAGAATGTGTTCTCTGTATGTTGCCTATTTTCTTAGCCTGCTTTGTTGGGGTGTTCATGGTGAATACTTACTGGTCTTGCCGGTTGGGAGTAGGGGAGATCTGGAGAAGATGGTCTGTTGCAGAGCTTGGGGCAATCCTGAGGATAGGGTCTGAAGGAACAGAGAAAGTGAAGAAATTTCTTTGATCACCTACCGGGTATTCTGTCAGGAGTGGCCTATGATAGGGTATCCACCTGATTTGGGGACTGGGACACAGCAACAAGGGGGGACTGGAGGCCAATGAAGAATGGTCTGTGAGCTCTTCTTGAGGAGAAGGCATGGGGGGCAGTGGGCAGTTGGTACTCTGTTGTAGTGCTAGGGACTACCCCGAGAATTGGTTTTAGGAAAACAAAGAACCACAGACATTTTAAAGATAAAGGATAGATAGATAGAACTGAGGAGATGACTTGGCAGTTAATGCTTGTTGCTCTTTCAGAAGACTGAAGCTTGGCTCTGAGTTCTCACATTTGTGGGAGCTCACAATGAATGTAACTCCAGCTCCAGATGATTTGACACCATCTTCTGGTCCCCATGGGTACCCATACAGATATGCACAGACATACATAGATATAAACAAAAATGAAATAAATATTTTATTAATATTGGAACAATATACTATGGACAATAGTCAAGCTGCATTAATGTCTGATTAGAGAGACTTAAAGAAGTATTTCCATAAACAAACAGGAAAATCTATGTTCAGAAATAACAGCCATGTCTGTAAACCTGACACTCAGGAGCCTGAAGCATAAAGATGGCTATGAGTCTGAGGTTAGCCTGAGCTACAGAGTAAGTTTCAGGCCAGCCTGGGCTAGAGAATAAGAGGAGCATCTATAATGATAAATGGGTCAACTCAGCAGGAAGGAATTTGGATGATAAAGGTGACTTCACCTGTAGTAACATAGGCTTAAAATAATCAAGGAAATCATGACTTAAACTTCTCACTCATCGACTGATTGAACAAGAAGGAAGAGAATACAAAAGTTGCACATGACTAGTGAACTACAAGATCTAATTGATATTTGGAAACTACCTGTGAAACGCATCAATGCACCAGGGCATACATGAGTCCCAGTGAACTGAAGATCAAGGTCATACAGATGAAATTATGTGACAACAGTGAAGCAAACCAAACATTGATAAATGAAATATTATTTGAAGTAAAATTTACAGTTGATGCAAAGCATATGGATCCCTAATGATTTTTCTATAGGCCAAGAGAGAGCTGAAAGGAATTGAATGACACATGAGGATCATCATTTTCCTGTCTGCAAAATAAGAGGATTCTTGCAACAGGACACTGGGAGGAACGATGTTATCCCCACTACCAGAACCACCCTCCAATTTTAAAACTTCCTAATTACCACCAGTAGGTAACTTTTCCTATTTGTCACTGTTTAAAGAAACCAAAAAGACAAATGGTGCATCTATTATCGTAAGATAAGAGTCCCCTACACCCTGAAATACTCAAAAATAGCATGTAACTTGCAGGAGTCAGTCCTCTCCTTTCACTACATCGCTCATGATGATCAAACTCATGTGGTCAGCAGCTGCATTTATCCATGGAGCCATCTTGCCAGGTCATGACCTGGGAAGGACATCAGTATGAGGATACAGGTGAAACCGAATTGGCTGTGAGTTTGTAATGGTAAGGCTGAATGGTGGCTATGTAGTGGTTGTGTATATTTTTTCTGTCTGATAAATGTTTTAATTTTTTTCCATGACAAAAATAAGAGAAAGAAGGAAAAGTAGGGGAAAGAAAAGAATTGGTAACTATGGGGTTCAAAAAGTATCTGTTAAAACTATTCCAGGCTTAAAACAAAGGAAAAGGGATGGGGAGTTTTTCCTTTTACACGGAATGACTAAAAATCCCTAGAAAGATGCCAGGTGGCTCAAGACAAGGATATACTGTCACACTTATGAATGAGATTAGTTTCCAATTGGCTTCAAATTGATTCCAGGGTCAGGAGTTTTAGAAGAAGCTCCATAAATAACTTGCATAGTGGAACTTTGTATAATAATCACTCATTTGACATTTTCTCCTTTCCAGTTTTTATTTTTAAATGCATATAAAATTTCTCAGCCATGAGCCTTTTTTTCCCCTTCCTACATCTGGTACCCATGATACACAAAAGGCCAGTTCTCTATTTTTAGCTTTTGTGGGTCTGAGCATTACTTCTAGGTTCAATAAATAAAAATGTTCATTGATACATGTTTGGAGGAAAAGGTAATTTCATAAACTGGGTGCTGAATATCAATGGACTCATGTAGAACTATGATGATTTTGATAAAAAATAATAATGTCTTATTAACTGCATAAACCACTGAAGCATAATATGAAGTGTTGACACGGTAATCAAAATCAAACTAACAGAGGTGTCCCCACTTGTATTTGTGAAACCAAGATATTCATAAAGCTTAGTAACTGTATTAAAACAACTTTCTATTTATTCCTGCCTGTGTTGATGAGTATCAAGTCTCAATTAGTGGACCAACCACATTATTTTTTTTAATGTTTAATTTGTGAATATCTGTTATATCTTTCCTTGGGCCTTTAAAACTAGTAAGAAAAATAAATTTCTGCCTAAAACAAAACAAAACAAAACAAAGCAAAACAAAAAACTGAATGTTAGCATTCACCTTAGAAGCAAAGCCTTCTATAACATTTGCTGTCTGCTTGTGCCAAATTGACCTTCATAGTAGCTTCTATAAGAAGGACAATTCTAGATCATAGAAATCATGATCTAAAACTTGCTTAAACTCATAAATATAGATGACAATGTCCTTTGGGATCTGTCTCGAGTGCCTCATCTCAGAACAACAGGAAATTCTCTTCGTGAATCATTCTGTGTGGATGGACTTGAACTTTACATAACCAATTGGGAGCTTCATGGCTGCTGTAAGGGATTACAAAGCTCCAGTTGCCTTAAACTTGTTATAGCAAGGGTGTCTGCACTTGGAAAGATTCCAACTGGTGCTCCACCAGGGAAATTTTTCCTTTATACTTATCCTTGATTGTTTATGGTTGATGTAGCGGTTTGGTCAGGTAGAAAACCTGGCTCCCATCATTTCTGGTTTCAAACTATCTCTTAACACCCTAAGATTGAAATAATAGGTGAGTCTTCTTCAATGTTTCTTCTAACAAATATTTCTCAAAATGATAGAGAAATATATAGTCCCCATACCCAAGTAATTCATTGCTATTTCAATCTGTTCCTGGAAATATGCAGATTACAATTTTTTGTATTGAGGAAATGTATCTTCTATTATGTTAAATTGCAAAATATAATGTGTGTGTTCTTAGCCATACTAAAGACAATCATTAAAATACTCTTGAGCCCATACATAATCATTTATCAAAGATTTGAACATAGTTTAAAACATTTAAAATACCAAATGCCTGATTGTATGCAGTAATCTATTATATGGAATAGGTTTTTTTTAATGTTGTCACATATCAGAATCATCTTCGAAGTTTGTTGAAGCGTCACAGAATTAGGAAATACAGCAACTTTTCTTTTTAAGCTTTCAAAATGATGTTTTTGATTATTTGTGTATGCAGGTATGTGTGTGTTCATACTACAGCACATATGTGGAGGTCAAAGGACAATGTGTAGGGTTGGTTCCCTCCTTCCACCTTGTGTGTTCTAGTGATTGAACTCAAGCACCTTTGCCCACTGAACTGTCTCACTGGCGCCAGCATATCTAATACTGGAGAAGGAACCAGGATTTCATATTTATAGAACAGCCCCTAGTGATGCTGACACTATCAGCTCAGTTGCCACTGCCCTGTGGAAATACATAGATAATAAATCTGAAATAAAATGTTCACATGTTTTCATAGTGAGAAAAAGGAAACCTGCAAAAACTCAACCTTTATTGTGTGGCAAGCCTATGTCTAGATGCTGGGTACATGGGGCTTAGCATAATAAATATGGTGCTGCCTTTATGAGCCTAGAAATACTAAGCGAGAAAGCATAAACAAGAAACTCAGTAAAATATACTCTACTACAATGTGTGATAGAGACAGAAAGGAAAATAACAAGATGCTGTTAGAGACAACAACATAAGGATGGAGAAAGGGGAGCCCTTTTATTGAAGGTAATATTTTGGTTTTGTCTTTGTTTCTTATGATACACTCTTCTTTTGAAGTTTTCTATGGAAATATTAAAAATACTAAAATAATAAGAAGAAAATATCCCACAGTGTCACTATCTAAAAATAACCTTTTACATTTTAGCATTGCTATTTCCAATTAAACCTGTAAACAACTCTTTCATGAGGTGAAATTTAATGGTCAGCAAGGACACTGGGTCACTCTTTGACAATAGAGTAAAAGGAACTAATGGGGAACATGTGTGTTCAACAGCATTTATTAACAACAGAGAACGTAGCAGCGAGGGAAGAAATTCCCAGGTGTTGGCATAATCAAGCAGATTGTGAGAACGCCATTAGAGAAACAGGAAGAGAGATTCAAAATAGCCTGGAGGTAGGGAAAGGACACCAATAATTCAGGAACATCTAAAAAGCAATTGCATGAAAGTTTCTAGGACCATTGTATAAAAGACCCTAGGACACAGAAATATTTAGATGTTTCACATAGATGCTAGTTAAAGCCAGGGTAAGTAACACAATAAAACCTGGTGTAAAAGTTAGCAAAGTAGGGCAATTATTATTGTACCTCAATAATAGCCATCAGTAGCCTAGATTAAAAGAAAAACAACTATACTATCAGAAAATGGTAAGAGGTAATGGTTGACAGAACAGTAGTCCTGTAACACTCATATCATAATCTCTGGAGTCTGTGAAAATGTTACCTTGCATAGTGAAAGGGACTTTGCCCATAAAAAAAAAATCATAAAACTTAAAATTGGGAAATAATCTTGGATTACCAAGCTATACTCAGTGTAACCTTAAAAGTGAAAGAGAGAAGCAGAAGAGGAAGAGAATCAGATTTGATGATGGAAGAAGAGACAAGATTCAGACTGGAAAGAAATCTGACCCACCCATATTGGATGAGGATGGAAGAAAGGGGGCATGAATGAACCTGGGGATGCTCTCAACTGAAAACCATGAGGGGAACTTTCAGACTCTACCTCCACAAGGAACTGAGTTCTGCCTACAAACTAAATGCCCTTAGAGTCACATTCTCCCTTAGAGCTTCCAAAATGGAACTCAGATCTGAGAACACCATGATTTTTAATCTGGTGAGGCCTGTGTCAAACTTCTGAAGTACAAAACAACTAGATAATGTGTTGTGTTGTTTTAAGCATGCAATGTTTTAGTAAATTATTTTGTCAGTAGCTTCTTTAAAAAGTAATTGTTCTTTATTTTTTCAGATGTATTTATTTTTATTTTACGTGTATGAGTGTTTTGCCTGCATGTGTGTCTGTGCACCATGTGTGTGCAGTGTCCAAAGAGGCCAGAGTGGTGTCAGATCTCATGGAACTGGAGTTACAGATAGTTCTTGGCCTCCTTGTGGGTTCTGGGGACTGAATTAGAGGCCTCTGAAAGAACAATTAGTACTCATAACCACTGAGCCATCTCCCCAGCTCCCTAACTAGCTGTTCATATTTATTTATTGTGTGGGTAATGCTAAGAGTTGAATTTAGGTCCTCACACATGGCAGACAAGTACTTTATATCACTGAAATATATTGCCAGCCCTTATTGTTTTTTATTGAAACTTGCTTCCATGTTTCACCATTGGAAGTATTACTTGTGTCTTTTATGGCTCACCTGAGTCCTTAGGAAGTCTAAATAGAGTCACCATAGCAGACACATCAGAGATGATGGTCGATGCGTCTTCCATTATATCAGAATGTTTCAATTCATTGGTTGGGCAGTTCTCACTGATGGTACAGAGTTCTGTCTGCATGCTGCACCAGGTAGCTGCATAAAGTAGACTGAATGTCTCCTTCCCTAATTCATATCCAGGTCCTTGAAGGACAGCTATTATCAGAATCCCTATGCCAGCATCATGCCAGTGTACAAGGAAGCAAAAGAGGAGTTGTTTACCAAGTAACAGGAGTGTTCAGAGAGTCCGTGGCCCTGCCTAAATATCAAGCTCTTTGATTATTCCTCCCCTATTGTTCTTACAACTCCCAGTAATGTCATAGTTCTTGATTGCTGGTATTTACTCATTTACTAAATGGAGCCTCCTAAGGACAATATTCAGCCCTTTTGTCTTTGACTGGTATTTCTCAAGCCTGGCTGTCCATAAAATTATCTGGGGAAGTTTTTCAAAAGTAATGCTACTTAAAACCCATGATAGACCAAGTGAAGCAGACTTTTATATGGTAGGGAGTGTCTGCATGTGGGAATGTTGCGAAAATACTTGAGTGGTTCTGAAGTGATGTTGGAGCACTGCTGCCTTAGGGACTTTCTCAGCTATTCTTTTGGTATCTTTTGTGTCTATGAAAGCCTGAAGCCTTTAGAGCCAATCAGAAGGTGCTCCAAAGTGGGAAGTGCCTCAACAGATAATATAGGGAAAGGTTTCGAAAGCCAAAAGTCTCCACTTGAGCATGGAGGTGTTGGCTGCAGTTGAGACTTTGCCTCTGGTAATGCAGGAGATAAGCATGGGCTAAAGTTGAAAAGGCAAACATATAGGAGCTGATGATGTTGCACAGTGGTTAGAGCATTGGTTGCACTTGCAGAAGACCTCAGTTCCATTTCTAGCTCCCACACTGAGCACCAACTACATTCCCAGGGGGTCTGACAGTCTTCTCTGGCTTCTGCATGTACCCGCATAGATGTGGTGCACAAAAATTCACCAGGCACATACACATAAATTGAAAATAAATTAATCTTTTATAAAAATGCATTTCCTTCTTTCTTTTACTAACCTCATTAAAGATATTCAGTATTTTAACAAACCAAGAGGGTAAGGGGTAAACGTGAAAGTCTGTGGTAGACAGAACAGTGGTCCTGAAACACTCATCTCCTAATCTTGGGATCCTGTGAAAATGTTAGCTTATATAGTAAAGGCAGAATTTTCCCATAAAAATAAGATCATAAAACTTAAAACTGGGAAACAATCTTGGATTACCCAGCTAGGTTCATATATTTTACTTTCAGAATGCAGCAGACAAAATGACTGTCCATGTCTTGATCAGCTTAAGCTAGCAGGACCATATACCATAGGCTAGGTGTCTTAAACAGCATATACTTATTTCTCATGATTTTAGCAACTGAACAAAATCAGGCAGGCGAATTTTCTGAGTTCGAGGCCAGCCTGGTCTATAGATCAGATTGCTGGCCAAGTCGACAGCTGGTGAGGATCTGCTTCCATGTATCCTTTTATAGTAGAAAGAAGAAACTCTGGGATCTGGTCTCTATTTTATTATTATTAATTGATATTTACTCTATTTACATTTCTTTCTCCTTTTTTGTGTGTTTTTTCATGACAGGGTTCTCTGTGTAGCCCTGGCTGTTCTGGAACTCACTCTGTAGACCAGGCTGACATCGAACTCAGAAATCTGCTTTCCTCTGCCTCCCGAGTGCTGGGATTAAAGGAGTGTACCACTACTGCCCCTGGTCTCTATTTTATAAGGCTACCAATCCCAGATGAGGGCATCATCTAAACCTTACTACACTGTGAAGCCCTACCTACTAATACCATCCCATTGGAGGTTAGGCCTTTGAATGAATAGCAGTGAATGTTAGCAGTTGGTCACACTTAGTACATCAGATCCTATCACTTCCTAAATGTGTGAATTAGAACAAACTGTGCCATCTGGGTACCTGGGGAATCAGAATAATCAAATCAGAGGTTGCTAGAAGTGGTAGAAATCTTGTCTTTGAAGTCTTCCATTAAGTCTGATAGAGGGGGCCGGGTGTGGTGGCACACGCCTTTAATCCCAGCACTTGGGAGGCAGAGGCAGGCGAATTTCTGAGTTCAAGGCCAGCCTGGTCTACAGAGTGAGTTCCAGGATAGCCAGGGCTACACAGAGAAACCCTGTCTGGGAAAATAAAAAGTCTTATAGAGGATTTTTGTGGTAGGCAGATTCTCTGACTGGGACACAGAGAGCTAACCAGTTAGGACAGCTATAATTACCAGAGAGGCTCAGGGTCCTGCCTGTCTCTGTCTTTCCAGTTGCTGCGGTTGTAAGCACACTCCATTATTCCTGGGATTTTTACATGGATTCTGGGGACTGGAGTTCAAATCCTCAGGCTTGCACCAAAAATACCTTATTGACTGATTAGTCTTCCAAGCCCAAACTTGTACAGAAAGCTTTAAACCACTATATTTGTGATCATTTTTAAGGCAACAATGGAAGGCTATCGTTTAAACTAATGTATACTACAGCATTTTGATTTATTGTTTACACAACAAACAATTTTAATGACATTAGCAATACTATCAAAGTTCAAACTTGGACTGGGAGGTGCCTTCACCATTTTCCGATGGGTCTGAAGCTTTGACATCTTTGATCACCAAGTCCAAGTTTGAACTTTGACAGTGTGTGTGGAAAGTGTGTACCATAGGTTCTGTGCCCTGGACATTTATGGTGTAAACACTGATCCCCTAGAGACACAGAACACGCTCAGGGCTTCTTCTATACCTTATAAATTGCAATACAGCAAAACCAGGGTATAAATTCCTGAGTACCCAATGGCCAAGAAGTTGCTCGTCTCTATTTTAATGATTGTAGTTCTGACATGGATATTAGTTCATAATCTTGTTTGCATCGAAAAGAAGAACAATTTTTTTAATGAAGATTCATGCTAGAACATTTTTCTTTGGCAGTATGAGCTACTTTCCTCAATTGGCCAGGATTTTAAATACTAAAAGAATATTTCCTGAATGTTTTTGCTTTCTTTTTTATTATTATTTTTATTAATTTATTATTTTATTTTATTACTATATTTTTTACAGTCCAGATTTTATTACCCTTCCAGTCCACCCTCCGACTGTTCCACATCCTATACCTACTCACCTACCCCTGTCTCCATAAGGATGTCCCCACCCCTCCCGACCCCACCAGACCTCTAAACTCCCCGGGACCTCCAGTCTCTTGAGGGTTAGGTGCATCTTCTCTGACTGAACCCAGATCCCGCAGTCTTCTACTGTATATGTGTTGGGGCCTCATATCAGCTGGTGTATGATGTCTGGTTGGTGGTCTGAGAGATCTCAGGGGTCCAGGTTAACTGAGACTGCTAGTCCTCCTACAGGGCTGCCCTCCTCCTCAGCTTCTTCCAGCTTTTCCCTAACTCAACCACAGGGGTCAGCAGCTTCTGTCCATTAACCAATGGACAGAATAAGTGCAAATTTCTGCATCTGACTCTTTCAGCTGCTCATTGGGTCTTTGGGAGGGCAGTCATGCTAGGTCCCTTTTCGTGAGCACTTCATAGCCTCAGTAATAGTGTGAGGCCTTGTGACATTTCCTTGAGCTGGATCTCACTTTGGGCCTGTTGCTGGACCTTCTTTTCCTCAGGTTTCTCTCCATTTCCATCCCTGCAGTCCTTTCAGAGAGGAACAATTATGGGTCAGAGTTGTGACTGTAGGATAGCAACCCCATCCCTCACTTGATGTTCTGTCTTCTGCTGGAAGTAGGCTCTACAAGTTCCCTCTCCCCACTGTTAGGTATTTCATCTAAGGTCCCTCCCTTTGAGTCCTGAGACTTTCTCACCTCCCAGGTTTCTGGTACATTCTGGAAGGTCCCCCCACCTCCTACTTTCTGATGTTGCCTGTTTCCATTCTTTCTGCTGGCTCTCAGGGATTCAGTCTTTTTTGCTCACCCAATACCAGATCAGGTTCCCTTCTTCCTCCACCCCACCAGACCACTTTCCTTCCCAGGTCCCTCCTTCCCTCCCCCTTTGTGGTTGCTTTCTTCTCCCTCCTAAGTGGGACTCAGGTGTCCTCACTTGGGCCCTTCAGTTTGTTAACCTTTTGGAATTCTGTGGACTGTATCTTGGGTATTCTGTACTTTTTTTTCGCTAATATCCACTTATTAGTGAGTACATACCATGCATGTCCTTTTGTGTCTGAGTTACCTCATTCAGAATGATATTTTTTATTTCCAGTCATTAGCCTGCAAATTCATGATGTCCTTGTTCTTAATAGCTGAGTAGTATTTCATTGTGTAAATGAACCACATTTTCTGTATCCATTCTTCTGTCGTGGGACATCTGGATTGTTTCCAGCTTCTGGCTATCACAAATAAGGCTGCTATGAACATAGTCCCCCTGTGGCATGGTGGGACATCTTTTGGCTATATTCCCAAGAGTGGTATTGCTGAGTCTTCAGATAGATCTATTTCCAATTTTCTGAGGAACCTCCAGATTGATTTCCAGAGTGGTTGCACCAGTTTGCAATCCCACAAGCCATGAAGGAGAGTTCCTCTTTCTCCACATCCTTGCCAATATGTGCTGTTGCCTGAGGCTTTGATCTTAGCCATTCTGATTGGTGTAAGGTGGAATCTCAGTGTCGTTTTGATTTTCATTTCTCTGATTATTAAGGACTTTGAACATTTCTTTGGGTGCTTCTCAGCCATTCAAGATTCTTCTGTTGTGAATTCTCTGTTTAGTTCTGTACCACATTTTTTATTAGATATTTTATTTATTTACATTTCAAATGTTATCCCCTTTCCTGCTTTCCCCTCTGAAAACCCCCTATCCCCTCCCCACTCCCCTGCTCACCAACCTACCCACTCCTGCTTCCTGGCTCTGGCATTCCCCTATACCTTCACAGGACCAAGGGCCTCTCTCTCCTCCCATTATGACCAATTAGGCCATCCTCTGCTACATATGCAACTGAAGTCATGAGTCCCACCATGTGTTTTCTTTGGTTGTTGGTTTAGTTTCAGGGTGCTCTGGGGATACTGGTTAGTTAATATTGTTGTTCCTCCTATGGGGCTGCAAACCCCTTCAGCTCCTTGGGCCCTTTCTCTAGCTCCTTCATTGGGGACCCTGTGCTCTGTCCAATGGATGGCAGTCATCCATTTCTGCATTTGTCAGGCACTGGCAGAGCCTCTCAAGAGACAGATATATCAGGCTCCTGTCAGCAAGCTCTCCTTGGCATCCACAATAGTGTCTGGGTTTGGTGGGGCAGTCTCTGGATGGTCATTCCTTCAGTCTCTGCTCCACACTTCGTCTCTGTAACTTCTTCCATGGGTATTTTGTTCCTCCTAAGAAGGATCAAAGTATCCACACTTTGGTCTTCCTTCTTCTTGAGTTTCATGTGTATTGTGAATTGTATCTTGGATATTCCAAGTTTCTGGGCTAATATCCACTTAGCAGTTAGTGCATATCATGTGTGTTCTTTTGTGATTTATACTGCATTTTTTGATTGGGTTGTTTGGGATTTTTTGGTGGTTAGCTTCTTTAGTTCTTTATATATATTGGATATTAGCCCTCTATTGGAAGTGGGGTTAGTGAAGTTTTATTTCCCTATCTGTAGGTTGCCAATTTGTCTTATTGACTATGTATGTCCTTTGTCTAATAGAAGCTTTCCAGTTTCATGAGGTTCCATTTACCAGTTCTTGATCTCAGAGCGTGAGCCATTGGATTTCTATTTAGGAAATTTCCCCCTATGCCAATGAGTTCAAGAGTCTCCCACTTTCTCATCTATTAAATTTAGTGTATCTGGTTTTATGGTGAGATCATTAATCCACTTGGATGTGAGTTTTGTGCAAGGTGAGAAATATGGGTCTATTTTCATTTTTCTACATACGGAAAGCCAGTTAGACCATCACCATTTATTGAAGATGCTTTCATTTTTCTATTGTATACTTTTGGCTTTTTTATGAAAGATCAAGTATATGTAAGTGTGTGTGGTTTTATTTCTGGGTCTTCAATTCTATTCCATTGATCAACATGCCTGTTTCTGTATCAATACCACGCAGTTTTTATCACTAATGCTCTGTAGTAAAGCTTGAGGTCAGGGATGGTGATTCCCCAGCCATTCTTTTATTGTTAAGATTTTTCTTGGCTATTCTGGGTTGTTTGCCTTTCCAGATGAATTTGAGAATTGCTCTTTCCATGTCTCTGAAGAATTGTGTTGGGATATTTTATTCCATTGAATCTATAGATTGCCTTTGGTAGATGACCATTTTTACTGTGTAAATTCTGACAATCCATCAGCATGGGAAATCTTTCCATTTTCTGAAATCTTCTTTGATTTCTTTCTTGAGAGACTTGAAGTTATTGTCATACAGATCTTTCACTTGTTTGGTTAGAGTTACCCCAATATATTTTATATTATTTGTAGCTATTGTGAAGGGAGTTGTTTCCCTAGTTTCTTTCTAAGCTTTTTTATCATTTGTATAAAGGAAGGCAACTGATTTATTTGAGTTAATTTTATATCCGGCCAGTTTGCTGAAGTTGTTTATCAGCTGGAGAAGTTCTCTGGTAGAATTTTTGGGGTAGCTTATGTATACTATCCTATCTTCTGCAAATAGTGATATCTTTATTTCTTCTTTGCCAATTTGTATCCCCTTGATTTCTTTTTATTGTCTTATTGCTCTAGGTAGCACTTAGATATGGGGAAATTGGGCATCCTTGCCTTGTCCTCGATTTTAGTGGGATTGCTTCACGTATGTCTCCATTTAATTTGATATTGGCTGTTGGTTTGCAGTAAATTGCTTTTATTATGTTTAGATATAGGACTTGAATTCCTGATCTCTCCAATACTTTACACATAAAGGGGTATTATATTTTGTCAAATGCTTTTTCTGCATCTAAGGAAATGTTCATATGATTTTTTTCCTTTGAGTTTGTTTATATAGTAGATTACATTAATGGATTTTCATATATTGAACGAACCTTGAATCCCTGAGATGAAGCCTATTTAATCATGGTGAATGATTTGCAGCTTTTAATATTCTTTCTTTGTTCTGTGCATTTAGTGTTTTGATTATTATGTGACGAATGAATTTTCTTTTCTGGTCCCATTTATTTGGTGTTCTATAGGCATTTTGTACGTTTATAGCCATCACTTTCTTTAGGTTGGGAAACTTTGCTTCTATGATTTAGTTGAAGACATTTTCAGGTCTTTGAGCTGGGAGTCTTCATTCTCCTCTATTCTGATTATTCTTAGATTTGGTCTTTTCATTGTGTCCTGAATTTCCTGGATGTTTTGGGTTAGGAGTCTTTTATGTTTTGAATTTTCTTTGACATTTGTGTCAGTCTCTTCTATGGTACCTTCTACACCTGAGGTTCTCTCTTCTATCTCTTGTATTCTGTTGGCGATACTTACATCTGTATTTCCTGACCTCTTTCCTAGGTTTTCCATTCCCAGGTTTGCCTCCATTTGTATTTTCTTTATTGTTTCTACTTCCACTTTTAGGCCTTGGAACAGTTTATGCAATTCCTTCACCTGTTTGATTGTGTTTTCTTGTATTTCTTTAAGGGATTTAGTTGTTTCCCCTTTAAGGGCTTCTACCTGTTTAGCTGTGTTTATCTGTCTTTCTTTCAGTGAGTCATTTATATCCCCCTTAAAGGATTCTATTATCTTCATGAGACAGGATTTTAGGTAAGCTTCCTGATTTTCAGGTGTGTTGGTGTATTTAGGACTTTCTGTGGTGGGAGAACTAGGTTCTGATGATGCCCATATATACTGGCTTCTGTTGCTTATGATCTTGTGTTTGCCTCTTGACATCTGGTTATCACTGATGTTTGCTGGTCCGGGTAACTCTGTCTAGAGTCTGCCTCTTTTGTTCCTGGGTTGTTTCAGGTCTCCTGGTAGGCCTGCAGCCTGGCTGTAGCAGACCTCCTGTGGGGCCTTCCAATTGTGATCTGTTGCCCTGGTTCCAGTAGATCTCCTGGGAGGCCTTCAGATTGTTGAGTATTCAGAGGAGCAGTCAAACGGTTGTCCTGTGTGAAGCTGCTCTCCAGGGGCCAATGGACTATGGTTTCTATTTCCCTGCATGCAGCAGAGCTCCAGGGAGGCTTTCAGTCTGTTGGGTCAGTTGACCTGCATGCCTCAGAGACCCCAGGGGGTCTTCAGACTGTGGTATCCATTGTCCAGTTGCCCTGTACACAGAGGAATTCCTGGGATGTCTTCAAGCTGTGGTGTCTTTAGGGGAGCAGACAAGCTGGCAATCAATTGTTCAGTTACCCTGTGTATAAAGGATCTCCTGGGATGCCTCAGGCTGTGGTGTCTTCTGGGGAGCAGAGTAGCTAGTAGCCTGTCCCACCAGAAATGACCAGGAGAAAGGGATGGTTTTTGCTTTCTACAACAGAAGCTGATAACAGATACAACTCATACAACTCAATTTTGTGTTGTATTGTTATTAGCATTATTGCTATGACATTTTAAAGACGTATTTATTTATGTGTATGGGTGTTTTGTCTGCATGGATGTACACAAAAATAGGACATCAGATCCCACTTGACTATGGTTATAGAAAGTTATGTGTGCTAGGAATTGAATTCAGGACCTCTGGAAGAGCAGCAAGTACTCTTTTTTTTTTTCCTTTTTTTATTAGATATTTTCTTTATTTACATTTTAAATGTTATCCCTTTTCCTAGTTTCCCCTCAGAATCCCCTATCCCCCTCCCCCACCCCCTCCTCCCCAACCCACCCACTCCTATTCCTGGTCCTGGCATTCCCCTATACTGGGGCATAGTGCCTTCACAGGACCAAGGACCTCTCCTCCCATTGATGACCGACTAGGCCATCCTCTGCTACATATATAGCTAGAGCTACAAGTTCCACCATGTGTTTTCTATGCTTGGCGGCATAATTCCAAGGAGCTCTGGGGGTACAGGTTAGTTCATATTGATGTTCCTTATATGGGGCTTCAGTCCCATTCAGCTCCCTGGGTATTTCTCTGACTGCAGCAAGTACTCCTAACTACTGAGCCATCTCTTCAGCCCCACCATGACTTTCTTAAGTCTAGACCATCAACAACACTGATAATGTTTTGATCTATTTTTTTAAATGCATAAACAAACTCCTTGTTGATCTTAGGATATGTGTCTTTTTGAACTTTATTATTTTGTGTATGGGACTGTTCTATCTACATATATGTCTGTGTATCACATCCATGCCTGGTACCCATGAATGACAGAAGAGGACATTGGATCCCCTAAAATGGAAGTTATAGTTGGAAGCCACCACTATGTGTTGGGACTCAAACCCAGATCCTCTGGAAGAGGAGCTAGTTCTCTCAACTTCTGGGGTATTTTGAATATTAATTTTTGAATCTCAACCCATAAAATTTTATGCTTAAAGGGGAGAAATGTGATAAAGATATGCTCAAAAATCATCCTGAAAGACAGGGTAGAAAACCTGTAAGAGCCAGAAGTTGTACACTACAGCAAAACAGTGTTTTCTAAACATAACAGGGCCATGGTACAGTGAACTCACAAAATTCAACGTTTATTCTTATGTTTCACTATTAAAGTTGTGAGCAGCAAGAAATTTGATCACATAAATGCTGAATGTTACATAGTGGTCTATTGACAAATTGTTTTTTTCCCCACAGACTGTCATCTTTGAGCTGGGAATACTGCCTGGCCCTGAGATCTTGATTCCTTGGTACAAACATAAAGGGGATCCAAAGAAGGGGCAGTTGTCAGATTTGTTCTTGATCTTGGAGGTACAGATCTGGGAAGGTCACATCTTGAAGGGTTGTGCCACTCCAAGCCAGTCACAGTGAATGTTACCCCCACACCTGCCACTACAGCTTGAACACAGGTACCTAGCTTCCAGTATGACATGTGCTGAGCCTGCAGCTTGGGCTGCACAAACTCCAAGGGGTAGATCACTGTCACAGTGACCATGCAGGTGAGGGCACCAGACACCGTAAAGTAAAAGAAAAAAGAAAATCAGTTTTAAAAAATACAAAAACAAAACAAAAATTGAAGAAAAAAATGGATCCATTTTGTGTTGGCGAGCCACTATTGAGCATGGAGCCTGCTCTTGCATATTGTTAATATACCCATTAACAATCCATTAGAGGAAACTGATTTCACTTTCCCAGCAGGTATCAGTTATAATAGCTACTTAGTTGGGGTGGGAATTTGTGTCTGCTGTCCATTCTCAGTGTCTCAAATTTTGAGGTTACACACTATCACTGTGTGAGGGTTCATACATGATTTTATCTGTAGTATTATTTCTTTTATAAATTTGGATGTTCTTGATTTTGGTTCATAAATGGTTAGAATTGTAATATATTTTAGTGGATTTTTCTTTTAATGACTTTGTAATGTTCTTCCTTATCTCTTTCGATTGATTAGCTTCAGTTTGAAGTCTGTTTTGTCAGGTATTAAAATTACTACACCTGCTTGTTTCTTAGTTCCATTTACTTGGAATACATTTTTCTATTATTTTACCCTGAGGTGATGTCTATCCTTGATGGTGAGGTGTGTATCTTGGATACAGTAGAAAGAAGGATCTTGTTTTCTAAACCAATCTTAGTCTTTGTCTTTTTATTGGGAAATTGAAACCACTGATATTAAGAGTTATACATAAGCAATGATCACTGGATCTCTTATTTTATTGTAATAGTTGGTTTTTCTGCCTTATTTGATTTATGGTTTTTGGGATTATTTTTTTCCTGTGCCTTCTTTTTTTTTTTTTTTTTTTTTTTTTTGTTTTTTGAGACAGGGTTTCTCTGTGTAGCCCTAGCTGTCCTGGAACTCACTCTGTAGACCAGGCTGGCCTCGAACTCAGAAATCCNCCTGCCTCTGCCTCCNNAGTGCTGGGATTAAAGGCGTGCACCACCACTCCAGGCTTCCTGTGCCTTCTTGAGCATAGTTAACCTTTTTAGATTTAAGTTTTCCTTCTAGTGCTTTCTGTAAAGTTAAGTTGGTGGACAGAAATTGCTTACCTTTGCTTTTATCATGAAATCTCTGGCTATTGTGATTGACAGATCTGGGCTCACACCTGGGGAGTTTTAGAGTCTGTAGCACATCTGCTCAGGCCCTTCTGGCTTTAATAGTCTCTATTGAAAACACGAGTGTTGTTCTAATGGGCCTGCCTTTATATAGACTTGATCTTTTACACTTGTAACTGTTTTTAAACAATTTTTTATTAGATATTTTCTCTTTTTACATTTCAAATGCAATCCGAAAGTCCCTTACACCCTCCCCCCGCCCTGCTCCCCAACCCACTCACTCCTGCTTCCTGGTCTTGGCATTCCCCTGCATATAATCTTTGCAAGACCAAGGGCCTCTCCTCCCAATGATGGCTGATTAGGCCGTCTTCTGCTACATATGCAACTAGAGACACGAACTCAGGGGGTACTGGTTAGTTCATATGGCTGTTCCTCCTATAGGGTTGTGACCCCTACAGCTCCTTAGGTACTTTCTCTAGCTCCTCCATTAGGGGCCCTGTGTTCCATCCAATAGATGACTGTGAGCATCCACTTCTGTATTTGCCAGGCACTGGCATAGCCTCACAAGAGACATCTATATCAGGGTCATGTCAGCAAAATCTTGCTGACATATACAATAGTGTCTGGGTTTGGTGGCTGATTATGGTATGGATCCCCAGGGGTCCTTCATTCCATCTCAGCTCTGAACTTTGTCTCTGTAACTCCTTCCATGGGTATTTAGTTCCCCATTCTAAGGAGGGACGAAGTATCCACACTTTGGTCTTTCTTCTTCTTGAGTTTCATGTATTTTGCAAATTGTATCTTGGGTATTCTAAGTTTCTGAGCTAATATCCATTTATCAGTGAGTGCATATCATGTGAGTTCTTTTGTGATTGGGTTACTTCACTCAGGATGATACCCTCCAGATACATCCATTCCTTGCAACTTTTAATATCCTTTTTTGTTCTGTATATTTAGTGTTTTGGTTATTATGTGTACTAGGGAATATCCTTTCTAATTCTATCCATTTGTAATTAGTTTGCTTCATGTACCTTGATAGTCATCTTTTCATTTAAATTGAGAAAATTTTCTTCTACAAATGTGTTGAATATTTTCTGTGCCTTTGACCTGAGTTTTTTCTCCTTCCTCTATTCCTATTATTTATAGATTTGGTCTTTTCATAGTGTCCCAGATTTCCTGCATGTTCTGTGCCTAGGATTTTTACATTTATCATTTTTATTTACCTGAGACTTTCTTTTCCATATCTTATACTCTCAAGTGAGACTTTCATTTGAATCCTAAATTTTAAATTCCCTGTTTGATTCCATTTTTAGTTTTACTCCACAATTCTATTTCTTTCTGAAATTTTAAATTCATGCCTTTCATTGTTTTCAATATTCCACAATTCTAGAAACAACAACTGTCTGGCCCCAAACAAACATGGCACTTATTTTATTGATGATAGCAATCTCAGGATCCACTTATATTCAAATGAATAAAAAAAATAGATTCTCTCCCTCAGTAAGGAGTCACAAGATCACATTTAGATCATGTCCAGCTGAAAGAAAATAGAAGACCAGCACTGAAAAACACTTTTGGAAAATATAATCTGCCACCGCCAATTTCTGAAAGTCAGGAAAGAATATGGACAATAAATTCTCAGTGTCACAGATACTTCCAATCTCCACTTACCTTTTGCTCTCATATGATTAGTGGCCACAATAACTTCCTGGGTTATTAATAAAAAATGTTGGAGCCAAAATCCAGTAATTCACATAAGATACATGTGTTTCCCTTTTTCCAGTGGTCAAATTTTGTGATAACCCATAGAGTCTTGCAATGGACTCTCACTGATAAATGCTAGAGGAAAAGCAGAAGTACTGAAGATGCCTTTGCAGGGTCGTTTCTTATAGTCCTGAGCCTCCCCTTCTTCATTCACTCACTGTAAAGAATAGCTTTTATATTAAAGATAATGTTTACTTGTTACAAAACTCCAGTAATATAGATCTAGTATTGTGGCCCTCTGGATACAGGCTTCTATCAACACACAACTCATACTTCACACTCCAAAGTGACCATTCCTGGTCCAGTTAGTAGCAGAAATTATAACTGCTGCCTTGGCTTAATGAATTTTGCCAAAATTCTCACAGCCTATCTAAAACTACAAATGAAGTGTTTATGCAGCCAGTTAAAATTCAAAGGTTACATAGATAAAAGTAGCTACCACTCCTCATCAAGAAACTTCTCTTTGCAGCAAATGAAGAACATTACAAAAACCCACAACTAGGCATAGTACAAGAGATCAGTGGATCATTGGGAGCCTAACACCATCACCTTCACATATCCTTCTTCTATAGCCCAGGGAACATCTCAGAAAAGAAAGTGGAAAGATTGTAAGTCTACTATGAAACAGTTTCTCCTAGATATGACTGCATAAACAAGACCAGAACTATAGAAATAGCAATGGACATGCTAATATGGACAGGAGAAATTTTAAGAGTCTCCACCCATTAGATTAAAAAAAAAAATGCAGGTAAATATTGACTGCTGGGAGAAGGAAATTTAGCATCTCCCAGGGATGATCCCCTTATTGGTTGTCCAATGCAGAGTGGTCAGCCTTGAAACCATATACACGCAAACCACAAAAATGGACTCAACAGGATATATATATATATATATATATATATATATATATATATATGTGTGTGTGTGTGTGTGTGTGTGTGTGTCTGAAACAAATCCAATCAAAGAAAGAAGTCATCAATTGGAGAGTGGCAGGCATGGAGGGTATTTGAAAGAGGTTAACTTAGAAGCCTGGCAGAAGGAAAAGAGGAGAAGTGATGTAATCCTATTTCAATTAAAACATTTTAAAATCCCTCTTTGCAATGTACAAAGAGACACATTGTTTGCGGTCTTGGTCTTCTATCAGTCAGGGGCAGAGCAGATGGCAGTCCTTTGTTCATCCTAGCTTGATGCCTGGCTTGATGACCAAAATGTCTTATGCCTAGGAATCATAAAGAGCAACCCAAATCAAATCAAATCCAGCTAGTGAAGCACAGGAAGAGGACGACAGAAATCTGTGAACCACTGTGGCACCCACAGACCTGCCCTTCTGTCCATGGCACAGGCAGGCCACTAATACCCACTTGCCAGCACACCATGCAGCATGAATGAAGAGTGTTGCCCAGTGGCTAGCCTGGAGTGGAAGCCACCACAAGGTGCAAGTATGTGGTGCTCAAATGGGAGAGAAAGAGAAGTGAAGCAGCTTAAGCATTATGAAGAGAGATGGAACTAGAGACTCAAGGGTGGAGAGGAGTAGCCTGCCGTGAGTGGGCAGCCTAGCCACCGTGGGTCATGGAAAAGTCCCAGACTGAGCTGCCACCTAGGGCCATGGTAAAGTCCCAGACTGAGCTGCCACTGTGGGCCATGGTAAAGTCCCAGACTGAGCTGCCACTGTGGGCCATGTCTGGGTCTGTGATTATGCAGCAGCAGGGGTTGGGACTGTGCATAACTGTCCCTGCCCCTCATCGGATGGAGTCAGTGCTCAGGAGAGCTGGCCCCATCTCTCAACAGTGGCAACACTCAGGAAAGCATGCCTTGCACCTTACCTGGCCAGGGCAGAGGCAGGTGAGCCAGCTCAGGGGGTGAGAGTTCAGGAGAGCTGGCCCCAAGCATGGGTATGAGAGTGACATCTTGTCACCCCTTTCCTGTCACCATTTGCAGTAGTATGGAGACCTGACCCTGGAGTCATGAACGCAGAAGAGCTGGCCCTGCCCCTTGCCAGCTGCAGCGCCTGGGAAAGCAGGCTCTGCACCTCATCTGGGCAGCACAGTAAAGCTTGCCCTGGTTGAGGGGGTCCAGGTGAGCCATCCCTGAGGGAGATCTGGCCCTGCCACTCGTCTGGCAAGAGGTGGCATGGGTGCAGGGGTGATGCCCTCTCCCTCCTCCCCTGAAGTGGCAGGTAGAACTGACTCTGGGATTATAGGGGTAGAAGAGTTAACCCTGCCCCATCACTGGCTGTAGCACTCAGGAGAGAGGGCCTATACCTTGCCTGGGCAATAAATAGAGTAAAGCTGGCCCTGATGGCAAAGACACAGGTGAGCCAACCCCTCATGGGCTGCAATACTTGGAAGTGTGAGACCCAGACGTTGACTGGGCAGCACAGTGGACCTGGCTCTGGAGGAATGGGTGTGGGGTCAACCATCCCAGAGGTCATGAGAGCCAGAGAGCTGACCCTGCTACCTGCTGATGGAGCAGTGCTGGAGAGCTTGCTCTGGTGGTGCAGATAAGCAAGAGCTCAGCTACCACCCAAGCCCAGATCCAGGGCTCTGAATTGGCCCACCCCAACATCTATATCATCTGCAAATGGTTGGGACATGTGAAAGGACCTATTCTGCTGATCCAAGGCTGCAGGCTCACCATGAAACAGAGCAACAATGGGATAACCAGGAGGAATCCCAATGAGCATCCAGTATTGATGGTGTCACAGAAGTCAGGGACCTCAAACCAGATCAATGACTCATCACATTGAACATCTGCAAGTGAAGATGTGTGGAGAAAGGGGCATACTGTGGGACACACTGTAACATACTAAAGCGTCCAAGATGAGATGCTTTCTATGTGTTTTGTTGTTGTTTGTGTGTTTTTTATTTTGGTGAGGAAGTTGCAAGGGTGAAGGTCAGATATGAGAGGATGAGATGAGAGGGACTGGGGTGCATGATGTGAACCTCACAAAGAATCAATAGAATGTTAAAAAAATAAAAAGAAAAGAAAAAACTCATGGGTTATACTACTGAAAAATAAAAATAAAATGCACGCTAGGTCCAGAGAGATCTGTTAAGCTTTCCATTTTACAGGTGTGAAACTACCTTCCTTTTCATGGTCCCTTCTCCCCCATACCACTGAAAAACCTTGCTTTGCCATCCTGTGACCTTGGAGCTTCCCGGGGCATCGTGAACCAAAGTGCTCAACCACATTTCCATTGCTGAGTATCTCATTCCAGAAGTCCTCTGTGGCATCATTACCCCACCTGCTGTTTTTAACCACGGAACCTATCGGACTGCCATTTGGAGCTTTTCCCACTTCCATCGATTGCACATGATAGTCAAGTTTTCTAGCACTTTCCTCCTTTCCATCAATCTATTCAAGGATGCTTTTGTATTAAAGTGGTAGTTGGATTCTAACATGTGTACACCTTTGGAATGAGTTGCATAAATAAAACTGAAGGGCAGGCTAGAATACTTTGGGGCCATGGGCTTTAACCAGGAGGATATTGTATTGTAGCTTTCAAATAATCCTAATGTTGCTTTTATAGGAAGGAAACATTTGTGTCTCATCAATTATATGGTGACACATTTATTTTAAAAATAAAAATAAGCCTTCATAGTGGTTATAATTCTGTATATTAATTACATATAGAAAGCTAGTAACAATCTATATTATCTTTAAATGTATATGACCATAGATGACATCACTTCATGACTTTATCTCTGCATTATAAAGATGAAAATGTAGTTTGGAATAATACAGATGTAGATACTCACAGCCAACCATATGACTGAGCATGAGTACCCCAATAGAAGAGCTAGGGGAAGGGCTGAAGGAGCTGAAGAGGATTGCAACCTCATAAGAACAATATCAACTGTCCAAACCACTCAGAGCTTCAGAGACGAAACCACCACCCAAAGAGTATACATGAAGGAATCCATGACTCCAGATACATATGTAGCAGAGAATGGCCTTATCTGACATCACTGGGAGGGGAAGCCCTTGGTCCTGTGGAGGCTCAATGCCCCAGCATATGGGGGATGCTAGGGCAGTAAGGCAGGAGTGGGTGAATTGGTGGAGGAGCAACCTCATAAATAGGAGGGGGAGAGGGGCAATAGAATGGAGGCTCTGGAGGGGTAACTGGAAAGAGGATATCATTTGAAATGTAAATGAATAAAATGATTAATAAAAATAAAAAACAATAAATAATTTTTTAAAACAACGAAAATGTAGTTTGGAAAAATACACAGAACAGAGCAGCTTATCTGTGAGATTAGGTAAAGCAGGGTGTTCTGCAGAAGATCCAATGTTTAAGATCCAGAACCATTTCAAAGTCAGCACCTATGGGAATAAGGTCTTGAGAGTGTCACTTTCCTGACCAGTAGGTGTTATACCCCTCAGGAATTCGTAAGAGGAAGACAGCAGGGATGATTTGCTTTGGTTTGCCTCCTAAACACAAGTGCCCAAAAAGTGTACAAATGACTGAAAAATGTTGTTTAGCTCGAACGCATAAGAATTGTTTATTTTTAGTCCATATCGCATAAAGACCATAATGGGCTTTGCGGCTTCTGCATATTCTCCAGGCTTCTACAGTCCAAGCACAGATGTTCCAGCTACCAGTCTGTCAGCGCGCACACGCGTTTGACTAAGAGCTTTCCCAGCTCTGCATAGTGCACTTGGCCCAATGTGAAAGGTAACCCTCAATCAAAGGGTTGGAGTTGGAGTACAACCACCTCAGCTCCTTGATTCCGCGGGTGGGATCTTTAGAAAGCTATTGACTGAGCTGCTGATAACTTTGTGAGAGCACCCGCAGCCATTTTTAAGTGATTGTTGCCCTTTTCTCCCAGTGCAGCGCCAGGAGCTGAGAGACTCCACTTCTGCTCTGTGCTGGCCCCAGCCCGAGCCGAGAGAGAGCTGCTGGCAGAGGACTGCTCTGTTGCTGATCACACTGGAGTAAAGAGCACAAATAAAGGATTACGGAAGGACTGGTGCCTGAGTCACCCCAGGGCAGTTCCAGGTCACATGTGCCTCTAGACTATGTGACATTTAGATGCCCCAGGTCACCCCAAGACAGATTATACTCTAGTCCTCTTTTGGCTTCATGACCTGTACTTGGAAGCTCTTGTGAATCCTCCTTATCCTTCAAGAGAAAATAGATGATGAATGTTTAATGGTGCTCACAACGGGCATGCTTTCCTACTCAGCTACACCAACAAGAAGCCATTGTGTCTTGGGTAATGAACCAAAACTCTGGCTCTAGGAGCCAGTCATTCTCTCACTGTCTCTCCTTTCCCATCTTGTTCTTTCTTCCCTCTTCTCCATGACCCCTTTCCTTTTCTTTTTTCTTTTTCTCATTCTTTCTCTCAGATTCTCTTTTTATTCCTTTGACAGGGGTCTCACCATGTAGGCCTGCCTGCCTGACCTGGAACTTAACTATTTAGATAAGGCTGGCCACGAACACAGCAATCTGCCTGCCTCTGCCTTCTCAATACTGGGATTACAGACATGACTACCTCATTCTGCTTGCTGTATCAGGCATCCTAAGGAAGTGTTTCCTGTCCCACTTCTCTGTTTCCAGAATCACAGTGTGTGATTTCAGCTGATTCATTAGAATCAAGAAGTTGGCAAATAACCATAATATCTGAGGGCCAGAGACTGTTACATAATCATCCTTTGGTGGAGACAATGAGGTCATATGTTTGCCCATCTAATTGCTGATCGGGGACACGTTTGATTGCGAATAATTTGCTCGCTGGCCCACAACTTAATTACTAAGTGTCTGAATCAACAAAGCTTTTAGATGTAGGTCTTGCCTAATGGAGCATTTGTTAGAGATCATTGCCTTCATTTGGCCCCTAAATGAAAGGTCTGGGGGATATGACGGACCACTGCCAACACTGCTCTCAATGACCTCATATTGGAAAATATGCCAATTCCCACGGTTTATTCTCTAGCCAGCAATGGGCTTTATTGTTTGTGTCCAGGGCCAAACAGAATGAGTGCCTCGGAGTGTCAGATATTGGTAAAAACCTCTGGTGGAAGCACAATTTTGGGGAAAATTGGCATTACTCAACCTAGAGAAAATGGTTCTCATTCCCAGTCTCATAAAGAAACTCTGTTGAGAGAAGTCAAGCAGGCATGTGCAGCTTTCCGGCATTTTCACACAATGTTGTCATCTCCAGAGTTCATGCTTGAGAAGCACACAATCAAATACACACAAAAAGTGTTTTAAGTAACTTTATGATTTTGTGTTAGCCTGTATTCACAGCTATCCTGAGGTAAATGCAGCCTGTCCGTCATGACTTAAATATACTTGGAAAGAAATAGGCAATAGAGGAGTCTATGGGTAGGAAACCACACAATAGAAGAGGACCTAGCTAGAGATCAAGGATTCCCATGGTTGTCCTACTTAGAGTAATTTCTCCAGCTTAAGTGTTCCCCCCCATCTCATTAGAGATACAGGAAGGTGGCTTGCATAGGATCATGGATGACACATTAGTGTGTTCTGCAATACTGTTGAAAAGAACTTCTCAGAACACTGTCCTGTCTAGAGCAATGTAGAAGAGCAAATGATGATAAGTCAGAGTAGAAAGGCAGGGCAACATGAAAAATTATAGGTACAGCGACAAAGTTTGGAGCTGGGATGAATGGATGGACTATCCAGAGAGGACCCCATTCGGAGTCCATCCCATCATCAGCCACCAACCTAGATACTAATGCTCATGCTCATGCCGGCAAGATACTGCTGAAGGGTCCCTGATATTGTGGCCTCTTGTGAGGCTACGCCAGTGCCTGGTAAACACCGAAATGGATGATCACAGCCAGCTACTGGATGGAACACAGGGTCCCCAATGCAGGAACTAGAGAAAGTACCCAAGTACCTGAAGGGGGCTGCAACCCTGTAGGTGGAACAACAACAGGATCTAACTAGTACCCCCTGGGTTTGTGTTTCTAGCTGCATTTGTAGCAGAAGATGACCTAATCGGCCAACAGTGGGAATAGAGGCTCCTTGGTCTCCCAAACTCCATATGACCTAGCACAAGGCAAGGCCTGGGCCAAGTAGTGGGAGTGGGTGGGTAGGGGAACAGAGGTGGGGGGAGGGGTATGGGAATCTTTCGGGAAAGCATTTGAAATGTAAAAAAAAAAAAAAAAAAAAAAAAAAAAAAAAAAAAAAAAGAAAGGCAGGGCAAATTATGGAAACCCAGAAATGTCCACCCATAGATATTCGAATGGTGATTTAAAAAATTAATAAAAAAAAAAAAGAGGTACCTTACTCCTGGACAACTATCATCATAGCCCAATGCCTTGTAATGAATTTAAGACTTGGAAAAACAGTCATTTTTGAGGGTTATAAATTTCCTTTTTGGTGTTTTAATTGTTCAAAGTTTAAAGAATCTTGGTCTATGTACTTTTGTTATTTTATCACTAAAGACCACTATGTTCTTTTCTATTTCTTCTATTGCAATTTTAAATAAACACAGCAAACTTTTAAATAATTGCAATGAAGTTGAATTTATCTATATGATTTTTAGAACACTAAACAAAGGCCTAATTTCCAACACTAAGTGGAAACACCCAGGTCTTGATGAGTGTCTGGCCTTCTAGAAGTTACAATGTCTCCCTTGGCCTCTTCTGGTGCTCTTTGCCTCCCACCAAATGCAAGAAGACTCAGTCTGAGCCTAGGAATCTTTGTGTGTGGCCAGAGCCTGACCATAGCAGGAAACAAAAACAAAACCACCAATGAAGCCTTCCTTGTTTCACTTGGTTGTGTTTCTCTCTAAAGTTTGCCATTAGGGATAAAGGGATGGGGCTTTGTAAAGGAGCATGGACTACACATTAGTGTGTTCTACAATGCCTTGGAAAAGAATTTCTCAGATCACTGTCCTATTGAGTGCAATGCAGACGAGCAAATACTGATAAGTCAGGGTAGAAAGACAGGGCAAATTATGGGGACCTGGAAAGAGAAAAGAGCATCTCACCCCCATGTCTAGTTTAAAGACTTTCACTAAGCAAGAACTCCAGCACCATTTGTTGTGAACGTGGCCAACATAGAGTCAACCTAGAGACACTTTGTGATGAAATTGCAATAAAGAAGGCTAAAAGTGGAAAATACTAAACCTTGGGTCAGGTCTCATTCTTTTCCCCAAACATCATCTGAGAACTTTGTTTACTAATAAAATGTTCTACTTTCCTGCATTCCTGAGAGCTAGATGGCTACCTTATGAATTGTAATCCTGTCAAGTGCCCATGAGAGCTATCCTAAGTTTCTGTTTAGATTCCTTAGCAATACTTTGTGGGTGATTGCTTCTAACCCTCTCAAAATCCTAATATGACTATTGTAAAACTGAAATGAACTATGACTATGCTCTTGGGTATGCCTTAGCTTTCTGTCTGAGTGCCTCTTTCTCAATCCTCATGCTCAAGCTCAATGGTTAAAATACATTACAAACACGCATACACACACACACACACACACACACACACACACACACAATCAAACAATAACAATGAAACTCTGTTTCATAATGAGTAGTCCTCAACTTCTTTACTTTGTCAAAACCACAAACCCTAGTTTGGCCTGAATTGAGGTCTCTAAAAGATAAAGGGGATTCCTCAAGCTGCTTCAGGCGACAGAGTGGAGTTGGGCCTCCTTCCCTGTCTCCCTTGACAATAAAAATCAAGAATAGCTTCCAGAGAACTGTAGATCTTCCCTACTTCTGTATCCTGGAGCCCATCAGCCACCCACACAGCACAATGGAACAAAACCTACCCTAGCCATCTGAACTCACAATCCTATTTGCAAATGAGATTTCTGAGTGCAGGCCTGCATGTGCTTGGCAGCTCATCTGCAGGCATTTGAAGCCCAAGGGAAAAAGCCTTTTCCTCTGGAATCTGTATCTTAATACAGCCTCACTGAGCCGGACGAGCTGGTCAAAAAAAAAAAAAAAAAAAGCCTTGTTATCAAAAAGTGTGGTTTCTCATAGTCAGTGGTGTCCCATAATTATTTTATTCAGGAGAAGTCAAATGTTAACGGATTGATTTTTTTCTCCTTTAATAAACAAGCATAGAGATGAAGGTTGTGAGGCCCAGAGCATACCAGAAACACAAAATGATTGCTTAATTGAGGTTGCTTTTCTTTTTCCAAAGAACACCTTTAGGTGATGATACTGTTAAGGCTGTAATCTTACTTTATGGCTGAATCCCCTGTCTTGTAATCTTGTAATCAGCATTTTTTTTTTTGACAGTGTGATTTGCTTTCAGTACAAGATCTAAACAAGTTTGGTCATTTGCTTAGAGAAATAAAAATGAATTCTGTACATGTGCTCTATGAGTTTTCTTAGCCTAGCAACATGCTGATGGTTTGCAGTCTCCTCTAGTGAATGCTCTATGTGTGGCTTGCTGAATGAATACATGATTGTGTCTGAATGTTATAATATATCCCTGCCTTCAAAGGAACACCGAGATTTCATTAATGCCATGTGAGTCAAAGAACAGCAAAGGGCCACACTGATGCATACATTCAGCATCAGGTTAAAATCCCAAGGGGGCACCAATTAGCAAGTTAAATGCAGTTTCTATTTCAAGCTAGATTGCAAAGCAATGGGGTAATGCCACAGGCCTTTAAAGGGAACGAATTTTAATTGATCAACCTGTAGTCCTTGAATCCAAATGAGCCCTCTTCACATTCCCAAGGGGGGAAACCCTAATTCTAGGTCAGCTCAAGAATGTAGGAGAGTATATTTCACACAGGATGGCACGTTCAAATTAGTAGTGTTCTTTCCATGGGCCTAATCATAATGGAAAGCTTGTTTGTAAATCCTCTAACTGCTTGGGTTAAAAAGCGAGGGATTCATTTGGGTAATTGTCACCCACCCCCACCCCACCCCCATGCCCTGGGCTTTGCTGCTAGACTAGCACTGCCAGGTATTCAGTGAGTAACCTTGGAAACAAAGATAATTACTTTCCAGTCTTCACTCTCAATGTAAAGATCACACAAAATGAGGAGTGGGAATGACTCTGTGTGGGCCCTTTTTCTGACAGTTGCTGTTCTGCAAAGAGAGCGTTTCCAAGCCTCTCAGCAAAGTCCTGGATCCAGTTGGGCACTCTCTTTACATTCTGGATCAAGCACCACAGGGAGGAACAGGAGCAAATAGGAGAGTGTTTTAAGCAAGGTGCTCATGCGGATAAATTTGCTTCCCCCAGAACATTAAGTTCCCTGGGCACATCGTGAAATGTTGGTAAAGTGAATGCTATATTCAGATTCTAATGGAAATCATGCCATTGCAGATCTGTACTGATAACTGGGCATGGTACCAAGGTACTGCACACAGTGCTATTTCTAGGTTTTTTTTTCCCCTACAAAATCTTCAACTACTTGAACCTTGTTTATCTTTCATGGAAAAGGTTTGTGAATGATATGTTTTTCTTATAAGTACTTACCATGAATAAGCCTGACTCAAGATGATTTCTGTTTTGGGGATGTGATCTCATTATGTTATCCCGGGTAGTGTTGAACTGCTTGGCTCCAGCAGTCCTCCTGCCTCAGCCTCCCAAGTGATTGACACTACAGGTACAAGCCGCACTACCAGGTCGATTGATGTATGCGTGGGAGTTGTGTTTGTTTGTTTTGCTGGGGACCAAAGTCAAGAGTAGAAAAGTGCTCTACCACAGAGCCACATACACAGCTCAAAATAAATATTTTAAGGACTACTTAGTTGTAAAATATGTGAATTTTGAAAATGGTTACTTCATTGAAAGCAAAGATTCCTCTTTCCCTATAATATATGCACTGTCCAATGACTAATTCAATATGGAACTTTCTATATCATATAGTGAAATTGAAACTTAACAACATAGCATACATATTAAATTCAAAGCTCTCCTAAATCCACTGAACTTGTCTCATAGCTTTACTCTGTATTATGCTGCAAATGTGCCTTGAAACACTTATTAAAAGGTGAAGACAGTTTTTATAACATTAAACCAGACTTTAATTTTGAATCAGAACAGAGATAATCTATATTTAAACAAAGTGAGCACTGAGGTAAATCTTATAGCCCTAGCCAACCATCCCAGAGAGGAAGGAGTGAGACAGCCTAAGGTTTCACAGTCACATATCGTTTAGGACCTGCTGTGCCTGCAGAAAACAGGCTGGCACACCTTGATGTGCACTGCCTAGTATATGTATACTAGGTGTAGATGACTAAGATAGACCACAGTCTGGCAGAACACCTGGGAGCCCAAGTAGGTGGGAGCCAACAAGATAACCAGCTAATCTTTCTTTCAGAAAACAACCTCTGTGGAATGGAAATGCCAGAGAGTCTTTTCCACTTGTGACGGTCAGAAGTACACAGGCAGTGGCTTCCTCTGAAGCAACTAGAGCAATTATTCAGCTCCAGAAATACTGCTAAGATCTGTTCATACAGGGTAAGGAGACACGTTTGTTTTTCACATAGTCTGGTGTTTGATAATCTGGATGCTCATATGCTTCGTCTTGGGTTATAATAGTAGTAGGCATTAATTAAATGTATCCCCCTGCCCCTCTCCTGCTTCCCCTCCCCCTCCTCCTCTCTTTGATTCAGGGCCTTGACATGTATCCCAGGCTGTCTTTGACCTAGTGATCGTGTTGCCTAAGTTTACAAGTGTTAGTATTACAGGCCGGCACTGCTGTCTGGATAAATCTCCATCTTGGCAGGATGTACAGTTTGCTTCCTCTGCACGGCTATTGTGTGATCAATCCTCTCTTCTGTTCCTATCACTCAGCTTTGCTGGGTCTTAAAATGAACTCTGTTTCATCTGGAATATAAGATTTCTGATCCTTCATGGAACAAAACTGCGTTCAATGTCCAGGTCATCCTCGGATGGGAAGTAACATCAGTACAAAATTACCCATGTAATATTTAAGCTCATATGTAATGATCAGCCAGCCGTAGTGTTTTCCATGGTACCTAATAACTCAGAAGTCCCCACATAGGCAATATGGGATTGGACTGCCTGGTACATCATATTTCTCTCTCCTTTAGGGAACATGTAGATCTGAAGGTAAGAAAATTAATTTGATAAAGATTCATATGTTACATTTACTCAAATATTTATTTGAACTCATAAAAAGTTAATTGAGATAATTTAAAAGGTGAAGAAGACATTTCAAATATTGACCAAAAGACCATGGGAAGTAACTTAAAGTACTTAACATCAAAATCACTGCGTGCACATTGCCATACCCCCTCCATAAAAATCACATCTCTCCTCAAAACCACACTCCCCGGGTGGTAAATTCGTGTGCTGATTTGCTCTGCAAGGTGCCAAAAATGTAGCTAAAGTGAGAAATGCAACCAAGTAAAAGGAAGAAATATAAATGTACAAACAGGATATTGTTGCTAGAGTCTTGGGCATTCAGGAGGTTCGTGATCATCATACAAATATATAAAATTTTCAGGAAGTTGTTTATTTCAACCCATTGTTTTCTCCCTTGGAAAAACACGTCAATGCTGCAAAAGAAAAAGCAAACATATCATTAGGGTTTTTTTCTCTTTAATTGTATTAAGATATGACTAACAAACAGAAACTGTATATTTACCATGCAATGTTATGTGATGTTTTGATATATGCATACACCATGAAGTGATTAAATCAAGTTAATTAGTGTCTATAACAACTCACACATTTTTTTTGTGGTTAGAACACTGACAATCTACTCTTAACAGTTTTCAAACATGTAATACATTATTAGCAGTAGTCACCATTCTGGACAACATTCCTCCAATATAATTGACATTTTGTGTCTTCTCAACAGTTTCCCATTACTTTGGCCCCGTTCTCCTTCTGCTTCTTCAAACTCAATATTTAGATTTCACATACAAGTGAGATCACACAGCATCCTTCTGTATCTAGCTTAGTTCACTTAATGAAATATCCTCTAAGTTTATCATTTGGTTTAGTTTTCATGAGATATTTTTAGGGTTGGCTTATAGATAAGTACAAGTCAAATGAGGTATAAGACCCCACTTTTACTTACAAAGGTATCTCCTGATTCTAAGCATCCAATGTGAACTGCAAAACAAGGCATAGTATAGCCATCAGCTTTGGTTCAAATGACAAATAATTGCAGACTAAATTAAGATGATATCCTTGTAAAGAATTGAAAATGTATGCTGACTTTAGAACAATGACTTGGCAAAACCTAGCCTGGTAAAAATTTGCATTCATGACTCTAAAAAAATTCACCCCTTTCTTTATCCAGTCCCACTGCCATGTAACTACAGTTCCCTACCTACCATGGGTATAAGTTCTAATGCCTGATTCTAGACACGTGATTTGCTTTGGTCAAGGAAATGATACAGAAGTGTCTTTAAAAGTATCACATGCTTACTCAGTTGCTCCTCTGCTATTGCCATAACAAGAGTATGCCCAAGCAAACCTTTGACCCAAGAAGAATGAGAAACCTGTAGCAAAGAGCTAAAAAAAACCTCAACCAGGTCCCACCTAGCACACAGCTCCAGAAACTGAGACCTGAAGACTCAGAAATGACTACAACCAAGATTATCTCAACACAAAACACATGAGCCACAGTGAAAACATCTTTTGTTTTAAGCATTGGCTTTGGGAGCTATTTGTTAGGCAGCAAAAGCTAATAATAATATTGTGCCATTTTTTTCAAAGCTTTTTCCATTGCGAGTGTCAATTATTAAGACATTCGTTTTCCATTCAGCTTTAGTGCTATTCTTTGTGTGTTTCACTTATGTGAGTGGGACAAATTGTTTCTAAGTAGATTAAATACCTTTTTATTACCAATGACTGGACTTAAAAAAAAAAATCTGCAGGCAAGGGTGAAATGCCTCCTGGGGCAAAAACTAAGGCTTGGTTCTCTCCACAGCCCTTGCTTTCTTCTCTACTTCAAAAGTTGGTGAGCCAGATACTCTATTTCTCCCTCTCTCTTATAGCTAGTGGGTCATGGAATCCAGACATGGGCTGTGAGCCCCAAGAAGTATGCATCTGACATCTTTTAGAAAGCTTTGCTTCCCAGTATGCATCTGTAGAGTTTGCAGAGCCCTACGTGGTCTCTGACATTTGTAGCATGGCCGTGATATGGGCTGCGTTGTTCTCCTTACTGAGATAAAACGGAGAGAACTAAGCAACTTGCTCAAAGCTTCACAGCTTCTAAGTGGAAAAAAGTCGGATTTTAACGCAGGTGTCCTAACTCTGAGGCTCTTTCCAGTCTACTAACAAGGGTGATTTGAATGGCTTTGAACTAGCGGGGAAAGCTGGAGGCCATTAATGGTTATAAAGTGAAATGGTCTCCAGAATTTCTGTAGAATTTGGTGTGTGTGTGTGTGTGTGTGTGTGTGTTATGAATACAACATGAGATCTACTTTCAACATTTAATTGTAAAATACACTTGGCTTAAGTGAAAGGTATAATATAATCTCTAAAGATAATTCATCTTGTTTAAATGAAATTTTATATCTATTAATGTGTGGTCACTTGTTTTTTTCCTTTCACAAGCCCTTAACAAGAATCTTTTTGATTTTATGAATTTGACTAGTTGGGTAGGAGCCTCATATAAATGAAACTATATAGTGTATGTCTTTCTGTGAGTGGTATATTTCACTTTGCATAATGCTGCCTAGTTCATCCACGTCCTACAGGAAGGAATTTCTAAGACTGAATTGCATTCCCTTGTGTATTAACAGTACGTGTTCTTTATCTAATGTACTGTTAGATAGTTAAGGGAATTTTGTTTTATTTTTCTAGCAACTTTTGAAAGTCACCAAGGGGAAGTAAGATGCCATTTTTTCACTGTCCTGGAGTTTTAGACGACATGTAGATTCACTGACTGGCTATCTCACAGATTTATACTGGGGTATCATGCTGGTTCTATCTCTAACCATTCCTTCTCATACTTCTACCCACTGAGTTCACTGAAGCACATATGCACAGCTTTTGCAACATGCCGAGGCCATCAGACTTCCTGCCTTCTGCTTACAACTTTAGACTGAAACCCCACCTCTCCATGCCATCAGCATGTGGCATGTGACCCACAGAATGGTATAAGTCTGCTTATGTGCCTCATCTCCTTCCCCCTGCATTTCCCACTATAATTCCCCTGCCACAGGCTATGACTTTCTGAAGGCTATGCACATGCCCTAGCCATTTCTGTTTCCATCTGATTGCTGGTTGACTGTACCTGACACAGGAACCTCAGGACAGATGAATTGGACCACTGGAGAAATGAGAACTGAGTTGTAGTTACAGATAACCTCACACTCCTCGATGTAAGGCAGCAGGAATGAGCAAGGGGTCAGGGATTCAATAAACCAGGACTGATGATTTGATGTGCTACGTCCCTACTGTGCTGTCAATTCTTCTCTAGACCCCAGAGTCCCTTCATGACTAAAGTATGCTACATTCAATTTATTGCAGTGAGCGCTGTGCTGGGTGACATATGGTCAGCTTTTCTGGCTAAGTGAGAGGTCCATGACAAGCTGACCTTGAAGCTCAGACATTCCTTGGACTTCTCTGAACAACATAAAAGGGGTGATGATCCATAGCAAATTGTCACTGAAGCATATTCTGTGAAGTGTGATTTCTCACTGAAAAAATGTCCAGACGGTAAAGCACTGTCTGCAGCCCAGAAATGGTACCATTTATATGACAGGCTTGATGTGGACTCTGATCACTAGGAATCTTCCCAGCTAAGTGAAACTGTGGCTTTCCTGAGAAATATTATTTAGGCTGTACTAGCCTCAAGGGAACTAGGCTCCTATCCCTTACCCATTATGCCTAAGGGCAAAATCAGTCCGTAAAAACCTTGGTTAAACAGGGGGATACTGGGTCTATGCCACAAGCCTATACTTCACATGAGAGTATAGGAAGAGCTGATGGCAACGACAGCAGCTTTGATTACCTAGTATGTGCTAGACATAGAGCCCGATTGTTCTTGTAGGAGCCAGGCAGGAAGTAATAGGCAGGACAGTGGAAATACTGTAATCATCTTTTAGATAACCTTGTAGCCTACCAAGCCCCTTCTCATAAAATTTAAGAGACCCAGTGAGCCCAGGCAAAGAACTCTGTTTGTAAATAAAGTCAGACATAATCTTCCCTGGACTACAAAATCCCAGAGTAGAGTCTGTAGCACTGGCCTCATGGGACTTATTGTGTCTGGGAATACCTGGCAGATATCAGAATACAGAAAGTCGGCAACCAAGAGACCAGGACTCTCTTCTCTGAGTCAGGGCTCTAATTTAGAAATGGAATAAATGGGAAAACATCCAGAGCTAAAATTGCCCATGCTGCAAAGCACACTTGTTTGTCAGGATGTTGGAATGCAAGTGTGGTGGGCAATCGCCAGGGCCACAATGCTTTGCAAACCAGACAACAGTTGTGATTCTGCTATGCCCTAGCCTCATGAAGGGATAGTGAAGTACCCTGCTCAAAACGATTACTCAATATGTCTTTTCTCCCCCCAAATTTAAAAGCCAGAAGCCCAAGCTCCAGCTTCCCTTCGGACATGGGACATTTTGGCTGGCGCAAGAAATATACCAAATACCTCCCCGGTGTCACTCTATGTCCAGGCTGAGGCTCATGTGATGTTTACGCCTCACCATGACCCATTTATAGCTGTCTTACTCATAGTCACTGTGATCTCACACACATCATGTGGGAAATGGAGTCCACTCAACACTTGTCTGCATTCGTTCCTTTAACCACACACTCTGCGGGTGGGGTGGCAATTACTCCCTCCTGTGTGGTGCTAAATCATACAGCCATAAACACAATGACACTCAAGAGTAGTGTCACTCAAAGGCATTGCCATGAGCTCTGGTTTCATTTGCAATGGCTGACCATACACTCAGAGCACACTGGTTCAAGCCTTCTCATGCATTGTGGGGTTAGCAAAAAATAAGGCAAGGTCCTGGCATTTGTGGAGTCTTCTAGAGTTTACAAGGTACATTCACTCACAGTGTCCTATACGGTCAGCATGATCACACCATGGGGTGAGTAGTACAAGCTACAGCAACATGTAAGGGACACCACAGACCCAAAGACAGAGAAGAAGGTATGTGCCATTTATAACTCTATCTGCACAACTCCAAGCCCAGAAATCTTTTTAAAATCTGAAACAGATTCATAAAGTCAGTGAAACAAAACTCTAAGTCAAATATTAGAAGTGTTTTACTAAAGTATGTGACAAAATCTTCTCTAGTAAAGTGGAGCTCAGTAACCTCTAGTGATGGACAGAAAGATAAGTTGAGGGGATGGCGGTCTCAACAAAGATTTTTTCCAAAGATTGAAAAAAGCCTTTGATATCATGTATGCCTTAACACTCTGGGCCTAGAGACAATGGTGATCATATCAAAAATACCCAGAATCCTCTCAAAACTATCAAACAATGATCTGTAGCAACCATAGGTTCTAGAACAATCCCAATGAATAGCCAATGTCTTGACATATATAATTAATGGAAAATGAAAAAAAAAAGTGGGCATCCCTGCTTTCTTTCATTAGCGCATGACTAAAAACCGTTGTCCTAGAGAACACCTTAAAGCCGACTGACTGACTCTCCTATGGTAACACTGATCATGATGAGCAGTTTAAACTCTCAGCATTCAAATAAAATAAAAAGTATGGCTTTGGGGGAATTGTAACTAGCTAAAGACTAGGAGCTCTTTCCCCTATGCTAAATTATTTTTTGAAACTTTCCTAAAATGAGAATAGGTAATCTGCACAGGCGGTACAGCTTGGTGTCCATTCATCAGTACAGCAGTGGAATAGCAGATACAAAGAAATCGATCTGTAGTATATCAAAAATTTGACTTATAGGACTGGAGGGATGGCTTAGTAGTTGGTGCTTGCTGCCCTACCAAAGGGCCCAGGTTCAGTTCTGAAAGCCTGGTTAGGTTTCCAGTACCCATATCAGGGAGCCCTCAACTGCCTGTTAATTACAATTCCAGGGGATCCAATGCTCTCTTCTGACTTCTGCATTCACATGTGTGCACCCCTCCCCCCACCACATACACATGCCCTCACACACATGTAAATTTAAAAAGTAAATCTTTTTAAAACATTGACTTAAATGTTATTGTACTTGTTCAAATGAATACCAATATTGAATAAATAAGTTTTTCATCTTCTCAGAGTTTAGCAGAATTTTTAAAACTGTACAAATAAATGAATGCCAGATNTATGGTTTATTGGAGTTTCTCTTGTTTGTTCTCATTTTACTTCTTTTTTTTTCTTGTGGCTAGAGGTTAAACACAGGGTCACACACAGGATAAGAAGTGCTCTACCATTAATTTATACCCCTATCCTCTTTGACGAGTGCTATACCCTCATCCCCCTTGATGAGTATTTTTTCTTGATTTGTATGTAATCTCCAAATTAAAGTGGCTTGATTTAAATTTTCTGCTTTCAGGCCTTTGAAAAACATTAAGAAACCACGTGTCCAATAATAGTTCTGTTAGGAAAACTGGCACAGCTACTGGACAAAATACAAGAAATACAATGATATGATAAACAATAAATGGAAATTTTAATACAAATAGTATTGAGAGTACATTTCCTTTAACCATTGATTAAGATGTCAGTGTTTTCAGAACTTAAAAAGATCAACAAACTGAAAGGCCCAAGTGAGGACACCTCAATCCCACTTGGGAGGGAGAAGAAACCAATCACAAGTGGAAAGGGAGGGAGGAACCTGGGTGGGAAAAGGGGGTGAGGGAACAGGATCTGGTATCCCTGCTTGGGTGGAGGAAAGGGACTGAAGCCCTGAGTGCCAGCAGAAAGAATGGAAACAGGTAACCTTGGGAGGTAGGAGGTGGGGGGTGACCCTCCAGAATGCACCAGAGACCTGGGAGGTCAGAGACTCTCAGGAATCAAAGGGAGGGACCTTAGATGAAAGGCCCTACAGGGGAGAGAGGGAACTTGTGAAGCCCACCTCCAGCAGGAAGACAGGACTTCAAGTGAGAGATGGAGTTGCTATCCCACAGCCAAAACTCTGACCCATAATTATTCCTGTCTGAAAGAGCTGCAGAGATGGAAATGGAGAGGAACCTGAGGAAAAGAAGGTCTAGTGAAAGGCCCAACATGGGATCCAGCTCAAGGGGAGGTCCCAAGGCATGACATTATTACTGAGGCTATGGAGCACTCACAAAAAGGGATCTTTCATGACTGCCCTCTGAAAGACCCAACGAGCTGCTGAAAGAGTCAGATGCAGAAATTTGCACCCAACAAATGGACAGGAGCTGCTGACCCCTGTTGTTGAATTAGGGGAAAGCTGGAAGAAGCTGAGGGGAAGGGTAACACTGTAGGAGGACCAGCAGTCTCAATTAACCTGAACCCCAGAGATCTCTCAGACACTGGACCACCAGACACACATACAGCAGAAGACTACAGGTTCTGGGTTCAGTCAGAGAAAATGCACCTAACCCTCAAGAGACTGGAGGGCCCAGGGAGTTTAGAGGTCTGGTGGGGTGGGGGATGGGGACATCCCCATGGAGACAGGGGGCAGGGAGGAGGTATGGGATGTGGAACAGTCAGAGGATTGACCAGGAGGGGGATAAAAATCTGGAGTGTTAAAAAGAAAGATTAAATAAAAAAATTTTAAAAATGTTAGTGTTTTAATTCCCAACTCTTGGAGATCTTTATATAACTATACATTTCATGGAGGAAAAAAAAATCCCCTTTTTCCAGACATTTCTCATGCATCCCATACAAGCTTGAACTCATCATGTAGCTGAGAATGGCTTTGCATTTCTGATGCTTCTGACCAACCTCTCCAAAAAAATTACAGGTTTATGGTTGTGGCAACTGATCTTATGGCTTAATGCAAGCACTCTACCACCTGAACTCCAGTCCCTAAGCCCCTTTTCTTGATAGGATTGTCTGTTGAATGTTGGGTATTTTTTTTAAAGATTTTATTTATTTATTTCTTATATATATGATGAGTACACTGTAGCTGTCTTCAGACACACCAGAAGGCGGCATCAGATCCCATTACAGATGGTTGTGAACCACCATGTGGTTGCTGGGATTTGAACTCAGGACCTCTGGAAGAGCAGTCAATGCTCTTAACCACTGAGCCATCTCTCCAGCCCCTGTTGGGTATTTTTTAAGTTCAAATATTAATTATATAGGATTAGGATGATTTGTATGGCTATCTAAGAAACATAAGTGAATGCCTTAGTCCTGCACATATTCCCAATCATTCAACTATTTTAAAAGCTAATTATGACCTAATCCTAACCTTAGAAGATATCAGAAAAATATTTCTTTAGACGGGGTCTCTCCACTAGATAGCTCTGGCTTTCCTGGAACTCTATATAGACCAGACTAGCCTTGACTCAGAGCCTTGAACTCACAGAGGTCTGTTTGCTTCTGCCTCTTGACTGCTTGAATTAAAGCATGTGATACCATGCCTGGCTTCACCAAAATATTCCAACTGCATAATCTTAAGAGTTAAAAGGTCAGAAAAGGATGTTCACAGAAAGGAAAAAAAGAGCCCATTTATAGGCTATTGTAAATCATTCCTATGTTGTGGGCATTTTTTAAAAAAACTCAAAATAGGATCTCAAGGTTGGCTGTACACTGGACTCACCTGGAGCTTTGTTTGTAACCCCCAAACCCAGGCTGCTCCTGAGCAATTACACCAGACTCTCTGGGGGTTTAATCAGTTTTTACAGTTTCCTAGGTCTTCTAATGTAAAGCTAAGGTTGACAATCACAGGTCTAGAAGGTCTACTCACACTTCAATGTCTAGATGCCCTAGAGATCTTATTAAACTGCAGATTCTGACTATATAAGCTCTGGGGATGGGGTATGAACTTGTTTATGCCCCCTACTTTCCTAGGAGGTGCTGTTGTTCCACGGAGCATGCATGGGAAACAAAGAAAGGGTCTAGTGAGGTGATTCTGACTAGGGCTTGCCAGCATACCACAGACATGTATGAAGGTACCAATGGCATAAGTGAGCATCCTTGAGCAATCCCCACAGCAGAGTTGTCTGGCCCCAAAGTCAACAAATACAGAGGGGAAAGACAAACCCCAGTCTAGAGAGATCTGTCTCTGGTGAGGGAAAAAAATGCTTCCAAACTTGAGCCAGAACAGAGCATTTGGTCTCTGGTGCAATAAAAGGTTTCTTCTGGGAAGCACTGCCAATAAAACTTGAGAGATTTTCTGATAAACTTAATGAGATTAAGAATCCCTTCTGGGAAATTAGATTTACCTGCTTTGTTAAATTTGCCTTGTAACAGAATTTAATGATCACTTGTACCCAGACTCACAATGTTTGCTAGCCTTACTTTTTATTCTCTCATTCCAAGATTTGAACAGGATTTCTTTAAGCTACTGTGAAATAAAGCTTTGATGAATGCTCGGAATCAGTGCATCAGCGAAACTGCTTTAACACCCTTAGCCCAACCTGCCTGAGCTCCTGACTAGAGATTTGGTCGTGTTTTCTGTGTACCTGTTGTGGAAACCAAACCCAGCCTTCAAATCCCAGCTCTCCTTCTTTCTTCCTGTGCGCCCTGGACAAGTTATCTAACCATTTGAGCCCCAATTGGTTTTTTGATTGATTGATAGAAAAATAACAGTGTCAAGCTCATTTGATGGTTGTGAGGATAATGCATCAAGGCATTTTGCAGACTGCCTCCCACATAGCGTGAACTGTGCTATTATTCTCAAAGATCCACGCAATGCTTATGAATCAATGCATTCTTCCTCCTCTGTTTTCCAAGCAAGATTTCCAGTTTGTGTCATCTCAGCTTCAAGTCCTTAGTGGTATTGATGGTTGAGAGAGAACTAAATGTACTGAGAGGAGAAATGAAGGGAGTTAAGTGAGGGCTTGACAGCCATCAAAATGGCTCTGCTGTCATGCAGACCTGTTGACTTGAGTTCAATCCCCAGGACACACATGGTGGAAGGGGAAAATAGCCTCCTGTCCTTTGATCACCACATGAATGCCACGGAATGTGTGTACCACATACATATGCACTCTCACACGCAAGCACACACACACACCACCACCAACAACAACAATAATAACAACAACACTAGAGTAGCAACAATAATAGTAGTAGTAATAAATGAAATCATAATTTAAAAAAATGAGTGGGCTAAAACTAAATTATAGGAAAAAAAGGACTTAGGAACTCAGTAGAAAACTGATTTTCTCAGGATAAAAAGGCATTTCAATTCCATGGAAGGCTGAAGAAAATTCTCTTGGGTCATGGAAACATTACCCATGTGGCAGTAAATATAAGATAGCTCCTAAGTGACAGGATTCTGGGGCATGCAGTGGGAATTAATACTGAGCACTTATCTGTCACTTCAAAGGAGAAGGTTTTACTTTAAATAATGTGGAAATGGACAGACTCTTGGATCCCATGGCTTAATTTTGCACAGGGGAACTAGGCCTTGTGAGAGAGATAGATCCATTCCTAACACTTTAACCATTAATAAAACCCTGCTATAAATGGAACTTGAGAGAAAAGGTAGCTTGTCAGAGGGCAAAGGAGCCATCCCCATTAGACAAAATAGGTCAGGCAGCAAGAAAGATGGCATGTCTCCTGACTAGATAAGTTGATCAAGGATGACAGGCCTTGTCATTTTTAGACTGACTTAAAAAGGATAAAGAATATACAAGGGGTTTCTTGTTTCCTTTCTTCGAAGATAACTATATCAAATAGGATCTTGGAGCAAGCTGAAAATATTTACCACAGTTTTCAGGTTTGTGTTTAAAGCCTGTATGTATGTGGGTGTGAATGTGTTTGTATATGTTCAGAAATACGGTTTTGTTTTTTTAAATACCATGCTTCCTGCAGAGATTTCTTTATTTTTATTATTTTCTTTATTTACATTTCAAATGCTATCCCGAAAGTTCCCTATACCCCACCCCCGCCCCTGCTCCCCTACCCACCCACTCCCACTACTTGGCCCTGGCCTTCCCCTGTGCTGGGTCATATAAAGTTTACAAGACCAAGGGGCCTCTCTTCCCAATGATGGCTAATTAGGCCATCTTCTGCTACATATCCTGCAGAGATTTCTTAAGGCTGAACCATTATTTTGATTTTACTGGTTTTGCTGGTTGTTCTGATTTTTGTTCTCAGAATTCAAAAAAGAAGGCGAGAAAATAAATTCAAATGGAAGAAGTTAAATAAAGTGAAGAAAATTTTAAATCTATCTCAAATGTAAAATTTTTAGTTCATTTGCCCCCCCCCCTGCTGCCCCGCTCCCTTAGACTCAAAGACATGAAGAAATCATATCCCTACTGCTCTTTGTTTAGACATAGTTTATAGTGGTTTCATCTTCTAGGGGCATCAGGAAAAATGCTATCATGCTTAAAAATAATCTTTCCCATCTTCACAAAGATTAACAATTTAATGTTTCAAATATGTATTCAAAATAGTAAACTAGACATAGTTGCACTTGCCTCTAATGTTGAGACTTTGGAGGCAGGCAGATTATCACAGTTTGAGGCTATCCTGGTCTACATGGCAAGTTAAACTCAAGATTATAAAGTAGTACCCTATCATAGAAGGACAAAGAAGAGGAGTAGGAAGGGGAAAGAAAAGGAGGAAGAAAAAAAGGAGAAAGGAGAAGAAGAGAGGGGAGGAGGAGGGGGAGAGGGAAGGAAGGGATGAGGGAAAAGAAAGAAGACTGAAGGAAGAGGAGAAGGAAGAAGGAGAAGGGGAGGAAGAAGAAGGAGGTGGGAGAAGAAGGAAATGCAGGACAAACAGTCCTTGGTAAGGTTGGTAATGATGAAAAGGGATTTTAGAGACAGAAGCACAGAAAATATGTTTGTGTGTGTTCGCATGTGTGTGTGCATGTGTGTGTGTGTGTGTGTGTGTGTGTGTGTGTGTGTGTGTAATATAGCAAATATCTATATGGCTTTGGGCTTTCTTCTCTGAAACTTTGTCCTCTCAAAATAAAAATTCTGAAATAGCCCCCAATAGTGCATTACAAAATTGACGAAGGGTGACTTGCAGCACTAGATCACAAAAGAATTCACATGCTCTGTGGCAAGCCAGTTGCCATGGTAGGAAAGCAACCCAATGGGTGAGGTCTCCAGGGAAGGCACAAAAACCTACTGATAACAGTCATCCACACCTACCCAGCAATGTGAGAGATCACCCTGAGGCTGGACCATGTGGTCTCGTCAAGACTTTATTCCACTTTGTATCTTGACCACACTAGGCTGGAATCATTTCCCTTGGCCCCTTCTGAATAAATTAATACGTATTGTTCTTAGAAGTCTCTAAGTTATGGTACCTAATTGCACAGCAATAAACAGCTATTATTAATTGCCTTAGCTAAGTCCAGCTGTTATATTTTCTACCATTTAATAGCTATTATTGAAAAGAATCATGAAAATTTGATGTTACATTTGATGGTCAGTTGCAAGATAGAAGCATAAGGCTTTGGGCATTTCTTGAAGTGATAGAAAGGAGACCATCAAAATGTATGGAACCAACATTCCAAGAACTGAAAGGTTTAGTCTTCTGAAAACAGATCAACCTGGCTTTGAGGCAAAGCTTAGAGGATCACACTTCAACACCTGGCTATTACTTCTTAGCACATCATGCTGAAAACACAACCCATTTCTGTTTGCACACCCAGACTGGGCTTGTTAGGGAGCCAACCCCGGCACCGCCTGGAGGGTTAGGATTCAGAGGCTGGATAGCCCAGCGACCTAGGATAGAGCCAAACATGACTGAGAAAAACAAATGTCAATGAAAGGATTCCTAATGATATTCTGCTTTATTCATAGAATAGTGCTTAGCTCAATTGTCATCTTAGAGGCCTCACCCACCAACTCATGGGGGCAAATATAGAAACCCACAGTCAAATACTGGGCAAAACTCAGAGAATTCTGCATAAGAAAGGGAAGAAGGATTGTAGAAGCCAGAGGGGTGGAGGACACCACACAAAAATGGCCCACAGAATCAACTAACCAGGGCTCATAGGGACTCACAGAGACTGAAGTGGCAAGCCCAGAGCCCACAGGGGCCTCTGCTAGGTCCTCGGCATACCTGTTGTGGTGGTTGCGCTTGGTGTTTTTGTAGGACTCCTAACAGTGGGAGTAGGGCTGTCTCTGACTCTTTGGACAGCTTTTGGAGCCCTTTCCATCCTATTGGGTTGCCTCATTCAGACTTAATAGGAGAGGAAATGCCTAGTCTTACAGCAACTTGATAATGCCATGGCTGGTTAACATCCATAGGAGACCTGCCCTTTTCTGAAGAGAAACAAAGAAGTGGATGGGAGTGGGAGAGTGAAATGGGGAGGGGATGAACTGAGGACAGGAGGGAGAGGAAACTATCGTCAGGATTAAAAAATAATATTTTTTTTAAAAAGGAAAAAATACAGTTTTCAAAAAAAAAAAAAAAAA
>NC_034613.1:136189961-136200633 GCF_900095145.1 Mus pahari | reverse complement strand
TCTTCCAAAGGTGCAGAGTTCAAATCCCAGCAACCACATGGTGGCTCACAACCATCCTTAACGAGATCTGACTCCCTCTTCTGGAGTGTCTGAAGACAGCTGCAGTGTACTTACATATAATAAATAAATAAAATATTTAAAAAAGACAAAAATAAACTCTATAGCCAGGTGGTGGCGCATGCCTTTAATTCCAGTACTGGGGAGGCAGAGGCAGGCAGATCTCTTGAGTTCAAGGCCAGCCTGGTCTACAGCGTGATTTCTAGGACAGCCAGGGCTACACAGAGAAACCCTGTCTCGAAAACCAGGGAAACAAAAAGAAACTGCAATCAGATAACCACTTATTTTGTTAGAGGGAAATGGGTTTGGACGAGGCTTAAACGCTACCAAATTGGTGATTAAATCCACGTGATTCTCCAGGGTAAAGGACAAAATCTGGAAGACCAGAGAGTAGGAGAGAGGGACCGCTGCATAGGTCTGGGTCTTGGGCTTTGGTTAGAATTGATGGCACTGGTGGTCCTCTGCCGCATGAGGCTGTGGCTTTACAAGAACTGCTAGATACACAACATTGCACCGACAAAGGTGCAGCATGCCTGCGGGAACTGGGATGACTTCAGCCCCCTTTTAAGCACAATTTGGCTATTGTTTGGATTCCTATGCCAGTGCGGATGGCTTAATATCTTGCTCCATGTCTTGTCTCAAGAATAAGCCATGACTCACCAATGAGTCACTATACACGTATGTATACATCCATACCAAGAAAGTGTGACTGGTTTTCACATGTAGAGACTTGCATCCCAACAGACTTGCTGTTCAGCCAAAGAAGCACTTTCCAAATTCGGAATGAGTGCAGGCTGTTTGGGAATAGAGGGTGTGATAAACGTCCTCAACTAATTTTTTGTCAGATAAGCATCAAAATCACCTTTTGTTCCCCGCTCTATATTTCCAAAAAGAGGTAACAGGCAGGTCCCTAAGACTCGCGTGTGCAGTCAGTACCACAGACCAAGGCTCCAACTGTATCTAGCATTTTGCTCTAGTGTAAAGATAATCAGGATTTTTTTTAAGTGATTCTTGCCTAGAGCCCAAGCCTGGACAACTCAATTGTTCAGAAATCAACTTCAGTTCTTATGTCATAATATTTTAAAATAAACTATAAAACTGTCTATCACTTATCCAAGTAGCTGCAATCCTTTGGTTCTGTCTGCTCTTGGACATGAAGAGTGTTCAAATTTAGAGCCTCCTTTCTGAGCCTCCTTACTTCCACTACTTTGACACACATAAAAGCATGCTTGAGTGCAGATTATTAAACCCAGCTCTGCTGTGTTATTGCATGCCTAGAACTTGACAAAGCCTTCATTAGAAATGTTTTCATATAGGGCTGACTTAGTAAAGGATCTGATGCACAAGCATGAGGGCCTGAGATACCTAATACCCACATAAAATTCTGGCATAGCTGTAACCCCGGCATGGAGAGCAAGAGGGAGCAGAAATAGATAGATCCTTTGAGCTCAATATCCAGCCAGTCTAGCCTTCATGAATGAGCTCTAGGTTGAATGAAAAACCTTTGTCAAAGGATTAAGGTAGAGAGTAATCAAAGAAGGCATCCAATGGTGACCTCTGGCCTCCAGAAGTATTTGAACATACCTGTACAAACACCACACCTATTAAAGGTATATTTTCATACAGGTGGCAAAAAATGATTTCTCATAGTCTCAATCATTTCATCCAGAGATTTTCTATATTGTTTCTTACAAATGCATATAAATCTAGAACCCTCATCAGAATTTTAGAAAGAAGAGGCACTGGCAATACTGAACTGTGATTTGCCAACCTCTGACCTGTAGCACTGTAGAGCACTTAAGTATTGATAGAAATTGGGTGTGTCTATGAGTATAAGTGATGAGTAGGTACATCTATAGCATTGGCAGAAGTCCTCATCATTTACATGAGGATTGTCTCTTATGATATACAAAGTCTATTAAACTACTTGGGATCTGTCCTACCTGCCACTCAAAAAGCCTGCTTAGGATATGATTAAGTGTTGTACATTCCGAATTCTGGCTTCTGCACTGTCTAGCTGTGCCACATGGAGACAGAGCATGTATGTGCTCTGCCCTCCCCTCGTTTTCTCACTTATACATCGGCATCATCCTTACATGCACTTTTTTATTTGAGTCTCATGTGTGCTTAGAGCAGAGCCTGATCATTGGAAACAATGTAACAACAATTTGTGATGAACTGTTTCGCTGGTTTGTAGTTTATCTGAATTTCAGTGAGAGAGTCTGGCAAAGCTTCTTACTACACATTTGAATCCTGGCTAAAAAACTGGGGTGGGTGGATGGATATGCACATGGTATGTCAGTGATTCTCCCAGTGTAATCTCCAACCCAGTACCAGGAGCAACAATGACCACCGTGGACACTTGTCACAAAATATACATTCCTGGACCCCTTCTAGACCTGACGAATCAGGAGCACTGAGGTTTAGCCCGGAAGTCTAAGATTCGGCAATTCTTCCAGGTAATTTTAACATAAAATTTTGAGACACTGTTTGGGGGAAGAAAGGAAGGCATATTTGTGCCGAGAGGACATATGTGGGAAGGGAGTAAGGAGAAAGGAGAAAATGTGAGCTAAGTACAATATTACATATGTATGAAAATGTCACAGCAAAACCCACGCTTTTGTATGCTAACTTAAAAATAGTTTTAATTGAAAACCATCATTCTCATCTAAGACTTTTCTTCATACTCCTAGGCCCCTGCCAAGAATGCTGTCCTTGGTGCTGCCATGGTCCCCATTCTCCTCAAGATCTCAGTTAAAAATAGGAAAAGGCTTGCTTCTTGAATTGGCAGGCCATCCATGCAAAGTCAGCCAGGAAAAATAACTACACTATTGGATTCTAGAATCTAAACCTGCAATGATCTCGGCAGGTTGGAAAGTGTCTGCCAAAATTCGCAGAGCTGTTTTGATTTTTAATGGAGACAGCTTTGTATTTCACCTAGCTCAAGTTTCTTGGCATTTTACCTCCTACATGCTCAGTAAGGCTGTCAGTAGTGAGGCTGGGCCCTAGTTCATACCATAATAATAAGGCTACAGAACTGCAGAATATTATGCAAAGTTGGCTTGTAGTGCAAGAGGTGAGCACCTGGTGACTACCTCTTGATATTTTAGAATTTGATCACCTAGTGAGAAAGAGAGCAAACTGAGTGGGGACTGAGCTATGAAAGGTCAGCAGGGGCAGGATGTGTTGAGGGAGTTCCAGAAGCACTGTGATGTGGGTGCATTTGTAAACCCCATTGGTCTAGAGCATTATCAGCAATTTAGGCTCATGTGCCCCTCTTCCTGCCCACCAGGGCCTCTTGAAGCCAGCTGAGATGGTGAAGTGGCGTGCTCTTGGCAGTGGAAACATGTCTATAATTGGCTCATTGTTGGATTGGATTTGGCACAAAATAACTCCCAGGTTCTCTGCCTCCTGACAGGTAATAAGGAGCAAGCTTTGTATATGATACTGCAGGGAATCTAAGACACCTTTCTTGTCTGCTGGTGATGGAGATCTTTCCAGAAGAGCTCACTTAGAGAATGGTGATTTAGGGCATTCTGAAGTAAATCTTTCCCCAGACTGATTGTTTTCTACCTAGTACTTCTGATATTAAGACATTCAGCCCAATGTGCGCGCGTGCACGTGTGTGTGTGTGTGTGTGTGTGTGTGTGTGTGTGTGTGTGTGTGTGTTGCTTTGCTTTGGTGCTTGCATGTGAATACTATGCTGAAGTACGATTTTCCATTGTTTTGCCTATTTGTATGTATGTGGGTGAATACATCACACCTCACCATGCGGCAGTTAGAAGGCAACTTTAGAGGATTGGTTCTCTCCTACCGTATAAGTCCTGGGGACTGATCTCAAATTATCAGGCTTGGTGGTGAGTGGCTTTATCCACTGAGCCATCTTGCTAGTACAATTATAATTATTTATTTACTAGGCATCAGGGTATGTTGCTCAATGATGAAGCACTGGCATTCATAAAAGTCCTGGGTTTGGTCACCAGCACAAAACACAGAATGCAAAAAAAAAAAAAAAAAAACCACTAAATATGGGCAGAAATTGATTTCTTTTTAAATACATCTGTCGTGATACATTATTGGTAGAAAAAAAGATTATTACCCCTATTGCATATGAACTTAAATAGATGTACTTCATAACCAGGCTTAAAATTATCTTTCTCTGACGGGAAATGACAACACATCCCACAATCTTCCACCCTGTGAAGTTGGAAGTCACATAGGCATGAATTGCAAATCCAACTCCTGCCTAACTGATCTTCCAGCACTGATGAAACAGAATGAACATAGAAATACTTTTGAATTCTCAAAATCAAGTCTGGAGGCTTGATAATGTTATTCCTACTGCTACATCCTAGTTAAAAGATGTGATTTAGAGATTTTTTTATAAGCCCCTAACAAACCTCTTTTTCTTTATTACCTGCTTATGATGCCTCTTTAAGCAGCCACTTCACAAAGTCTGTAGATTCCCATATTATTTAATTAGCACCTGTATTTGTTCGTGACAGCCTGCCTGTTTCCCTCTTACTGCAAGAGACATCGCTCAACTACCAAATTAAGTAATGGAGGGAGTGAGGAAGGTAGGAGGCAGGGAGGAAGGGAGAATGGAAGACAGGGAGGAAGGGAGGCAGGGAGGGAAGAATGAAGGGAAGGAGTGAGAAAAAGAGAGAACCCTCCTGTCGGGCACTAATTGGGTGTGAGTGGGGCCTTAAGGTTAAGGCAGGATGTAATGTTGTTCAGACAGACATGGTTCTCAATTTATTCCCTGGACCAGACTTCTACATAGTCTTTGCATGAAATAGGCGAGGTGCCTTTGTCTTCCAAGCCCATCCCCCACCCCCACCCCCACCCCCAAAAAAGGTTCAGAAAGTGGTATAGGAAACATCTCAACTTTTCTTTAACATCAGAGAAATAGTAGCTCGATCTCTAAATGTTTCTTAACACTGACCACATTCGGGGGGGGGGGGGAGGGCGGAATCCAAAAATTACAAACCATTTACTACTTGAAAATGGGCAGAAGAGGAGAAAAATTCCTTGAAGTTTTCAATATAAAACGAAAGTGCTCTGGTGAAACTCTGGTAATGCCCTCTGGAGCGAGGGGCTTTGGGAAACTGCCACCGAGCAGGCTTTGAAAACTGGAGCTGCAGCGCCTCCTCCAGGAGAAAGAGGGTACTTGCAGTCCGGAAATCCTCTCACCAACACCAGAGGCTCTGGCAAAGCAAAGTAGGAGGAGCCAAAGAAAAAGCAGGTCCTCTGAGATGTTTGGGAGCCTCTGGGTGAGCTCAGATTAGTCACAGATAATTAGTGCCTTTTCACGTTCAGCACACTTTCTTCCAGATCTCTACAGAAATAGGCTGAGCTACTCTTTAGAGGGCATTTTATTTAAAAGCGAAACAATTCCCAGCTTTGGAAGCAAGGGGCAGGGTGTAGGGACAGCAAAAGGAAATGAACATTTCACAGTGTTGGCTTGTCCCATCTAAAACACCTCACTGTCCTTAGGGTTCCACCGCTTACATTTGCATTCTGCTCAGAGTGATCATGGAATCCCAGTACAGCATTAAAGTGGAAGCGGAGTCCAAGTGTGTGCCAGAACCTGTAGCATCTAGTGGTTTCTCTCAGATGGCAAATTCTGTGTCGGGAAGCCTGTCCACACCATCTCGTGCAATCACAACTGACTGCTCTAATCACCCCATATACTCCTTGCTGAGTCAGACTCGGAACTTTGTTTCTTCATTTCCCCTGTGAGCAAATGTCCCTTCTCACATCCACACCCAACTACTCCGAGTTCTCGACATTTACTTCTCATGTAGTCATGTCTGACATAATAGGCGCACACATACTTTAAAATTGTCCTGATTGAGCGTGGTTCCTAGTGCTAATATGCATCTTGAAGGAAAAAGGCTAATCCAATCAGGGTAAATTCTACTTAGCCCATGTAGAAAATGATTAAGAAATGAAAATGGATTCTGAATAAATGGGATGTATGAACACTTGGCATTTAGTAAACCTGCTTGGCACGTTTTTAGGAATTGTCTTTGGAACGAAAGGCCAGGGCAGGCACGTTTTGTACTATTTGAGAGTCAGGCTAGAGCTAGGTCATAGGGGCTTGCCAAGAATTGTGTAGTCCCTGCTGTATCATGTCAGGGCGGGTTTTCCAAGGTGTAAGGAAGTTATCACTGACCCTCCAACAGAAGGCTGCCAGTGACTTTCTGGCAACAGGGCATGCTTGCTTTCTGCTGTTTTCCAGCAGTCAAGAGGAATTGTGGGCTGCCTTGGTGCCACCTGCCTAGATGAAAGAGACTCTAATTTGTTGACTGCTTAATAGAAAATTCACTCAGTGGGAAGCCAATTGACCATCCCTGCCTGGGATTAAACCAGCTACCACCTCACCATCTGCATAAAGATATAAACCAGAGCATGTGGATTAATGAGTTGACAGGCAGGGGACACTGGCAAGGGGACACAAAGGAAATCTGAAAGTCTTGATTTGTTCCTCATGATGCCTTCTTCTCAAACCCCACAGCATGTGTGGGGAGTTGAAACGAGCAGCGTTGTCACGATGCAGCCAAGTCTGATTAGAATTCACTTTCCTGGTTTTCTGCGTGGGCTGCACACAGCGTGAGAGGGGGGAATGAGAGAAAAGGCTTCGTGGCTGAAAGACAGCTACACTTGAGAACAACACAGCCCTGCCTGACAAGCTTTCGCTCATCCTGGGAGCAAAGGCAGACTCTGCAGAGGCCTGGCTTTTCTCAGCAGCAGCTAGGTTGACCCTGGCCAGGGCCCTCACCATGTCTTGTGGTCATAATCTTGTTCTACTCTCTCCTCTCCTTCCCTGCACTTCCTTTCCTTTCCTTCATTTACCCTGGAGTCCTTTCTTTCATGCTTTCACATTTTACAGTCGTTAATCATTTCCTTTTCCTAAGACTTTTAAGAGACAGCAATTTCTTGTGTTCGCATACAATATTTCACATATTAGACTATGAGTCAGGCTACGTGTTCTGATCCCCTGTACCTGATCATCTCTGAACCTGGAGGAGGTGTCCTTTACACTTACTAGATGCTGAATGAATGAATGAATGAATGAATGAATGAATGAATGAATGAATGAATGAATGAGTAAGCATTCAAGCAAAGAAACAAAGAAGCCAGCACATGAGAGTAGTGGCTCAATACCCTCCTTGGTGGGAGGGAAGTTTCTGTATTCTTGTAGCCTTTGCTTGTTTCACTCAGAGCTGGCACAGAAAAATATTTGAAAGGACTATGGTTGACTAAAGGATGCAGCGGGTGGCTGTGTTTCAAAGGACTGGGTGAATAGTATTGCAGATGCTGGAGTGGCTTACAAGCAGGGTGACTCTAGTGCAACCGAATAACCATTCTTAGCATTTACTGGGCTATAAATGAATAAGCCATCCCTTGTGGTTGACACAAGAAGTAAGGGATATATGAATGTGGAACACAGGATGCTCCATCAGCCATTCCCAAGTATATAACAGATGGGACTGCTCATGGTGGTAAAGAAGGGATAATGGTGCTCTTGGTTATTTATATCTGCTACTAGTACGTACCATTGAGTTTAAAAGTTTGCAGAACTGATGAGATAATTGTATAACCCAGGTAGAAACATTAGATATATTCTAAATATCTAATTTGCTAATGGATAAAAATTATATCTGAATGCCTTATTTCCACAAAGTTAATTATAGTAAAAACTCTACCTGTTAGGTAGTTAATTCCTAGTCCCTTTTTTCTTTAGCATCTTAATGTCTATAAAGTGCAGTGAAGAGACTGCTTGGATGGGACATTAATCTCTCAAGCAGAAAATTATATTCTTTGCTAGCACTACTAACAGTTAGGGCTGGGTAATTCTTTGTGTAGGGGGCTGTTCTGGAAATTATGGGATGTTTAACAATATCTTTGTCTTCTTTCTCACCCTGTACACCAATTTGTCTAGACATTGCCAAATGTCCTCCAAGGGACAAAATACACACACACACACACACACACACACACACACACACACACACACACCCTATATCCCAGGTCATAAAGCACTGAGAAAAGTTTTTCACAATATTGAAAGCAAAGCATGTGCCAGTCGTGACTGTCCTTTGGTCTAGGAAAAGTTACATACCAGTGTATACAAATTTGCAGAATTGGGTCCTGAGCCAACTGTTTCTAGGCAGGTTGTAAATATGTCCTGGCACAAAAGCTTTATGAGACAACAAAACAACTGAATGAAACCCTGAAACCTTGATGTAGTTAAGAAACATTGAAGAAAATGTCCTTCTCCCAACCAAGTGAAGCATGGAAAAAGGAGGTTACAAATGAAAAGAAAGGCAGCGTCATATTACCCAAATACAGAGCTATCATTAGAAAACCACCTCCAACCATTTCCTTTAGAGAAAGAGAATATAAGCTATGTAATTGGGTCAAAACAGGGAACACGTCAAAATTGAGGGCAAAAAAAAAAAAAAAGTGCCCAGCAAACCACAGAGAAGACATTAGGAGAAGCTTTTTGGTTTTGTTTTCCTTTTTACATATAGTTCTTTATAAATCAATAAATCAGTCCTCTGTCTTCTGTAGAGGGAATAGCTTCTGAAATCATAAGTCAGACTCTGAAAAATAAATCATCTTAGTCCTGCAGGCTGCAAAGCAACATAAAAACAATCACGATAAACTGTATGGTAGAAAAAGCAAGAAGCAAAACTGTAGAAATGCTATGAATGGTAGTATGTCAGCAGAAGAGGCTGAAAGAACTGGCTCGCATTGTGTGAGGCTCCCATTGTAGCCTAGGCATTGTGCTTACATATACTTCTTCTAGAAGCACCCCTCCTAGCCTTCAAAGGTACCACAAATAGGGTATGCTATTTTCTGCTTATTATGAATTAGCAAAATAGAGACACTGAACCCAAAGTTTCAAAGGTAGAAGCAACTGACACCATGCCTTTATGACCCCAAATCTCCCTATTGTTAACAACTTCCTGTAGGATACCTCATATTTACACGCAGAGAAAAAGAGGGAATAGGTTAAAGTATTATGCTAAGAAAGGAAATTATTTGGGGCAATTACTTTTAATTTCCAAGACTCTGTTTCAGTAGGTTCTTGGGGGATTTTTTTTTTTTAAGTTGGTTTTTTTGTTCTTGGTTTTAAGGCAAGATTATACTCTTTAGCCCAAGTTAACCTGGAGACCACAATAATCTCCTGTCCCACAGCCTCCCAAATGTTGACATTATAGGAATGAACCATCTTGCTTTGCTTTGGGGTCTATATAAATTGAATTTAAGCTTAATATCCTTTGTCATTTCACAAGAATGTTTACATTCACAGATTAACATTAATCATATTACCCAAATACAGAGCTATCATTGATTTGATTCTTGATGTGAGATCTTCTCTTTCAACCATAAATATCTACGTGAAAGCACCCTCTATAAGCTCTGATTTCATTGCATCCCATATGTTTCAGTAAGCTGGAGATTTTTCTCATTATTATGAAAATACTTTCTAATTTTTCTTGTGACATTTTTGTTGACTCATTAGTTATTTTGGAATGTGTTATTGGAGTTCCACAAGTTTGTGAATTTCTAAACTGTCCTCTGTTACTGAGTCATAATTTTAAATAAAGTTGATTTATTATATATGACTTCAATCCTTATGCACTTATTAAGACTTGTTTTATATTCTACATCATAAATAATGTTCCTTGGGTACTAGAGAAGGATGTATACTCTTGACTTGTTTGGTAGAGTGGGCAATATGTGCCTGTGAGGTCTAGTTTCCATTGTTCAGATCTATTTCTTGTTTCTCTTTACTAAAAGTGGGATCCTTTTAGGCAGGGTTTTATTCTGTAGCCAAAGCTGGCCTGAGCCTTACTGTATAATCCATATTGGCCCTGAACTCATGGCAATCTCCCTTCCTCAGCCTCCTTGATGTTGATGAGCAACCATACCCACCCATTACTGAATATGGAAATCTCAAGTCTTCGTTATTAAATGTCTATTTCTCAGTTCAATTCTGTCAGCTTTTGTTTCGTGTACTTTGGGGTCTGTCGGTAGGTGCTAATTGTACTTCTTATCAAGTATGTGCACACAACAATTTGCCCTCCTGTCAGCACTCTCAAAATTAGCACTTGAATAAACAAGAGTGACAGTGATGTGTACTGTTTACCATTTAAGAGTAATGAGCACCTTATGTTCTCCTTTTCCAGAGATGACATCTCTCTAGATGACTGGTGGTTAGCAAGTATGTCTTATGTGGACATAAATGTTCTTTTAAAAGTAAAGCAAACAAGTTGCTGAAAAATTAAACTTTCTTTGATTTTATATATTTTGCTATATGTTTGCATGATAAATAGATTAGCATTAGCAAAAATGGAAGTGTCTTCCCCAGTTGGTAACAGCAAGTGGGATTAATTCCACAAATTATTACTTTTATGCATTTCCAAAATCTATGAAGCGAATTACAAAGAATTATTAAAAGTTTTCAACGGAGGAATACCGAATGGCTGAGAAACACCTGAAAAAATGTTCAACATCCTTAGTCATCAGGGAAATGCAAATCAAAACAACCCTGAGATTCCATCTGACACCAGTCAGAATGGCTAAGATTAAAAATTCA
>NC_034613.1:136185908-136189904 GCF_900095145.1 Mus pahari | reverse complement strand
TCAGAATGGCTAAGATCAAAAATTCAGGTGACAGCAGATGCTGGCGAGGTTGTGGACAAAGAGGAACACTCCTCCACTGCTGGTGGGATTGCAAGCTTGTACAACCACTCTGGAAATCAGTCTGGCGGTTCCTCAGAAAATTGGACATAGTACTACCCGGAGGACCCAGCAATACCTCTTCTGGGCATATACCCAGAAGATCTTCCAACTGGTAAAAAGTTTGAATTTTTTTTAAAAAAGTTGTTTATTTTTATTTTATGAATGTTTTGCCTGCATGTACATATGTGAACCATATGCACTCTGAAAGAAGAGGCTATCTCTGGAACTGGACCATTGTGAGCTGCCATGTGGGTACTGGGAACCAAAACAAGATCCTAGGCAAGAGCATCGAGTCCTCTGAACTACTAAGACATCTCTCCAGCCTCTAGTTTGCATTTTTTAAAATGAAATGATGTATGTAGTGATAAATGGATACACAAAATGTGACATATACACACAGTGGAATAGTATTTGTCCATAAACCATGAAAGTCTTTGGGATTTGAAGCAAGATGGATGAGGCTGAAGGACTTGATGTTAAGTGTTTTAAACTCAAGTCTACATGGTTCCTATTTGTATGTGGAGGCTAAAAATATTGGGTTGTTTAGAAGTTGATTATAAAATAATGGTTGCTGAAGATTAAGAAACGTAGGAGGAATGTGGGCAGAGAAAAGTTGGGTAATAGATGCCAAAGGGCAGTTATGTTAAGAGTAATGGTTTCTAGCATGTTGCAACATAGTTGAATAACAATACTTTACAATGTCTATTACATGTGTTATAAAGAACTAAGAAAGTGAAGCTTCCCAGAATAAAAATTACAAACATGTAAGGAGACTTGCTAGTCACCCTGATTGGATGGATTACCACATCACACCCCATAAATGTATATGTATTGATTTAAAAATGGCAAGCCACAAAAATGTTTTGCATTTCCCAGAGGTCCTAGGTTCATGTGTACAGTAGTGTATGAAGTCTGCCTGCCACAAAGCATGTGGCCATGGTGCCATGTTCACCACTGAGTAGCAGAATCCCTATGACTTCTGGGATAATGGTTTCTCTCTAGAACTTTATCAGTGCCAGGGGCTTTGAATAGCTGCTATCCTGGTGTTCATTTGCAAAAATTGTAGGATTCTTCTTTGGTTTTACCCCTGTTAATTATTTCTTTTCTTATAACTGCTGCATTGCTGCCAACTTAATGCTTCCACTGTTCCTTTCTCATGCTTTGTTATCAATGAGCTCTTTTACCACGAGAAAAATAAGAGAAATTATACATGAGTTGTAAAGTCTCATTTTGCTCTGCCATAAAAGTTAATGCCATATTGCCCTGTTTTGTCCTAACAAGCTGGCTCACTAACAAGGTTCTGAAGATCCCATATGTACAGAGGCTATCCTTTCCCATTGTCCTAAAATTGCCCCTACCCTTGATTATCTCCTGTTCCAAAGTAACACTATTGGGTGTCTCTTTTGTTTATGTAGTGGATCAAAGCAACCATCAGACATCTTTAAAGATGAAACCTCTAACTTGTATTTACCCTCTGATCTAGTCTATCTTTCTACCAAGACTTAGGTATCTTGACATCAAGGGCCAAAGTTTCTACCTATACATCTTAGTTCTGAGAAAAGAAAGTGCAGAAGTTGTACAAGCTAATTATACATGTTCTTTACCAAACACCTGTTGTCTGACAAGAGAGTAAAGGAGAGAAATGGATAGAGTCTGTTTGCTCTTCAAACTCGAGCAATTCTTCAGGTTCCCTAGCCCCTTGATAGGTCTGTGGAATTCCCAACAAAAGGCATGAGGAGATCAAAAGACACATAGGGATTTTTATGCCTTTCTGCTAGTCCTGTCTCTGTATCTGGGTCTTGTAGTTTCTTAAGTTAACATCTGGCTGCCTTAAGTTTCATCCAAAAGAATCCTCAGAATGATGTGGCTGAATGCCATACTTTCCCTGACCCTACCCTTGCCCCACCTTGGCTCAGAAACCCTCTTAGAGATATTCCCACACACCTTGGTTTGGATTTAATATGTGCTATCTCTGTGTTTCTATTGCCTGCTCTGGTTCCCAATCTGAGTACAGCTCCCCAAGAGCTATGGAAAATTCAGACATGGAGGTATATGTCTGTAATGTCAGCCCTGAGTTTGGGGAGACAGATGGATCCCATGGACTCACTGGCAGGATAATCTAATCAAAATGATAAGCTTCAGATCCAGTAAAGAGATCCTGCCTCAAAAAAAAAGTAAGGTGAAGCTTGGTTATTTAATTTTCATAACAGGCAGATATTACCCAATATTAAGCTAATATTTGTAACATACCTTCCTGCTAGCTTCCCTTATTTAATATACTTGGTAAGTGTAATTTATCTACTATAAATAAAGACTCAATTATTTGCAACTCAAAAACAAAACAAAGTGAGATGTAAGAAATTAAGCTTAAACTAAACTAGAAGATTCCTTCCTGGTGGTTCTGCTCTTAGATGGCACTATGCAGGATGCTGTACTGATACATCATCAGTAGTCTAGCCCATTTGTGAACTCTACAAACTATAATACCAGGTAAAATAATGGCCATTTATGTAATGATGGCACAATTATTATGGGAGTCAACCACTCCCTATTTAATGCTTTTTCTATGCAGAAACTCATGCTTAATAATGTAGGCCTTGTCAAAAAAAAAAAAACACAACAGAAGTGGTCTTATACACTTCAGCAGAGGGAGTGGGCTAAGGCGGCTGCTTAACTGAGTTGATACAACAATAAACCATCTCCTAAGTATCTATGCTTATAACCACACATGAAGGCTGTTCTCAGCTTTAAATAGGGAAGCAAATGACCGAACAAAATATTGACAATAAAGAATTCTTGAGTACTAAGAACCCCCCAAGGTTTACCATCCCCTTATGACTCAGGGAATTTTTCAGAAAATGGAGTGGAAAGAAAGTAGGAGCTTGAAGATGGGAGAAGGGCTGTGGAATACCATCTCCTAAAGCATGACACTGAAATGGCTACCAAGAACTCACATCAGCTGTGCATACTGGTATCAGACTTTCCTAACAGTCAGCTGTAGAGGAGGACAGCTCATATATACTGCTGAACAGCAGGTGGACAGAGTCAGTTTCACCCTGGGGAGTGTGAAATATGGTATCAAGTTATACATCCATGGGGGCTTACCAGCTTGTGCTGAGGTCCAAACCCAGAATCACACAGAAAGCTCTGATTAAACTTTTGTGGGACAAAATCAAAAGTAAGAAATGTAAGAAAGCCAGGCGGTGGTGGCGCACACCTTTAATCCCAGCACTTGGGAGGCAGAGATGGGCAGATTTCTGAGCTCGAGGCCAGCCTAGTCTACAAAGTGAGCTCCAGGACAGCCAGGACTACACNCAGAAAAACCCTGTCTAAAAAAAAAAGAAAGAAAGAAAGAAGAAAAGAAAAGAAAAGAAAAGAAAGAAAAGAAAAGAAAAGAAAAGAAAAGAAAAGAAAAGAAAAGAAAAGAAAAGAAAAGAAAAGAAAAGAAAAAGAAGAAAGAAATGTGAGAAAGAGATTTATATGGAAGAGGGAGGGTTACTTGGACTGGCAAGGAAATGGGAGAGGATGAGGGGAGAGGGACCAAAATAAATACTACACATACATGAAATTGTGAAAAAACAAAATTTAGTAGCAAAAAAGGTAGATTGGTGTGCAAAATACTTAAGTGGGTAAAGGTATTTGCTACATAATCCAAGTTCGATGTCTCGAACCCATATAAAGATGGAAAGAACCAACTCCGCAAAGTTGCCCTGTAATCCACACATACACCACACCATGCATGTGATATGGGTACTAATATTCATACACATAACAATAATGAAAGTTTAAGAACCTTACAAGTAGAGATTGATAAAGAGAAGGTACCCTACCTTCACCTCCTCTCTCTCTCTCTCTCTCTCTCTCTCTCTCTCTCTCTCTCTCTCTCCCCTCTCTCTC